>NC_133157.1:109733880-110057343 GCF_040802235.1 Manis javanica
GTTCGTGAACATCTCAGGGCTTAACTGCTGCCTTCAATCAATGCACATTTAATGAAGGCCACACAATTTAATTAGTGTAAGTCGTAAGTGCTGAGTAACCTGAAAGTAAAGTGGAAAGGGTGAAGGAGGCAACCACTGTCTATTTTGAGAAACAGGAGAGTTGCTTTCATTAGCAGCAGTATTGGGACTGACAACTATTATGCAAAGAAAAAAAAGATGATGTTACATCTTTTCAACTATAGAGTAATTATGTTTAAAATTCACAGCTGAATAAGCCTAAGTCACTTATGCAGATTGTTACATAGTATTCAAACTATGCAATATTTCAGTATATTGTATGTGATGAACTGTTAGTATAAAAATAGAATGGTGATGAAAACCATTCAATTAGCTTTGAACCTGTTGCACAGCATAGTGACATTTTTGATATTTTTTATGTTAGGCTAAAAAAGGCTAGAAAGAGACCACACTATGTGAGAGCTAGAAGAATTTTATGTAATATCTAGTTTATTACTTTTAGCAATTGAATAAACCTCAATCATTTTTGGAAAGGGGTGAGAAGAAACAAAGGCACGCTGTTAAGGGCCAAACCAGAACCAAACAGCATCTTTTTGCGTCCAATAAGACTCACTTTTCCAAGTTACCTTTGTTACACCATTTCTTTCTATAGCTGCCTTCCTCCTCCTCCTCCTTCATTTTTCACAATTTCATAAAAGTTTAGCTCATCAGGAAGACACAATTCTAAATGTGTGTGAACTTTATCTTCAAAGCAAGAGAGGAGTATAATCACTTAGAAGATAAGAGTTTAAGTGGATACTAGATTTAAAATTCACCAGTTGCTCTTTGGGGTATCTTCATTTATGGGAAGACTCTTTGGATGTATCTTCCTTTTTAATTGGTCAAATTTATACTCTTTATAAGAAAGAAATGCAATTGGGAAGTCCTAAGATGATACAGCATCTAAAGTTCGCCAAATAGTCAAAAGAATCAGAAACAGAGGCAAATTATTTGATAAATTTCATTTTGAAAAAATGTGCAGAAATGTGCTTAAACAGGGATAAAAGTCAATACTTATGAGAATATTAGGGCTCCCATACTTTCATATTCAGTAGATTTTTTCTCTTTATGAAACACTTCAGCACCTCCAGAGTAGAGTCCATTGAAGTATAAGCAATTCCAAATTTGTTAACCTTAAAACAAAACCTTGAACAAGGTAGAAGAAATCTTATGAACAAATAAAAATAAAATGACCATATATGAATCTGTTGTCAGCAGAATAACAGAGTAGGAAGCCCTGGGCAACTTCCTTCCACAAACACAGGAAAATTCAGCAATAATTCGCAGACATACTCCCTTTGCAAGAAATCCAGAAACTAAGTGAAAGGCTCCTATACTCCAGTTGACAAGAAAACCAGGCTCCCTGCAGCCAGCAGAGAGATTTGGGACACCTTCTCACCAGAGTCCTGTCCCCATATGATCAGAAAGAGCCTCCCCACCTCTTAGCATCTCCTGAGGGAGGAAAGAGGTTTATTCACATGCCAAGAACCCAAATTTTCTGAGAGGGCAACCCATAGGACTGAATTCTGTCCTGACAATCGTGGAGCTAGGATGAGTCCACCAGTTGGGCAGCTTGGGAATAGAAAAGGCAACATGGATGGCTGACGCCTTAGACTTCCTCCTGTCTCCCCACAAAGTCATCTGACAAAAACCAGAGCTGCCAGCTTCTCTCTGGGGGTAGAAAGAGTTGGTAGAGGTTCCCAGAGTCTCTGGCTGGGCTGTTGGGTGGAGGTCATCTCCTCTGAGGCCAGTCAGTGGAGAGGTGCTTGCTTGGTCTCATGATAGAAAAACAAATACAGTCAACACAAATGTAGCATCAGGCAAAGATGTTCCAAACAAAGGAAAAAATCTCCAGAAATGGATTCTAATGGAATGTAGTTATAGGATTTACCTGACAAAGAATTCAAAATAGCTGTCATAAAGATGCTTAAAAAAAAATCAAGAGAATGACATGTGAACAAAGTGAGAATTTCAACAGAGATATAAAATATTTAAGAAAATCAAGCAGTGGGAACCCTGCCACAACCAAGAAGACTTATTAATATGGATAATTGTTGAACCACTGTATTATATACTTGAAACCAATATAAGATTGTATCTCAACTATACTTCAATAAAAAAAATACAGAACATTTCTATCATCCTCAAAAGTTGCTTTGTGACCATTTGTAGCCCACCCCTCCCCAACCCTTGGCCCCAGGCAGCCATTAATCTGTTTTCTGTCATTAAAGGTTAGTTTGCATTTTCAAGAATTTTATATAAGTGGAATCATGCCCTATGTGTGCTTTTGTGCTAGTCTTCTTTTATTCAGTGTAATGATTTTAAATTCACTCATGCTATTGTGTTTATTGGTATTTCACTCCATTTCATTGCTGACTAGTATGCCATTGAATGTAATACCATTATTTGTTTATTTATTAAAGGAACATTTGGATTGTTTCCAGTTTGGAACCACTGGGAATAGCTGCTAAGGATAATTTCTGACAACTGTTTACATGGATTTAAGAGTTTCATTGTATGGATTCTACAAAAACATCCTATACAGAAGCTAGTTGGTTACTACTGAGGGTAGTTTCTGAACAATGTTTTCAGTCTTATGAACCCTGCAAATTTGCAACTAGTCATGCCTTCCCTTCGCTTTTGTCTCTAGGATGCTCAGAGATAAATTTGAAGGCCAGCTCTAGCAATTGTTCAAGTTGTTGTATATATATTTTGTGTGTGCAAACATTATCCCTGACTTAACTTACTCTCTAGTATATTTGGTACCTAACTTCATCATTTATTAAATTTTTGTGTATTCTTATGTTACCTCAAAAACACTTTTCAAAGGAGGTAGAGTACAGATCAAACAAGTATTAAATCTGGCACAATTTGAAAGGCATCAGAAATTTCCTTCTACCCTCAAATATCTTTTCCTTTCTACTTCTCAGGAGTACTTGAAATTCTTCCATTAGAGATTCATTCCTTTGGATAAAGAAATATTTCCTAATGAGATGAAATCCTCAGAGAGAGCAGACACTTTGGTCTCAGGTCATAGAAGTGTGAATTCATTTATCCGAACCTTTTCAAGTGAATAGCTGAAGACTGGGATGAATGGAAGTGAGATGGTACAGGGAAAACAGTAGGCACTATATGATGGACAGTGAAAAGATATTAGGAAAGAACTGAAAGGAAGAAACTAGAAAGAAAGCCACCATTTTCTGGTTTCACCCATTTCCTTGCTGAGAAGTAAGAATGTTAGTTTAATTTTTTTTTTTTTGTCTTTTTTGGGGAAATCATCACAAGATAAGAATTAAATCAAATAACAATAGCAACTGAGGCTTCTTGGCTGAACTACCTAGAAAGGTTTGATTACTGAAGCATAGAAATAGAATAAAAATGAATGTAGAGTGTCCCAATTTAAAGTCACCCAATTCAGAGTGGAAATCATTTGCTTGTATTTCATTTTCTGCAGGACTGAAGCTGACAAGGCATGAGCTTGAAGTAGGGGTAGGCAAAATATAGACTGCAAAGGGGAGAAAATCCTATTTATGTGAAATGAGAAAGTAGATGCCAGATACAATGGGCAATCATGAATACACACCCCAAAGTCAATACACTCTGGGAAGAGTCAATGCAGTGCCTGAAAGCAATTCTAAAAAGAAGTGGAGTGAAAGACAGAAGGAGACTTCCACTCCCAAACAAATCAACTAAACAAAAATGTGCTAATGTGAATAAAAAATTTGATGTCAGTAAAAGTACTGACTGCCGTCAAGGAAGATTCAGACAGCAGAAAAAACAGATTAGCAAGTGGCTGAATTGTATGTAGATTTAAAACACTTGGCAGTAGCACACTCCTTGCTGATCTTGTTGATGGAAACAAAATTCCTTATGATACGGAGTTCCTGCCGATATGTTACACATCATAGATGCACATCTGACATCATTCCATGCCTTGGTAAACTCAAGTTAAATGACCATATAGACTTGGATTTGGTTAACAGCTCATTTTTGTAGCTACCAGGAGAGAGGTCAGTTGGGCAAGTTTCCATGATAGACAACAGGATAAAAAGAGAAAGATGAACAGCAGCAGATTCTCTGGCCTGTTATTGTTCAGTTTTCTTCATGAAGCTCACTTTCTTTTCTCACTCAGTACTGAATCCTGACCTCAAGTGGGAGGTGGCATTTCTTTTTAGAGCCGAGCTATAGACATTCTGGGTAAGGAAATTCAACTACCAAACATACAGGGTATAAACAGATGTACATTCCAGCATTTTCTATGGCAAAAGACTTGTGGGTAGATTAATTGTACCATTCCATGGCGTGGGAGCCCACAAGGACTGCAGTAGAGTGTTTCATGAATGTTTATTGAAGTGGTAAATAAGGATGGCTAGATGGGTCTCCATATCTCAACACAGCCATATCCTGGGAGAAGGAAAATAATGTTGGAAACTGTGAAGTTCTTATTGCCACATGTGTCAGAGAACTATATTCCTCACAAGTGGCCCAGCTTACAGAACTGTAGCTATCCTCCCCCAAATCACAATTATGTTTTACTACGCACTCTATTATACTTTGGTTACTGCCACTTAGTTTACCGCCTGTGGGGTCCCTGGTTTACTGTCCCTGGACTCACAGGTGGGGACGCATCATCACACATGTGCTGAGCTGTGGAAAGTGAGCCTCAGGACCCCAGGTGTCTAGGATCCATTTGGCAGCAAGTTGGTTATTTGAGGCCTTGAGTACCTTTCCTCGGCCTCTGGCCTCCCTCCAGCACTCACAGGCTCTCCTCTTGCTTTCTCACTGCCTTGCCGCTTCTGGTCCCCCCACCTGGCTTGTTGGACGCTTCCCTTGGAAAACCTTATTTTGTCACTTATCAGTCAGATGCTGAGGTGTTAATGGGTGTCATTGAGGCCTGGTTCCCCAGGTGAAGGTCCTAACCTTTAAACAGCAACTCTTATTGTTTCAGTACAAAGGAGTCTGTAATATTTATATGCTCCCTGGGAGTGTTCTTGGTAGTGGGAGTTTTATCAGTCCTCCTATACCAACATCGGTGAGTCGTAATAATTTCTTATATTTTTGTGGATTCTACTCTAAGGGTTTTTTTTGCCTTTTTTTTTTTTTTTTTTATTACAAGAGTCACAGTGTTAAATCTCTTTACCTTAGGCTCCCCATTTTTCCCTATATGCTAGAAGGACATTGAAAATCAGCAGAATTCTCCTGCTGATAAAGCCAGAAGTTTAATCTTGAAGAATGATGATAGATCCTCACTTTTCCAGATCCGAGCTAAGATTAGCAAACTCTTCTAAGTCCAATTCATAGGTTGACCCTTTCTGACTGAAGTCTTTTTCAATCCATTTTAAATTTACATCGAAAGCCCAAAGACAGAGATATATTTTTTTTTCAAAAGGGAAGAGGTACAAAGGTAAAAAGAGCAAGGGAGGAGTCCCTTTCTTCGTGTTATAGCTCAGTTAAGGATCTGGTTATTCCTGCGCTAAGTCCCTCACCAAGGCCTTCCAAATGCGTCTTGGGTTGAATTGGATTGAAAGAAGGTTTGTGCGTGAGGAATTAGAATTTCACTTTCATGCCTACAGTGTTTGTGATTTTTGAAATCATAGTGTTTTCCCAGCTACATCTCTGCCAAACAATGTGACAGTCATTTTTTGGGGTTGTGTTCTTGTCACTAAAACTTTTTAGCATATCAGCCTCATTAGGGAAGACCATTTGGTCTATGGGCTCTTTTCTGGACTCCAGTTGTTTATTAGAAGTGTGGCTTCTCTAGCACCTCCTGCCACTTCACCAAAACTCTTTGAATCCAGAAGAAAGTCATTTGTACATTGGATACATTTGCTTTGCAATCTCCAGGCTGCAGTATGGGTCCCTCAGAAGCCACAGCTGCAGCTTGTTTCCACACCATCTTGAGGAGACATGGTTGGTAAACACTGTTTACACGGCCTGCTCTGTCTCAGTCTCATTGTGTTTATTTGGCTGGAGTGTAAGTCAGGCAGAGCCCCAGAAATCTAAACAATTTCTGTCATTTGGCGTTTTGCGTGCTTCAGGTTTCCGAACCTTGAGAGTCTGGCTTTGTTGCAGTGAGGTTTTCCTTTGCATCTCCGACATTTGCTTTATGAAGATGGTGTCGCATCAATATTTGTGACCATCTTCCTGTGCTGAGGTATTTCAGGGGAGGCTTAAGAACAATGTTTGCTGGTTTTCCCACATGTTGCTTTGTGTTTTCCCTCAGGACCCAGCGAGGACCTAACCAGCCAGGAGATACAGTAGGTTTCTGGGAGGTAAAAGACTTTTTCCTGGACTCTTCCTAGCAGCACACAGCTACTTGGTATATACCACTGGGGACCACAGCTAGCACTTCATTTTCACAAGATGTTGACATTTCAATGTACCCAAAGCCTATTGTTTATTATTTTTTTCCTTCCAAATCAACACTGACATTTGTTGTGCTGTGTCCCGGTTGAAGGCAAATCATATGCCATTTGCTTTAAGTCTGAGTGGAGCCTACAGTAAGGAAAAACTCTTAAGATGTAAAAACCTAATTCAGTTGTAAATTGTTGAAAAGCTGGTGAACACACACCTTCCCGCTCTGGTTTCTGTTTTTCGTTAGTTTGGGAAGGAGTCTTACCTGCTGTGGGGATAATAAGGGTGGCCAGAGGCTGAAGGGACCGTTGATAACATTCAGTTCCTTGGTGGCCCCACCCCAACTTTTTGTTATATGAATTCTAGAGCATCAGAGCACATGCATGTTCAAATATAAATATTTCAGATTACCTCTGAGCTCAGTATAAATTGAAAAAGTCATACCTTTGTTGTTAATAATGGCATCTCTGCTGCCTTCAACACATTGTAATTTGGGAACTGAATGATTTTCTCCACCCATCAATTTTTCATCTCAGAGTTGTCAGATTTAGCAAACCAAGAGATAGGGTACCCAGTTAAATTAGAAATTCAGATTTATAATGGATAGTTTTGGGGTATAAGTGTGTTCCATGCAGTACATGGGTAAATACTGCATGGGGCATACCTTATTCAAAAGCATTATTCTTTGTGGATCTGAACTTCAAATGTAAATGTATTTTTCTGGCAACTTTGATCTTGATGTAGCTAAGGAATCCAGTCAAGACTATTATCCAGTCCTCCTTCTCCTTGTTACTCTCTGATTCTGAACTTATGAATGAAGAAAGGACTCCTTGGTGCTACATACTGAGAATCCCCACAAATTCAGAATTACTAGCATCTGCAAATAGAGGTAGAGGCCTTTGAAAAAAGGGGCAGAAAAAAAGGAAATCTGATTTCTTAACTGCAGCAATTTACATCCATAATCCTCTCCTGGTTCACCCCAAACTCACGTCATTAAGACATGATATTTTGCAGCTGGGTGGACCAGCTGTTGTTACCAGGATTCAGATGAGGATAGAAGGACATTTACAATTTTCATATCAGAGTGCTTTTATAAATCCAGATAAATAAATATGTAGTGCAGGTGATGCAAAGAACCAAGGAAAAGAGTTGAAAACAGAATCTCATCACTTTGGCAAATGTAAAATGCAAAATCTAGTCTTCGGTGTACAATTGTAGAATGTAGTGCCTGCCATTTGCTTTTCCCCATGTGGGATATTTTATATCTTTAGAGTGCAGATGTATGAGGCTTCTATTACTCACAGGGTCTTTGAAAATGGGCCATCAGGGCCACTCAGAGGTATAAATTTGTCCACCAAAATGCTCGAATTACTTAATTATCCTCCTGATTCCCATGTTCAGCCTCATTTTCTGAGTCCTAAGTTAGAAGAAGGCAGCTGTTACTTGGGAAGTTTCCACTGTTAACTGTCTAGACTGGAGGCACTGAGGACTGTACCTCCGACCAAAGTCAGTCATAACTACTTCAGAAACCCTGCTTAGGTCCTGTTCTTCTCTCCGAGGCCTGGGATGTTATTGTGTTTTGCACTTGAAGGCTTATTTATGATAATATCTCCTGGCAGAACCCCTAGGGACCAATGGTCAAATTAAACCATGATAATTGTAAGACCTCTGGACTAGGTTCAACTTCTCACATCTGTGAAGTGATGTGATCTTTTTGAAAGGCTGCTTATTGGAAGACTTTTCCAAAAGCAACAGAAATGTCTTGAAACAAGTGTAATCTTTCTGAAAAGCTTGAAGAAGTTCAAGAACTGTTTTGTGGAACTTTAGGTTGTTCACACAGGGCATCTGGGGCAGGGTGAATATCATGGTGCAGATTTCCAAATGAGTTCTTGGACAGGATGCTCTAACCTCCACCTCCACTTGAGAAGGGTATGTGAGGAATTCTGTTTTCACAGCCATTCCTACTTGGGTTACCCCTGGGATGTGACCGGAAGTCCATCAAGAGGTATGAGAGTTGGAAGCCTTATTCTTTAAATAATAGGCCTGCTCTAAAGTCTTCAGTCACCCCTCATTAGTTACCAAAGAATATGCCAGCTCCTTAGCCTGACTTTTGAGGCCTTTGAGGACATTCAGTTGGTCCATAATGACATTTCAACAGGACAGTCCGCTGTGAGGGGTTACCTGAGCACTGCAGGACGTTTGCATGCATGGGCCTCCTGTCACTCGGACAACCATATTTCCCTAATGATTCCTAGGGGTTAGTAAGGTCCCTACACAGAATGACCCTTTCAGAATATGGCCTCAATTTACCATTCCCACCTATATTCCCATTCTGACAGAGTAGTATGCCGCAGACATAATAGTGTCTACTTGCTGCTGTGAAGATTCAATGGGATAAATCAATAAAGCAACTTGTACACTCTTTGCACCCAGTAAAGGCCCTGCAGGGGCAGGAGCTCCTCTGCACCTGTACCTATTTTGTACCAAATTTTGCTCTTACCTCATTGCATCCATCTGGAAAAAAAACCCCTGGTCTGAGCTCTAATTGTCCAAACCCTACCTTCCTTTAGGTACAACTTAAGTGACAGATGAAATCTCTTCCTAAGTTCTTTCACTGCTCTGGGTCTGTATTGGCACTCAAGAACTTCATGGGAAGGACAAATGAAATGGTGTGGTGAGTGAGATGAGAAAGGGAAGCCCAGGCCTCAGGGCTGGCAGAGGGGACAGTCTTCATGGAAGGTTTCTACAACAGTGATGCTTGGGTTGGGTTTTGAAGACCAAGGGTTGATTAGATGGAAAGGGAGATGGGAAGCATATTCCAGCCAAAGGGGAAAGTTGGATGTAAAAGCGAGGTGGTAGGAGTTCCTTTTGGGGGAAGTAAACAGACCATGTAGAAAAGAGTCAGGAAATCAGGGAGGAAATGTAGGGTTTTATATGATGAGTGGTGGAATTTGGACTTCATTCTGTGAGTTATGGGAGCAGTTGACAAACAGATTTTAATTCACTTGTCATCTTTCTCTACCTTACATTATGATGACATATTTATAGATATATTTTCCAAACTAGACTGCATCTTCCGTGTGGACAGAGCCTGTATTTATCTCATCTCTGCATTTAGTACAGGGGCCACCAGAACACTGTGTAGATAGCAGATTTTCTAGGATGGTTTGGATTAATGAATGAATGAAATAAGAACATCTTAGAATTTTTTCTCATCTAAAGAATGCTTATTCATTTGTTTCATTTTTATAGACTGACAAAGATTTTGGATTTACCTTTAGGCTTATTTAGCAAGTCACTTACTGTGTTACAGCAGTGTCTTTGGGCACTGATGTGAGTAGAATCATCTATTCTTTGTTCCACTTTTGATTTTCATATTCAAAACACAGTGTCATCAAATCAATGATAAATCAAGATAGAAACAGAGTGATTAAAAATGAGGGCCTAAAATCCAGAGAGCTACCCTCTACTTCTTCTTTAGAATAAATCTGAACTACAGTTAGTTTTGTTACTCTTTCTTGAAGGCTAGTAGACTCCAGCCAAATGACTTCCAGAGAACAGGAGGCTCAGAAATGTGGCTCTTTCATGAAAAAAGGCTTTGTTTTCGTTCTCCAAGCTGCCACCATTACCCCCTGATTTATCATAGTTAACAGAAAGTTGGAGGAGAAATATTTTCAAATTCTCTTGGGCCCTAAGGCTGAAAAACTGACAGGACTGTACCATTCCAAAGGAGCTGAAACTCTGGACCATGATTATCTTTGTGGAACATAAAGCAGGGCACATTTCTGTCATCTCTTCATTTATACTCACTCATTGTGTGCAATGCTCATTTTCCTTTTCCTTATTAGGAAGGAGGAAATGACCAGGAAGTCACAGCTTTCTGGTTCAGGAAGAGGGTAGTTAGGTGGTTAAATTAGCCTTACATATGCCCCTGGGGCTTATGGGAAATCTTGCTGGGAAGAATTTTTATAGCTCTGATGTCAAGATTAATTAAGTTGAATTCATGTTTATATTAAACCCACATAATGAGGTAAAAGTTTCAAAGACGTGCCAGACTCTACACAGGCCATGAAGTTGTTTCACAAGCTTCTTCATTCACTAATTTAAATGAGCAGAGAAAACACCAAAATCGACACTCTCTCTGCTCAGTGCAAATTGGTCTGCCCAGGTGAGGATCTCCATCCATCTGTGATGGGGCCGGTGCTCTCCTGTTCATTATCGTGTCCCTGTTGTCTGGCAGTCTGTGATGTGAGTTCAGATAATGTGAGAGCAAGATGGAGAACACATCAAATGATGTAATACATGTGTTATGTAATGCTGTTGGGCCATTTACAATAAATGGCATGGCTTTTTAATGCAGAAGTTTAGGAAAAATGGTAAAAGTTTGCATAAATCCTGCCTCAGTCTGACCTCATTATGCCAAAGCATTATGCCAGATGGACTCATGTATGATCCTGAAATGGATCTGTCCTGGATGGTCTGCTGATAAATTATGACCATTACATGTCAGCGTTACTTTAAGGCAGATTTTCTTAACCTCAGCACTATGGACATACTAGGCTGGATAACTTTTTATTGTAGGGGACTGTCCTGTGCATTATGGGATGTTTGGCACCATCCCTAGTTTCTACCCCACCCCTCTGCCCAAAGTCTTATTAAAAATGTCTCCAGACATAGCCAAATGTCCTGGAATGGATGGTGGGGAAAATCTGCTGCTTTTAGGTATGTTGCACTTAATAAGCATTCACTAAATAGAATTATAGCCATAAAGAAGTTACAAAACCTACCCGTACAGTTTACATTTGATTACCCAGCAGCCACCATCTTTCCTTACACAACCAACACTTAGCTGGAAGCTAATTCTAAATGACAACGAACACTCAACAAACACTGTTTTGAGGGGGTAACAGCCCCTAATGGAGATGGTGACCAATTGTTGAATGAAAAAACTGGTATATTGAAATTTGAATATAGATTAGGTTCCAATCACAGTTGGTCATTTGCTATGAACCTAGCAGCATAATCAGCAAGTATGGGGGCAGAACTCATGGCCACACAGGGGCTAGACACTACAAGCCTTGGTGATGTGTGCTGCTGTCAGTCACAGTTTACCCAAGGTTGTTGTAATGAGGAAGGTTCACAGATATATCCAAAGAGTTCAGCTTTGCTAAAAGGTAGAGATAGCCTCATGTTCTTATTTATTTGTGGGTTTCTATCTAGGTCACTTTCAAAAAGAACTTCAGGTTTTTACAATAAAGGCATAATTTATATGTTTTTATCTTTTCCTACTCTCTCTGGGAAAACATCCAAGCCTGTGACTTCAACAATCACTTATATGTTATGATTGATTTTTTTCCTGTGTCCAAAATTCTTTTCTTATTGACTTCTAATCCACATACCATAAACTGTATATAAATGCAAAGCATAACACATACTTTTAAGTATACAATTCAGTGGGTTTAGTATGTTTGTAAAGTTGTGTAACCATCACCACTATCTAATTTCAGAATATTTTCATCACCCCAAAGAGAAACTCTGTACTTACCTACTTTCTGTTTCTGTAGACTTATCTGTTCTGGACATTTCATGTAACTGGAATCATGTGTGGCTGCTATGGCCTCAATGTTTGTGTCCCCTCAAAATTGATTTGCTGGAGCCCTAATCCCCAGAGTGATGGCATTAGGAGGTGGCACCTTTGGGAAGTGGTTAGATCATGAGGGAGGAGGGTGGGGCCCTCGTGAATGGGGTCAGTGCCCTTCTGAAGAGCCCCTCAGGAGCCCCTCGTCCTTTCCACCATGTGAGGACACAGCAAAAGACAGTCGTGTAGGAAGTGGGTTCTCACTGGACACTGAATCTGCTGGTACTCTGATCTTGGACTTTCCAGGCTTTAGAACCATGAGAAAGAAATGTTTGTTGTTTATAAGCAAACTGCTTTATGGTATTTTTGTTATAGTAGCCTGAACTGGGGGTTAGGTCTTCAATATATGAATTTTGGGAAGACATAAATTTAGTTTAACCCATGATACCCTTGTATTTTCACTTTGCCAACATCTGGCATAAGTAGAGTCACAATAAATATGAGAATCAATGAAAGAGTATGAAACTAAGGGTCATGGAGAAGAAAGTGATCAGAAAAGAGGAAGGAGGGAAAAGAAAAGGAAGATATGGGTAAAAGATGAAACCAGGAACCTGAGGTGACGATGTTGCTGAATCTTTGCCCTGAACTTACTGCTAGGCTCAATTTTGACTTCCTGAAGCCAGAGGAAAAGAGGAAAGCACTTACATTATACTTTATAAAATATTATTTTGAGTGTAGAGAGCTACTACAATTTAAAGAGATAGGTATATTTTATAATTTATAATTTAAAAATTTTTAAATTTCCTCCTTTTCTTAAAAAGGATATTCATTTCTATCATTTCCTTTCAGATTGTGTTTAACTTTAGAGAATGAGAAAAACTCTGTGTTCCAAGATTGATAAAGTTAGTTATAAAACTTAATTTTATTTATTTACTTGGCCAGGTGGGGGAATGAAAATAAGTGGTATTTCAATATAATTCCCTTTCCAAAACAACTTTATTATGTTTAATATAAGCAGGATTATTGCCATGTTTTATGTTTCCACCCTCTGTATGATTAAATCCTCCTACTGAGGATTTAACGTTGACATTTGAAGAGAATTGATGGAAAACTAGAGCCATAGGAAGCAGTTCATCAGCCTGTGCTTTGTTTCCAGGAAAGAGGACTTACATAAAGTTGTGCCTAATCAAAGAGTTGAGCAAAGGCCTTTGATTTTTGGGTGCCACTGACAAGGAGAACCAAGCCACTTCAAAGTGGTCTCTTGTGACGCCTAATCCATCCTGTGCTCAGCTTCTCCCTCCAACAGGTGCAGAGATTGGGCCAGGGTCTCCGAAGGCAAGTCTAGCACCATCATTCTGAATTTTATGGGTCCTGACATCACTATTCATCATCATTAATGCTGACATTAATTGAATAATTAGCATGTACCTGAGGCTGTGCTGAGTGGTCAATTTGTATGCATTACTTCATATCATCTTTATCACATAGAGGTAAGTGAGATTATACCTTCATTTTACAGAGAAGATGACCCGAGTTGCAAAAGAACCAGTAACTTACAGCAAATGAACACTGCTTATGTGATATTTATGGTCTGGTTATACTCTTTAGCCATTATGTATGCCACCCAGAAAAAGTATTTGGTTAGTACCCAGCTTAGTCTGGGCTTGTTAGCACCGAGTTTAGCAAAGCATGGTGCATAGACCATGGAGGTTTGTGAGACAGTCTAAAATGATATCACAACTTTCTAAGTCCCCTGTGGAAGACCATGAGGAACACATCTAAAGTTAAAGTTAGAAAGATTCAATTTGCTGCACGAGGTAGCCCCCAAGGAGCTGTGGAGTCTCCCAGTAAGGGGGAGCAAAGACTACCTGCTACAGAGTCTGTGCTTGTGCTGGCTGATGCTAAGAAGGGGGTGTTGCAGGTTGAATCATATCCTCCCCACAAAGATATGCTGTCATCGTGTCCCCTAGCACCTCAGAGCATCACCATGTTTATGGAACTTTGTTACAGTAGGAAGCTGATACAGGGGTTGAGGGAGCTGAGCACAGTTCTGGATTGTTGCTGTCAGTTGGGCAAATGGCTATCTCAGTGACCTTTGTTTAGAGACTGGGAGGAATGATAGGGAGCTAGGAATATTAGTTGTAAGAAAACACTGATTATTTGAAAGGAAGAATTTTTGGCCATTTTGTGTCTGCTCTGTGGCTTTGCACAGGTTCTGTGAGAATACTGTTGATAGTCTGTTAGCAACAGTCCAGTCTGCAACAGCAGAGCTAATTTTCACTTCATCAGGCTTTATCCTGAGAGTGACATTTATTTTCATTGATTATTATTCATTTTTTTGCATTCTTGCAAGGAGCATTCTTAGAAACCTGTTTATTACATATGTCCTTTTTTAAAAATTGAGGTATAACTGATATATAACATTATATTAGTTTCATATGTCTGATTCAATATTTGTATATACTGTGAAATTATTACCACAGTAAGTCTAGTTAATATTCATCACATCCATTAATTAATTCATTAATTATTGAGTTTTGATTTTAAGTAGTAATATAAACTTTCCTTTTAATGTAATTCCAGATAAAGAAAAGTACTAAGGACATAATAGCATAGTGGTTACAGTAAAAAATTATAAGGGTAGTGCCCAATGGATTGGAGTTTGGGGAAATCGTGTGATGATTACTACAGGTTTCTACTGATTTGAAATAAAAGCTGAATTTTTGTTGCATGGATTCACTTGCAAGTATTGAGAACTTAAATATATAAACTTTTCCACTTGCTTGTAATGTAGACATTATAGCGATGGAGAACAAGAATAGAAAAGTTGCAAGTGATACCACCTGAGAAAACAGGAATTTAATTCCATTCAAACATTAACTTTGTTTCTGTACACAGACATAAAAACCTTGTTCCTTTTACTTGCTTTTTTAAAAAAATTTTGTTATATATCTGTGATTTACCTGGGTTAAAAAGATTCTTATCGTGGGCAGGAAACTTTATCTTAGGCTATGGTTTATTTATTTAAATAAGTTGTGTTAAAGCAAATTTTTCTTATTTTTTCTTCTATCTCTTGATCTCATTAGTTATGACCTTCAATCTGGTGACATTGATACCATTAACACCAGGTAAGTTTAGTCTCAGAGGAAATCATATTTCTCTTCAGTTCTTTCAGGTCCTAAACATTACTTTGAATTTCTAATTTCAAATGGAGGTAAGTTTTTTTTTATTAAGGTATCATTGATGTATACTCTTATGAAAGTTTCACATGAGCAACATTGTAATAACTACATTCACCCATATTATCAAGTCCCCCCACACCACACTGCAATCACTGTCCATCAGCATAGTAAGATGCCACAGTCACTACTTGTCTTCTCTGTGCTACACTCTCTTCCCTGTGACCCCTCCACACCATGTGTGCTAATCATAATGACCCTCAATCCCCTTCTCCCGTCCTCCACAACTGTCCTCCAACCCTCCTCTTTGGTAATCGCTAGTCCCTTCTTGGAGTCTGTGAGTCTGCTGCTGTTTTGTTTCTTCAGTTTTGCCTTGTTATTATACTCCACAAATGAGGGAAATAGTTTGGTACTTGTCTTTCTCCACCTGGCTTATTTCACTGAGCATAATACTGTTTAGCTCCATCCATGCTGTTGCAAATGGTAGGATTTGTTTTCTTCTTATGGCTGAATAATATTCCATTGTGTATATGTACAACATCTTATTTACCCATTTATCTACTGATGGGCACTTAGGTTGCTTCCATATCTTGGCTATTGTAAATAGTGCTGTGATAAACATAGGGGTGCATATGTCTTTTTGAATCTGGGCTCTTGTTTTCTTCAGGTAAATTCCTAGAAGTAAAATTCTTTGGTCAAATGGTATTTCTATTTTTCATTTTATGGGGAACCTCCATATTGCTTTCCACAATGGTTGAACTGATTTACATTTCCACCAGCAATGTAGGAGGGTTCCCCTTTTTCTGCATCCTCACCAGCATTTGCTGTTCCTAGTCTTTTCGATGTTGGCCATCCTAAATGGTGTGAGGTGATATATCATTGTGTTTTTAATTTGCATTTCCCTGATGATTAGTGATGTGGAGCATCTTTTCATGTGCCTGTTGGCCATCTGAATATCTTCTTTGGAGAATTGTTTGTTCATATCCTCTGCCTATTTTTTAATAGGGCTATTTGCTTTTTGGGTATGGAGGGGTGTGAGTTCTTTATATATTTTAGATGTTAACCCCTTGTTGGATATGTCATTTATGAATATATTCTCCCATACTGTAGGATGCCTTTTTGTTCTGCTGATGGTGTCCTTTGCTGTAAAAAAACTTAGTTTGATGTAGTCCCATTTGTTCATTTTTACTTTCGTTTCTCTTGCCTGAGGAGATGTGTTCAGAAAAAAATTTGCTTCTCCAAGAGATTTTTGTGTATATTATATTTTCTTCCAAGAGTTTTATGGAAGTAAGTAACTTCCAGTAAGTAAGTAACTTACTTACTGTCACTGCAGGCATCTACTTATTATCATTGCAGGCTTTAGATTCGTAGTTACCAAAGGTTCAAGGGAAGCTTCTTTACTATCTAACAGTCTAACTTAACTCACTTAGTATACTATTTCAAACACAATCTAAAGTAACCTGACATTCAGGTTTTTGATCCATTTTGAGTTTACTTTTGTTTACAAAGTTAGATATAATCCAGTTTCGTTCTCTTACGAGTAGCTGTTCAGTTCTGCCAGCACCAGTTGTTGAAGAGGGTGTCCTTTCTCCATTGTATATCCATGGCTCCTTTATTGTATATTTATTGACCATATATGTGTGGGTTTATATCTGGGCTCTCTATTCTGTTCCATTGATTTATGAGTCTGTTCTTGTGCCAGTACCGAATTGTCTTAATTACTGTGGCTTTGTAGTAGAGCTTGAAGTCAGGGAGCCTAAACCCCCAGCTTTATTCTTCCTTCTCAGGATTGCTTCGGCTATTCGGGGTCTTTTGTGGTTCCATATGAATTTTAGAATTATTGTTCTAGTTAGTTGAAGAATGTTGTTGATATTTTGATAGGGATTCCATAGAATCTGTAGATAGCTTTGTGAAGGAAGGCCATTTTGACAATATTAGTTCTTCCTATCCATGAGCACGATGTATTTCCATTTATTTGTGTCTTCTTTAATTTCTCTCATGAGTGTCTTATAGTTTTCATGGTATAAGTCTTTCACCTTCTTGGTTAGGTTTATTCCTATGTATTTTATTGTTTTTGATGCAATTGTGAATGGAATTGTTTTCTTGATTTCTCTTTCTGTTAGTTCATTGTTAGCATATAGAAATGCAACTGGTTTCTGTGTATTAATTTTGTATCCTGCAACTTTGCTGAATTGAGTTATTAGTTCTAGTAGTTTTGGGGTGGATTTTTTAGGGTACTTTATGTACAATATCATGTCATCTGCAAACAGGGACAGTCTAACTTCTTCCTTTCCAATCTAGATGCCATTTATTTCTTTGTGTTGTCTGATTGGTATGGCTAGGACCTCCAGACCTATGTTGAATAAAAGTGGGGAGAGTGGGCATCCTTGTCTTGTTTCCAATCTTGAAGGAAAAGCTTTCAGCTCTTTGCTGTTTAGATATGTTGTTGGCTGTTGGTTTGTCATATATGGCCTTTATTATGTTGAGGTTCTTTCCCTCTATAACTATTTTGTTGAGAGTTGGATGTTGAATTTTGTTAAATGCTTTTTTAGCATCTATGGAGATGATAATGTGATTTTTGTTCTTTTTGTTGATGTGGTGTATGATGTTGATGGATTTTCAAATACTGTACCATTCTTGCATTCCAGGAATAAATCCTACTGGATCATGTTGGATGATCCTCTTGTATTTTTGAATTCGGTTTGCTAATATTTTGTTGAGTATTTTTGCATCTGTGTTCATCAGGGATATTGGTCTGTAATTTTCTTTTTTTGGGTGTCTTTGCCTGGTTTTGGTATTAGAGTAATTCTGGCCTCATAGAATGAGTTTGGAAGTATTCCCTTCTTTTTCTACTTTTTGGAAAATGTTAAGGAGGATGGGTATGAAACTGGATTATCATCCTCTTCACTAAATGTTTAATAAAATTCAATGGTGAAGTCATCTGGTCTGGGTATTTTGTTCTTAGGTAGTTTTTTGGTTACCAGTTCAATATCATTGCTGGTAATTGGACTGTTCAGATTTTCTGTTTCTTCCTGGGGCAGCCTTAGAAGGTCATATTTTTCTAGAAAGTGGTCCATTTCCTCTATGTTATCCAGCTTGTTAGCATGTAATTTTTCCTAGTATTCTCTAATAATTCTTTGTATTTCTGTGGTGTTTTTAGTGATTTCTCCTTTCTCATTTCCGAATCTGTTCATGTGTGTAGACTCTTTTTTTTTCTTGATAAGCTGGCTAGGGATATATCTATTTTATTAATTTTCTTGAAGAAAATTATTATTGAAGATTCATTGAATCTTTCTCTTGTTTTATTCTTCTCAATTTTATTTATTTCTGCTCTGATCTTTATTTTGTACCTCTTTCTACTGATTTTAGGTCTCATTTGTTTTTCTTTTTCTTGTTTTATTAGTTGTGATTATAGACTGTTCATTTGGGATTGCTCTTCTTTCTTGAGGTAAGCCTATATTGCTATCTACTTTACTTTTAGAGCTGCCTTTGCTGTATCCCACAGGTTTGGGACTGATGAGTTGTTTTCATTTGTCTCCATGTATTGTTTGATCTCTCTTTTTATTTGGTCATTGATCCACTGATTATTTAGGAGCATGTTGTTAAGACTCCATTTGTTTGTTGGCTTTTTTGTTTTCTTTGCATAATTTATTTCTAGTTTCAATACCTTTGTCTTCTGAGGAGTTGGAGGGTACAATTTAAATCCTCCTGAATTTATTCAGTCTCTTTTTGTGGCCTGGTATATGATCTATTCTTGAAAATGTTCCATGTGCACTTGAGAAGAATGTGTATCCTGCTGCTTTTGGGCAGAATGTTCTGTAGATGTCTGTTAGGTCCATCTGTTCTAATGTGTTGTTCAGTGCCTCTGTGTCCTTACTTATTTTCTGTCTGGTTGTTCTTTCCTTTGGAGTGAGTGGTGTGTTTTAGTCTCCTAAAATGAATGCCTTACATTCTATTTCCCACTTTAATTCTGATAATATTTGTTTCACATATGTGGGTGCTCCTGTGTTGGGTGCATAGATATTTATAATGGTGATATCTTCTTGTTGGATTGACCCCTTTATCATTATGTAATGTCCTTCTTTGTCTCTTGTTACTTTCTTTGTTTTGAAGTCTATTTTGTCTGATACAAGTACTGCAACACCTGCTTTTTTCTCCCTATTAGTTGCATGAAATATCTTTTTCCATCCCTTCACCTTTCATCTGTGTATGTCTTTTGGTTTGAAGTGAGTCTCTTGTAGGCCGCATATAGATGTGTCTTGTTTTTTATCCATTCAGTAACTCTATGTCTTTTGATTAGTGCATTCAGTCCTTTTACTTACTGTCACTGCAGGCATCTACTTATTATCATTGCAGGCTTTAGATTCGTAGTTACCAAAGGTTCAAGGGAAGCTTCTTTACTATCTAACAGTCTAACTTAACTCACTTAGTATACTATTTCAAACACAATCTAAAGGTTCTTTTTTTCCCCTCCCTCCCTTTTTTTCCTCCTTCATTCTTTATATATTAGGTGTCATATTCTGTACTCTTTGTGTATTCATTGACTGACTTTGTGGGTAGTTGATTTAATTTTTTATTTGCTTGGTAATTAATTGGTCTACTTCCTCTACTGTGGTTTTATTTTCTCTGGTGACAACTGGTTAGCCTTAGGAGCACTTCTATATGTAGCAGTCCCTCCAAAATATACTGTAGAGACATTTTGTGGGAGGTAAATTCCCACAACTTTTGCTTATCTGGAAATTGTTTAATCCCGCCTTCAAATTTAAATGATAATCTTGCCACATAGAGTATTCTTGGTTGAGGTCCTTCTGTTTCATTGCATTAAGTATTTTATGCCACTCCTTTCTGGCCTGTGAGGTCTCTGCTTAGAAGTCTGCTGATAGCCTGATGGGTTTTCCTTTGTATGTGATCTTTTTTCTCTCTTTGGCTGCTTTTAATACTCTGTCCTTGTTCTTGATCTTTGCTATTTTAATTATTATATGTCTTGGTGTTGTCTTCCTTGGGTCCCTTGTGTTGGGAGTTCTGTGCACTTCAATGGCCTGAGAGACTATTTCCTTCCCCAGATTGGGGAAGTTTTTAGCAATTATTTTCTCAAAGACACTTTCTATCCCTTTTCCTCCCTCCTCTTCTTCTGGTCCCTTTATAATGCAAATATTGTTCCATTTGGATTGGTCACAAAGTTTTCTTAATATTCTTTCATTCCTAGAGATCCTTTTTTCTGTGCCTCAGCTTCTTTGTA
This sequence comes from Manis javanica, assembly GCF_040802235.1. Lineage (NCBI taxonomy): Eukaryota > Metazoa > Chordata > Mammalia > Pholidota > Manidae > Manis > Manis javanica. The sequence goes on from NC_133157.1 coordinate 109,754,288, forward strand.
TTCCTGTTCTCTAATTTATATTTTACTTACCATTTCCTCTACATCATCTAATCTGCTTTTAAATCCCTCCATTGTATGTTTTCTTTTGGATACTGTATTTTTCAAAGTTTGTATTTCATTCTTGAATTCCTCCCTGAGGTCTTGAATATTTCTTTAGCTCAGTGTGCATGTTTATAATTTTTATTTTGAAATCTTTTTTAGGAAAATTGGTGAGTTCAGTTTCACTTGGTCCTCTTTCTAGTGTTTGTGGGATTTTGATTTGTACCAGGTTCTTTTGACATTTCATATTTGTAATGAATAGTATGGAATAATAACTGGTCCCTCTAGTGACCAGAAGCTCTGCTCTCTGGAGCTGCTCAGCACCTTGAGCTATGGCGGGCTTTGCAGGTGAGCAGTGCTGGTGCCTGCTGGGAGGAAAGAGCTCTTTCCTGCTTCCCAGCTGCAGTGCCTCCCTCCCCTGCCAGGGTCAGTGGGCTGAGTGCACAAGGCAGAGCCTCTATGCTATACCCCTGTATCTGCCCTAGGCAGGGCTGCCCTCTGGCTGGCCTGGCTCAGTGGTGGGGGCAGCAGGTTTGTGACCTGGTACTGGTTAGGAGGAAGGAGTGGCAGGCTACGTATCATAGTGGTGGCTTTCAAGGATGTGTTGCCCGCCAGGGGGATGGAGCTCCTGGAGCTCCAGAATTTTTCCAACCTGATGAGCTGAGTGCACTGGGAATATTTTTTCCACCTTTCCTTTTTCCTGAGCAGCAAGCTCTGTGCAATCGTTGCCCCTTTAGCAGCCCTCTCACTGTTGGGAAGTCTCTCAGAGTGCTTGCCTTTCTTTTGTCCTAAAGCAGCTAGCTGTGGGTATCTGTTCTCCACAATCAGCTGGAATATCAGTCTCTCCAAGTATTCCACCTTTCTTAGCTTTCCAACCCCACTAATCTCCATAGCACCATGTAGTGTAGGTTCCTGCTGTCGGAGAAGATCTTCAGGGCTGGGTGCTCAGCAGTCTTAGGCCTCCACCCCCTCCCCACTCTGTTTTTCTTCCTCCTACTGGTGAGCTGGGGTAGGGAAAGGGTTTGGGTTCTGATGGATCATAGTTTTGCTACTTTACCTTTTTCTGTGATGTAGACAGTCTATTGCAGTCTTCTTTCCTGTCACTCTTTCAGGATTAGTTGTATTTGCTATATTTTCATATTATATGTGGTTTTGGGAGGAGGTTTCTTTCTCACTTTTCACACCACCATCTTTAAGCCAATAAAAATCTCAGAGAGATTTTAACGTGGATCCCTGGAGTTTAGTTTTTTAATTAACTTTTTTCATTTTTTCTTTTAGGTATAATTTCTGTACTGTTTCATTTCACCCTTTGACAAACACATACAGTATATAATCAACATAATCAAAGAGCATTTCCATTATCCCTCAAATTCTCTCAAGCTCCTTTGTTCCTTGTAGTCAACCCCTCCCCAGTGTCTGACAATCACTCCTTTGTATTCTGTTCCCACAGTTTTGCATTTTCCAGAATGTCATGTAAATTGAATCATATAGTAATAGCCTTTGGAATCTTGCTTCTTTCACTTAGCATAATGCATTTGGAGCTTATCCATATTTTTGCAGTATTCAGTACTGATAGAAAGGTCACTGTTGTGTGGCACCCCAGTGTATGTATGTGCCATTTTATTTACCCACTTGGCTGGTACTGTGCATTTGGGATAATCTTTGTTTTGGATTATTATGGATAAAAACTCTATAAATATTCATGTGCAGGTTTTTGAGTGGATGTAAGTGTTCATTTTATTTATTTATTTTTAATCTGAACTATACTCACTTCAGTCAAAAGAAGCAGAGAATCTCTAACTTATTGATGAATCTATAACAGCTTAGTTAGGAAAATGAGAAACAGGGAAGCACCCCCATTGGGGATCAGGGAGACAGGAGAACCTAATTAGTTCAGCCTTTATTGTGTTGTTGACAATTGAGCCTACAAGCATTCATCTTGGTAGAACATAATTTTGGAAGTAGACTCTTAAGTCAAGGCATAGGGAGGTGCTTGGCCAAATGAAGGGAGGTCCTAGAGCAAAGTGTCTTGTGTAAAGAAGGCAGCCATGTGATTTGGTAAAATGAGGGTATGAGGTTAAGCAACACTTCCTATACTTATCAGTATCTCTTACTATGTAACTCAGAAAAGTTAGAAACAGATTGGTTTTAATGAGCTATAAGTGTGGGCCCCAGGAAGACAGGTGTGAAATGGTTCTAACCAGTTGGTCCAGGGGTGAGATGTTTAACAATGTTATAATAAGTGTCATGCTGGTCACGTTTCTATCCAGTCCAACCAATGATGAACTCTACTGGTCTTTTAGTCATGATTCTGATGCCCAGTGTAAAAAAACCCAAAGAGCAGGATCCCTTACAGAGAAATGTATGACAAAAATTCTTTAAGACTTCCACCTTTTTCTCTTCATTTTCTTGGGTTTTCATGCAGCCTTTCTCAGTTTCTTTTCATAGATCAGTTCCTACAGAGGCACTTATGATTCACTGAACACAGAAGAAAACATGATGCACATTTCTTTAGAGACCACACACAGAGGAAAGGTCACTTCTGATTGGTGTAGATTGAGTCTCATCCTTTTGTTTTTATACGTGAGTTACAACGCATAGATTTGAGCAACTGTCGTGCATTCAGACTCTCTGTGGTGGTTACACATTTACTAGATGCCAACACCATAGTTTTATTTCCTTTCTCAGTGATTTTGTTCCTCAGAAAAAGTGTTTGCTATTAGCTGCATCTTGTGTCTTCAAGTTGCTTTATCAACAGCCTGCATCTGCTTTCTTCGCCTTCCCTCCAGGCTTGTTTGTTTGTACTTCCAGTTTGCCCCTAAGAAGCTGAAATGGATACAGGTTGTCTTGCTATACCGGATCTCTTTGCACATCTGTCCAGTCATCTGATCATCCATTTTTTTCCTCCCACTCCCAAAATCCCGCAGAGATAAAACTTGCCCATGTTTGCACATATGGTTGGTGTTCACAGCTTGAAAGTGTCCAAGCTATTTAAATTTGATTTTCATTGTAATGAAAGCTCATGGTTTTGCCCAACGATGAAAGCAAGGTGTTAAAAATCCCTAGATTTCCAGGCTGTTAGGTCACTTAAACATTAGGTCAACCACATCTGCTTGACTGTTAGTAGAGTGTGCATTAATGAGCACAATTCAAAAATATCCACTTTAAAATTTTAAAGGGTCCAAAATGTATGTTAGGTGTCTGGTTTCAAAAGTACCTTTGAACTTTTAAAATTCCATTTTAGTGGGTTGTATGGTTACCAAATAGTTTCTAAAAAAAAAAAAAAACCAGAAAAGTAGGTCATGGAAATATCTAATCAGGAAAAAAGTGAATGCATTTTTTACATTCAGCACCCCCAGTTGAGTAAAAGCTTTAAGGCAGAATTCTTCAGCTGGGACACTGATCTATTTTGTACTCCCTCTGTAGCCACTGGAATTGTGACTAGTTCTATGGGCTTTACACGGTTTGTATGGCAATATTTGGAGGGGGATTTAACTAAGAATTGTGAAAAGACAAAAGCATTTTGAGAATAATTGAATCCTACTTTTTGTATCTTCAGGGCCTGTCTGGTTCATAGAAGGTTCCAGTAAATTTATTTGAAACAGAGGTAATTTACAGAATGAGAATAGTTCACCACACAGTTAACTGAAGTACAAAACTGAAGTCTGTGAACCAGACATGATACAAAAGAACTTTCTGATATGGACTTCTAAACTTTCAATTCTTCCTCAATAGACATTGATGGCATCCTCAACCAATCAGGCCTGGAGAGTTCTCTTATTTCATCTCATACAATTTGTGTTCTGTTGATTCTGTTTGAAGAGTCCTGCCCCAGACTCATCTTATGTCATTCTAAATCAAAACTGACCAAGATATAAAAATAATTCTGTTTAAGATTTTGAAAAAATTCAGAAGCTTTAGTCTGACTTGTAAAAAAAAAATTCAAAGTACACCATAAATAGAGTTTTATCAATTGCTTTCCAAGTGGTTTGCTCTCCATTCGGTGTGCTACAAAAAGTCCACTGCTCATATTTATCACTGGAAATGGTGTCAACCCTGATGTGATGGTATTGCGGCCCTCGTGTTTATCTGTGTCTCTTATTCAAAGGCATCTTTGATTCACTCATTCACTCAACAGTGATGGCAATCGTGTCTTTAATTTTTCTTCTTTGTCGGGAAATACAGCTTGAACTTGGAGACCTAGATGAAAACATTCTCTGTGGTACAGGAAGTCATTGCAGGACACTCCTTGTGGAACCCCACCCCCTCCCCTTGGTGTGGACACCTACTACTCGGCCTCTTCTTGGACCTGTTCTATGTGAGCAACACCACATCTCCAGAAATGGCTACTGTTTTCTTCTAAATGTCTGAAAGAGATTCCCAACAGTGAAGCATACAGTGGCATGCAGGAGACGGTATTTGCTGTTGAATTTATTTTCCATATGACTATGTTTTACTAATATCAATTACAGAAGGTAAAATGTGACACAAAGTTTCTAGGCTGGTAAAGAGAAGAAGATATAGTAAGGGTTTTTTCTCTTCCTTTCTTTCTTCTTTGTTTCTTTTTTTTAAGTTTAAGGAACATAATAGTGAATTTGTCAGCAATTCCTCCTCTGTGGCCCTTCTCATGGGCTGATATTTTGGTAGGCTGTTGTAGAGCTTTGATCCTAGCCTAATCCTCAGGTTTTTTGCTCATTGTAGAGCCATGCTTCAAGTGTGTCTACACTTTCCTGTTTCCCCTTTCCACTCACACCACACATGCAACTGGGACCATGCCATGAGCTTTGAAGGCATTCTCTTCCCATACTCCCATGGGTCCTTACTGGGCCCCACACCCTTCATCAGCTGCAAAAGCCCAGTCAGACATATGATCTCCTCTGGAGCCCCCATGGCCTCATGGAGGAGCTGTGTCTGAACCCAGTGGGTTGGTAGTGAGAGACACACACCCATTTCTCAGTCAGAAGGGCTTAGGTTAGCAGTTCAACATTTAGTCTCATAAGTAGGGCATCTGTGAAAGATTGTGACAGAATTTATGATGGGAAATATAAGGGAAAAGTTGGAGTCCTTGGTGCTAAGGAAAGCAGATTCCTTCCCATACGAGGGAAGGCTATTTGATGCTCCTGTCAGGCTTTATGAGCTTTTTATTTTAGCTTAGGAAGGTGGCAAACAGAATCACAACTTAGCGTTTTGACTAGAGCAAAGGACCAGGTAGTATTTTAAGAGTTTTAGTGTCTTTCCATAGTTTTTAAAATAACTTATTTGAACTTGAGCAACTTCCTGTGAGATTCAGTTTTCCCAGAATCATAGCTAGAGTACTGCTTATTAGAAAAGCCCATTGCCTTCTTTGTTAGAGAAGTTGGAAGTGTATGATACGGCTTTTAGATGTTTTTGAAATGCTGTTCTGTTTTCTACAGGATTCGCTCCACCTTGGGTCTTGGCCCTCATGGCACTGTGACAGCTTTTCTCTCAGAGCCACGCCTGCCTTTGCATTTATACCTCTCTTCTTCTGGGCCAGTCCTTCTGCAGTAGTTTGGACTGGGTTTTAAGGACTCTTGAAGCATATCAATCATATCTTTCCTTCCCTTGATAAAGTGAGAGTCTTAGCGAATAGGCACTCATTCATGAAATTGATTTTTGGATAACAATGGTGTAACTCACTAAAGTGTCCCAGATTGTCAGAGCACTCATGAGTACTCCCAGTTGGATTTGAGTTTACTGTGCCTGACACTGTGTTCATATATGTCTCTCCACTAATGTAAACTACAGGAAAGAAAAAAGTCGCATCCCTTTTTCTCACGGCAGTCTTTCCTGGGGATAAAACAGAATGACAAGAAGAATCAAATAATTGCATTCTCTGGCTCCTCCCCTATCTGTCCTGCTCATAGCCCCTTCTTAATTTCCTCCAGAAGAGTTAGGCTAGCTCCCAATTTTTCTTGCTCTGTGGCATGATTTACCCCCTCATTGCAGGATTTGCTTGTCATGCCCAGTGCAGAAGCCGCTTCCAGAAGCCTTCAGTGAGGCTTGCCATGCCCACTGTCAGGAGTGATGGCTTCTTGGTGGTGAGGGCTCTCATTCCTGATCTCCACATCTTAAATTCTCAGTGCCATAAACCCTTTATTGTTTATTTTTGTGTTTTGCATTTTTGCACATGAATCCATGGGTGAGGGGTTAGAAGGCTGCCTATATAATACAACCTCTGTGGTTCTCAGAATGGTTTTCACTTTCAATCATTTTCTCCTAATATAATTCTCCCTTCTCCCCACTAACTTCAGGGAATAACCTTGGTTCATCTTGCAAATGGTCTTCTGAAGATCCTGCCCCAATTTTCTCATTTCTGAATCCCAAGATGGACATAACTTGGGCTAATCTGGAAATCCTATTACAGAAGAGTCATCCAACTTACTGCATTAGTTTCATCCTTTTTTTAAAATATGGGAGTCTGGTCCCTCTGTGCCAATGGCTGCTCTCAGTGGATCTCGCAGCTGAATATTCAGGCCTATGGGAAGATGGACAGTGATTTCTACCCAGGCTGAACCTAGGAATTGCCTGGTTCCTAGGTCCCAGGATACAGAAGCCATCAGCTAAGCTGGGTAAGGGTTTTACTGAGTATGAAAAATGTATAGTATTGAAAGAAAGTGCTTTTAATGAACATAGCAGCTCATAAGGAAGGTAAATGCAGGGGAATACTTTCAAGGTCCTTACAGTAGTTCACTTGGGTCACTGTGACAAAATAAGGCACGCTCCTGTTTTGATCACAGTTGTGATTCAGAATATAGGCTGTTATGGGGCTCTGTGCTTGAAAGGAACAATTCTCCTGTGCACAGTTATTTCCTTTAAGTCACCTCTAACTTCATGATCAGACTTCAAATTGAACAAGCCCTTCTGGTATTGACTGTGTTAAGGCAGGGACTCAGGAGATGAAGGAAACTACATACTTAATTTTTCAACTTGCTACAATCCACAAGGGCGAAAAATCTTGTTTCTAAAGGTAGTGTTGAGAAAACATTACAATTCTGCTCTGTTTCTCCTGATAAGCCAGTCTGCATATTCCAAGATGGGACTTTCTTATAATCTGTTTGTTGTACCAGGCCGTGCATCTTGGAGGGGGAGAAGACCTTCATCCGGGGGCTGGACTCAGTGTGGGATGGACTTCCCATGCTGTGATATGGCTGTGGCACTCAGGAACACATGCTCGCCCTTCCCCAATTTTTTGGTTTCGTACATTAAACAATTGCCACCATGGGATACATTGACTAGAGGAGGTGTGTATGGAGACTTTCCTTTACATTACAGTGGTTCATATGATTAAAACCTTCTTATGTTAATTAAATCACCAGGAGATAGAGGCTCTAACTTTAATTGTGGTCTCTATAGCAGATTCATTAGGAAAGATAATGGTTTCTTGTTTGATGACAAATGTGCGGCATGCCATTATCCCCTGCTTTTCTTTCTTATACAATTAAAACTGCCATCTGAGAATTGTATTTCAGATATTTCCACAACTTATTCATAACACTCTCTAAAATTGGACTGCTTATTTGGGTTTGACTGCTGTTAAACCCTTTTTTAACCTAAGGCGGGGAGATGCCATGTACTATAAAAATGTCATTAACTGTCTGTGGGATGTATTTAGGGAGGAGGTGGGGAGAGAGATAAGCAGACATTCTTATTTCTTCTTCTTCTCCTTCCTGAACTCCAGTCCATCAGTAAGTCTTATCTTTTCTATCTCCAAGGTATGTCTGAAAGCCACCCGCTTCCCTAACCACTCCTCCTAGGCTGAGCCAGCACTGGCTCTTGCCTGGGCTGCTGCCCTGGTCCTGCCAACCGCTCCTAGGCTTTTAACTTTGCTCCCATCACACCTAGTCTCCACCTGGAAAACAGGGTAATCTCTGGAAACACGAATCTGTCACTGTCCTGCTCACCCTTTGACTAAACTCCAAACAGCTTGTGAAGTGCTCCGTAAGCTCCGCCTCAAGTTCCACACTGCCCTCCTCTGGGCACATGCCCTGCTCCTCTAACCCAGCACACTCTCCACACCTGCACTCCTCTTGGGTTCTTCAAGGAGGTGGAGGGCCTTCCCGCATGCTGGTGCCTCTGGTGGGACCAGGAGCTCCTGCCACCATTCCCTGCCTGCACAGATGTGCACACACAGACACACACTCGTACTCATGCAGACACACACATACACGCCTGCACACAACCATGTAGGTCTGGGCTTCACTGTCTCCCTTTCAAGGAAGCCCTTTTAGGCCCCCCTGTCTGAATGCTTTCCCTCCTGTCATTCTCCACTGCTTCCTCCTGTCCCTTTATTGTACATTAGCCACACAGTTTTGCTGTTGAGTATTCCTTATTTCCTGACTTCTTCCAGTCCATTGTCTACACTAGAGAGGTGGCACAAAATAGGTTTTCTTCATCAGAGCAGACTGTGTCCCTGGCACATGCCTGACAAATAATAAACACTAAATATTTGTTGAGTGGATAAATGAATGTGAATGTAGAAGAGAGGGAGAGGGAAAGGGGAAAAATGAGAATAAATGAATCCTCCCCCTACTCATGATTTTAAAGTTAGAAAAAGCTTTTGAATTTCAAGAAAACTAACTGTAGAGAATGCAGTGGCTGAGTGGTGATTGTATAAAACTATCTACTTGGATCATTACATGTAATTTGTCTGGGAATTTCATATTAAGCACTGTGTGTTTTGAGTGCAATTTCTACAGATGGAATTATAGGCCACAAAATTTCTTGCCTTTTAACTGTAATAAAATATCAGTATATGCATATGTATATGTAATAAGATATCAGTATTATTAGACACATCGATGTTACTTTTCCTGGCTTTTGATCCTTTGTTCTTTCTCATACTACTAAATGGATCTTGGTTCTCATGGTGTTCCAGCTACGTACCCTTACCTACATTCATTTATTCATTATGTATTTCCAGGTGCCTACTATGTCCTAATACTTTCCAGACTGTTGCACTAATTCCCATATCACTTCCTTTGTTTATGCTACTTTTCCAGACTATAAAATCACTTCCTGTTATTTTATTTTATTTTATTTTTTTATTGAAGGGTAGTTGACACACAGTATTACATTAGTTTCAGGTGTACAACACAGTGATTTAACATTTATATACATGATAATTCTAGGTACCAGCTATCACCATACCAAGTTGTTACAATATTTTGACTATATTCCTTATGCTATACATTACATCCTGGTTACTTATTTATTTTACAATTGGAAGTGTGTACTTTTTTTTTTTTTTTGTGAGGGCATCTCTCATATTTATTGATCAAATGGTTGTTAACCACAATAAAATTCTGTATAGGGGGGTCAATGCTCAATGCACAATCATTAATCCACCCCAAGCCTAATTTTCGTCAGTCTCCAATCTTCTGAAGCATAATGAACAAGTTCTTACATGGAGAACAAATTCTTACATAGTGAATAAGTTACATGGTGAACATTACAAGGGCAGTCATCACAGAGGCTTTTGGTTTTGATCATGCATTATGGACTATAAATAGTCAGTTCAAATATGAATATTCATTTGATTTTTATACTTGATTTATATGTGGATACCACATTTCTCTCTTTATTATTATTATTTTTAATAAAATGCTGAAGTGGTAGGTAGATACAAGATAAAGGTAGAAAACATAGTTTAGTGTTGTAAGAGAGCAAATGTAGATGATCAGGTGTGTGCCTGTAGACTATGTGTTAATCCAAGCTAAACAAGGGCAATAAAACATCCACGTATGCAGAAGATTTCTCTCAGAACGGGGGAGGGGGAAGGTTCTAAGCCTCACCTCTGTTGATCCCCATTTTCTCACCTGATGGCCCTCCTGCGACTGTGCCTGTCTTAGGTTGTTCCTCCCTTGAGGAATCTTACCCGTCTCTGGCTAACCGGTCATCTTCCGGGGCCATACAGGGAAATGTTAAGTTGGTAAATGAGAGAGAAGCCTTATTGTTTGAAAAGGTTAGCTTTTTACTTCTTTGTATATTTTATGCCCTGTGGCTTCTATGCCCAGCATTTGTCTTGTGGTGTCTTTACCACTTGGAAGAATTATGATACTCGGTAAATTTGATATGAGGCACGAATTCTACTTAAGGGTTATAATTAGGAAGGAAGAAGAAAAGCTATAGAAGTAGCAGGTGGAAGAAAACCTGGGAAGATTGATTATTTTTTTGACATACCTTCTTGTAGAGTAACTTCAGCATGTATAGGTTTTAAACTACTAATTAAATTGCACACACACATTAACATAATAGGAGTACAGTTATGTAACCAAAGCAGACCTATAATTACCAGCCATCTCCAGTGAAACCAAGAAAACCAGTTAGGCACCTTAGGCATTTGTGAAAACTTATCTATAATATGGTGAATATTGTCCAACTAAACTTGAACAGTCTGAGAGAAATCAGACAAATTAAAACAACCCATTCCTGGGGACTGTACACATCTAATATGTTCTTTTAACAGTAAATAGTCTGTAGTTGTAAGATTTTGGAGCACTACAATTTGCACTTCTCCTAATTCTTGGTTGAGTTCCAACAGTTTAGATCCAGTCAAATTTGTTGTTTTGCTGTATGCACAGGCCAGCTTAGATATCTCCTTCTTCATTCCCATGGCAAGTCCAGTAACTGGTGGGATGAGTGCATCTACACCTGTAGCAGTGCATGGATCTTTGTTGGGGTACTTCCTGTTATTTTTTCCACTAACCCTTCAAGATATAGCTCTGCCCTACTTTCTCCAGAAAGCCACTCCTATTTTAAGTCAACAGCGATTCTTCCTGTTGCATTTATGATTTTATACTACCATTTATGGATTTAACAATTTTTTACATGTAGTAGTTGGCCCTCCACAGACAGACCAAAGTGTTTGGGGTCTGAAAGGCATCTACGACCTCTTCTGTGCACACTACCCTGCCCAGTAGAGTACATACAATTAATGAGCACATTAATTATCATTAATGTATTTAGTTGGTGTTCATTAATTATCAGTGGACTTATTAATTGACATAATCACTGATGTGAGTACATGGGAACTCAACGCACACATTGGATATATTTCCAACCATCTCAAGGATTTGGGAGTGGAACACAGTGGGTGGGTAAACAATCAGAAGCCAACCTCTTATCCATAAATGCATAAGCCAAAGGGCTGGTCAATAATGAAAGCTGAGAAAAAAAAGAAAGCTCCCCCCCAACCAATCAATGCTGTGCTATGCAAATACTATCCGGGGAGGAGGAGACCTTGGTTCAATAAATTGACACTGTGGTTTCATCAGCAGAGCTGTTCCTTTGTCTGGTAAGAGGGTCTGAAGCACCTTTCTCTGGGAGATTCATTTTAAGATTATTCTTTCCTCATTGTGCTTCCATGTTCTCCATGAAACCCTCTAATAACTTGGCTTCCAAATGCTTGCATTTCATGATATAATAAGTAGGCATTCGTTCTCTGTGAACTTGATTAAGGCAAGTTTGCCTCTAAGGGATGACAGAGCTACTTCCACCATACTCAGTTAAATTAGGTTTCTTACTGCAAGCCTGAGACCCAACCTGAGGGTGTAGGGAATTCATCAAGGTATGTGCAACCTTGTGGAGACTTTTGAGCGGCCAGCCACAACATCTGAAACTTGAGAAACCTCTCTGTATAGTGATAGTAACCTGCATCTTGCTGTATTGTATTTGAATAGAGGAAGGAACGTTCACTCCTTTGCCTCATCTGCCTTTCTCTGTCCTGGCAGTCAGGAAGAAATCCTCACCGAGACTCCTTCACAGGGGAGAGGGGGCGGGGGTGGAGATTCTCCTCTTGTGCCTTCTCCGTCTCCTCCTGCTCCTTTTTCATTTAGGTCAGGCTTCCCTGAGCTGCAAACTTTCCTTAAAGACAAAGTGGGTATGTGCGGGGGGGAACAAGCGCCCAACCCACGATGCATTTGGAATTCTGTAGAATTCCCAAGAGTCACTTTCTAGTCATATAAAATCCTGTCACCCATTCTTGAGAGTCAGAAATAATTTTTAAAATTACTTGGACTAAATTTCCTATGGCAAAGTCTAGCACATCTATCAGGGGAGTACGGTGACCTTGGCAGGTGAACTGTGGTCAGTCCCAGCAGGAGAGACTCAGCAGCTGGTCCGGGATGATCCTCTGCACCCCCACCACTGCCCTCACCTGTGCACGGCTACTGCACGAGTGGACTCAGTGTATTCAGACAGCAGGGCCCCAGGAAAAACGTATTTCAGGGCAATGATGCTGTTTGGGAAGAAAATTAAAGTGAGGCTGATAGCAACGTACTTCTTTAATTTTGTAAGGAATTTTTAAGAGAGGCGTATATTTTCCCATTACACACACTACTTAATTTCTCCATTTAGATAAACAATTTTAGAACATCAATGATATGCCTTTTCCTTACTGACTTAAAACAATTAGGTTTCACAACCTTGCTTTCAAACAAAGACAGAATTATTGCCTCATTAAATAACTGGTGAGGAACTTCTGTGAAGAAAAAGGGTACCTCTGGTGCCAGCTTATCTCTGGGGTCTGAAATTGCAGAAAGACCAGTGATTTCTGAAGTCTTTATTCTATCGACACATGGGCTGGGTCTCTGTGAGTTGGTAACATGGCTGAGAAGCACTTGTCATGTCCTAATGTTATTCCAAGGTGAACTTTCTGAGTATTAGAGATACTAAAATTTTAGGTCACAGTTAATTTTAAAAGCATACCTAGGGTATGAATAGAGAAAGGCATAAGTAAGTGACAGCCATCACCAGAGGAACACAAATCAGCACAGCTGGGCAGCACAGCCTTTGGTCTACAGTGTCAGCCACCTTGTGTGACGTTTGTTTATATGCATTATGTCAAGTAAGCATAAAAACAGGTATAAAAATAAACATTCCTTAGAGCAAAGAATGTATATTAAAGTGTATAAAATATCTTTGAGTAGCTCCCGTGACAAGGCAGAGTGAGCATGCACAAAACCAAGCCACGAGCTAGAGCTTTTGATGAGTGCTGGGTTTTCTGGAAGCAGGGCAGGCATGTGTGGTGAGGCACAGAGCCACTTTCCAGAGCTCAGAGACATGGACCTCTCCAGTGGACAGTCTTCAAGCTATTGAAGATTAAGGTAAGCAAGTAGATCTGCTCTGAAACAAAAGTATGAACATGAAAAATATTTCTGTGAAGATATTGCCATATCTTGGGAGGGAAATAGAAAGGGTCTAATATTTATTATGTTCTTTTCAAGAAGCAGGTTAAAATGGCCTAATGTTGACTGTCTGCTGGGTGAGTTCAGGCACAGAACAGGCTGCAAGGAGAGTGGGTGAGAGGGGAAGGTGGCTGAAGTGAGGCCCACTGACGGAGGTCTCCTGGGCCAGCCCCAGGACTGTTGGGAATGAGGGGAGGAGGTGGTGTCCATATTCTGTCTGCACTGATGCTGGTCTCTAAGACACTCTGATCCTGGCACAGGACTTGGCAGCCACAGCTCCAGTGTCACTCGGTGGTAGCTGGGTGCATGTGTATCTGTGGGAGGGTTCCATAGAACTTACTAGGATTCCTGCCTATAGTGTTAGGAGTACAGTGAGAGGATTCAGTGGCTAGACAGGCAGAGGGTCAAAGTCAAGGTTGCTGGAATTTGGGAGAGGGTCTCTTAAAAATTTAGGCAAAACCATTGTCGGATGGACTCAGACAAAGAGCAAAGGTTACCTGATGGCCAGTGTTCAATGGGCAGGCAGATGACCTGGGCTGGATGCTGGATTAGTACCAATGAGAGTAGTTTCAGAGGCACCATCTAGTAGGTCACAGCCTACTGATCTCTGACCCACTTTGGCTAAGACTGATTTAGGAACTTGATGATTGGATGGATTCAAGGGTCACAGGGGCCAGAGAAGCCAAGAATAGATATCGACTATAACAGATTCTTTCTACAGAAACCAAATATCAAAGCCAAACATCTGATGCCTACGAAAGTACATACATAACACCAAGTGAAGACAAAGTGAATTTGTTTCCTTGAGCTCAAAGACTTTGCAGAATTTGTCTTCACAGGGGACACTGGGCATCAAGTTCGGAAGTGTTGAAGAACGTCTATGCAAAGCAAAGAGAGTGACCCAAGTCCCCATATTTGATGCTTTTACTATAACAGCACTCAAAAGGCTGTGTGCTTCCCATGAAACATTTTCCTCCAAACAGAAATACCCACCTTGATATCTTACCTCAATCACTTGACTTGGCTCCAAATAAAATTGAGAACATGCAAACTGATATTACCTGCAATCACCCCAGCCTTTGAGACTCAAATAAAATAGACTTGTGGCCACTCCACAAGTCCTAAGACATCCAGTGTCCTTGAAATATCTGTGAGGATTTTTGGTTTTTATTTTTTTGCATGGGAGGTTTAGGGGAGACAGGAAGAAGTTGTTTACATGGTCTCTACTGGCAGTGAGCTTTACTTCATCGAACTATGTCAGCCTCTGAATGATCTTGCCATGTTGTACATGCTCTTTTTCTTCTGCCTTATGCACATGACTCTTATTTGTCTCTCTAAAATGCAACAAATACAAAACTGTAAAATGCAAAACAATTTTGATGACTCTTCATAGCAATGGGGTGATTTTTTTTTTTTACCCTGCTGTCTCTAGACTCTTTAAGGTGAACTACTAACCCTTATCTTAGAAGTCTTCTTGCATGTTTGTCATGGAGAATTTCTCCCTGACCTGTTTCTCCAGCTCCCAAACTCTCACCAGTTCTTTCTCATTTCTGTCATTTCCCCACTTCTCTCTTTCACCACCAAACTCCTGTTAATTGTTTTATTCAGAGTACATTAGCTTTCTCTGCGTTTTGCTCATTCCCTCTGGATGGGTGCTTTTCAAGTTGCAAGTTATGACTGTTAGTGGATTGAGAATGTGGTCAAGGAAACCAAGGAATGACTCGATTTTCTGCATTCAGGGATTCCTCATCTGGGGTGTGGTGTCAGTGTTTCCCAACCAGTCCCTGCCATGCCAGGGTGCTGGGAAAAAGTGTGTGCATTTTGTATTAGGGGGGCAAAGTGGGAGATAGGCAGCTAGGATAAAGGACTCCAGTGTGATCAGCAACAAAAGTCAAGAGATAAGGGACTTTTTTAAATGATTTGTTTCCTCATTTTTTGATCAGAGGCCAAGAATTTCCTTTTAGAATAAAGACATCTCTGGAATGGTAGTTCCATCTGCCATCAATTCCTAGAAGATCAATATCACTTGAATCCACAAAATGTATTTCCCAATAAAACAAGAACTTTCCTCAAACAAATTCATAAAACCAATCATAAGAATAGTTCATAAAATACAAAAAGGAGTCATGGAAAGAAGTCTTCATCTACGACAATGATGAAAACATGGTGTTATTCCTAGTTGAGTGAGAGTACATCATTGGTTGGCCCTGGACACCCCAGGTCCAGGAAACAGACTCTAAGATTCTCACTCATGATGCTTTAAGATGCTGGCATGTCCCAATCTAGTGTCCTGTTACCCAGAGAAGAGCAGTGCTCTGTAGCTCCATGCACCCTGGGGGAGGGGGTGCTTTGCTGTAGCAGTGGCAAATTACTACCAATGACACTCTCTCAGAATATTACTTCTAATTCATAAAGTATTTAGAGCTCTTTGTAAAACATTGATAGACTGATAGCAGTACTGCATTTATATTAAAATCTGTGATGCCAATGCAAGCTGAGAAAGGAGAATTTTGACTGTCATAGAGCTTTAGCACCTACCCATCCATTGTGTGTCATGGTTATTTTCAGTTCACTGACCAAAAATCTTTATGGAAGTTAGATTGCAAATATTTACTGCCTATGACCAACTCCATTTATAGTAAATGCTAGTTTAATACATAACAAAGGTTTCTAGTGCAGACAGATGATATGAATTTCCAGTGTCAGTAGCAGCAACAAAGCTATTTTTCAATTACTGGAATGCAAGGCAGCATTTATTCCTTCTCATTTTTATTTTTCCTGAAAGTGAACCATATGTCATTTTTCTCTCTTTGGGGAAAGGGTTGTTGTTGCTGAAACACTTGGTCATTTTATGAGGCAACAAGGAGTAAATTGTACATCATCTTCTCTACATTGAATTTTAATCCATCATTAGGAAGTATTGGTTTCCACTTCTGGTTAAAAGGTACAAGTTAATCAATGGGACTTTTCATACTTTACTTGGGGGGGGTTCTAACATGGTACAACCACTTTGGGAACAGTTTTATTATTTCTTATAAAGTTAAATAAGCTTCTACTCTATGACTCATCAATTATCCTAGGTAATTTCCCAAGTCAAGTGAAAATATACGTGCAAGAAAAAAGCCTTTATAAAAATATTCATTTTTTCCTTTTTCTTTTTTTTTTGTCAAAAGGACTTGATGCTGACTGGCTCTGTGTTGTGTTAAAGGCACTTGAATCTTTCCTTTCTGGCTCATGTCAGGCTTATGTGAAAACCAGTCAGTGATGCAAGAGAGCACTACATAAATCCCCAGGAGGATGCTGAGGAAATGTAGGACACAGCCTTGGACAACTTGTAGTTCAGACTTAAACTCAAATTGAGTTCATTTTTACAGAATTCTGCATTTTTTTAGTGAAGTCCAAAAATGTATAATGCATACTGTAAATACATGTGACTTGCTGAGTCAGGAATGTTGTCTACTTTGCACAGGGAACAATTAATTGGATTGTGGATGATGATCACAGATGACCTCATATTATTGTTGTCCAGGTCAATTAACTGTATGGCATCTGGGTAGATTTCCTTCCTCCCCATGGTTCAGTTTGTTCTTAAAAAACTGGACTTAGAGTTAGTTATTAGAAGAGAAGTGCTAAAAGGTTTCTAAAACTTATTTTAGTTGCCCTTTAGAGGGAGTCAGAGTTTGCTACCTAGGGAGAGGGCATGCCCAAAGGGACGGTTCCTGGTTCCGGGGTACGTGGGGAGTTAGTGTGGGCTCAGTGACCTGTGCACAGAGGCAGGAGCTTTCCGCATGACCGTGGAGTGGGAAAAACCAATCTTCCTAAAACTAGCTTGTCCTCGATGCCTTGTGTAGGGCTTAGCAATTGACTTGTCTGAAACACGGATTTGGAGACGTGAGGAAATCATTTGTAACTGCTACCAAGCTGCAAAATTGTTGAACATCAGTTTTAAAGGCTGAGAGGGGGAAGAAAGCACACTCCCTGAAGAGCTCAAATCTGGAGAATAATGTGCCTAGTATTTCAAAATTATCTTTGCCAGCTTGGTAGCATGCACAAAGGAAGTAGGTCACTTACCTCTTCTTGAAGTTCATTTATATTACAAAGTGTGTGTGTGAGTGTACTACCATTACCAGTCTGGAGGCAACTTTTACAATGGCAGATACTGTTATGAATCTCCAAAGTCATGCCTTTGTGGCAGTGGTTCTCAAAGTGTGTTCCAGGGACTACTGGAAAGGAAGTGCCAAGACCCTCTCAGGGGAACCATGAGGTCAAAGCTATTTTCATAATAATGCTATGATATTCCTTTTTTTAAACTCTGTTTCAAGAGTAAATAACAACAGAGTTGTTCAGAGACTCATGTCACATTGAAAATGTTATTTACAATGACATATCATGAATTCATTATTGTCATTTTAAAAATGAATAAATAAATAAATACCAAAATTCTCCCTTTTGATTTCTAACGTTGCAAGTACTGATAGATAATCTACAGACACAAAAGCACTTGGGAGGCTCTCAATAATTTTAGAGTGTGAGGGGATCCTGAGGTCAGAAACATGGAGAACTGCTGCTTTATGGTCATCTGGGACCCATTGATGATTATGGGCCTTTCTTTGTCTGAAAAAATACACGTAGAGCTCTTATCTTCCCTAGGTGGCTAAATGACAAAGTTCGAGTCCAAAAGCCAGCCCTATATCAGAGGAGCAAAACTAGTTTCCTCTGCTCTGCTTCTGGCCTCCTGGGCTCCTGCAAGCATTGGACCTCTTTCTGTTGCTACTGAAACCAACAGGTCTTGCCAGATGCTTCCAAATGATAGTTTATTAATGATGCGTATAGAGAGATGAGACCAGGTTTGGGGACATAGGACTCTGGGGAGGTGAGGGAAGTTCTGGACTGTGGACGTCATTTGTCTAGACCCCTACTCCCTTTCTGCCTTAGACATCATGAGGTCTTCTGAGTGCCTCATCTATTCCTAGGGTACAGGCTTGGCAGATAGGTTAAGATACATAGTTTTGAATGAATAATACTCAATCCTCATACATACTTGGTCTTTTTGCTGACCTGGAATATCTGCTAAATGCCTCTTCAATTTGGACCCAAGTATTTGGGTCTAATTCCTTTACATGATGTGATCTAATCACCCACCATGGACTCATTTCAAGGTTCTTTGCTATTTGGTCTGGCTCGCATCTGGTGAAATAAGCTTTTGTTTTGTTGGTATGGAGTTCAAAAAATCATTCCTTTTTAAGTGTGATTTTTTTTTCTTCCAGCATTTAATTATAATTTTTTTCAAATACACAGTAATCTTGAAAGAAGTATATAGTGAACACTTATTTTTCTATGGCCTAGATTCTACCATTATCCTATTTGATTTATTGTTCATCTAGCCATCCCTCTTTCCAGTCACTAAATGGAATTTTTAAAATTTCTGTTTTTCCAAACAACTCAACCAAAACAAAGAAAAATATATTTTTAGCTAAGAGAATTGCCACATGGGAAATAAAATCTAAACTAGTAAATTTTTGTCTGAATCACCTAAATGTTCAGAAGCAAAATATTGCTGTCAAAACACATTGTTTGACAATTGGGTGCTAGGATGGTACATTTTGTCATGATCACTCTCTCTTCCTTTTCTTTGCTCATATTAAGGATCTGCATACTTACTGGTTTTTTCTGCAAATGTCCCAGATGTCTTAAGCTGCTGAACCAATATTAAAGGCATAGGAGTAGCTGAATGAAACATAGGCAAAGCTGAGCCCATTGGACTTTCCTGAAGACAAAAAATTGACCCTTACAAACATTTAAAAATATATAAATCTGAACTTTGGTTCTGTCATAGGAATCAAATTTATAGGGAAAAGAAAACTTAGCCTGCCTAGGCCATCCTAATGTATCATTTTCTACTATCCTTCCTTTCAGGTTTGGGAAAATATAAAGTTTCAGGGAATAATTGAAGCCTATTCAGTCCTTTAAGCTTTATCTTCTCTTAATATTCCAATTCCCTCAGGATTCTGGGTATAGCAATTGTTTCTTGAAAGCTCTCCCAGTATATACAAGTTTTTGCTATCTTTTCCCTGTATGATATTGGTTAAATAAGTAGCTCATGATTTTTCTAAAATTAAAAAAGTAAGCATGGGAAACTATTTTATGACATCTGTTTCAAATATATTTTTCTTTATTTTGCAATTATGCTTGGAGGTTTCTTATTTATCTTTTGAAGAAATAGTAACAGTGTTTGAGATTAACGAGGTTGGTTAAGACTGCATATATACAAAAGTTAAATTTCCCTTGAACTGTGTCTTTTAGAGGCTATAAATTTAAGTGTTAATGGTTTCTCCTTATAGGTTTCCTTAACCCTTTTATGAACGACTTTGTCTTTTTTTTTTTAAACTTAAGAAAATAATAATGTAAAAACCAAGAGAGGTGGAGGCCAGGACTGTTCATCAACTGTTAACACTGCCTGTCAGGAATATAATAGAAACTCTACACCTTCCAACTCCCTTTTGGATTTTGCATTATTATATCTCCAGGTGAGTCTTGACAATTTGAGGGTACTCATGACATTTTCTTCATTTCATTCACATAATTACAGATGCTAGTGGTCATTGGATCTCTGGAAATACTGTATTTTTGCATGAGACAAGCAGTAGTTCGTTTCTTACTATTCCATTTCCTAGACGTCGTTTACATGGAAATGAGAAGTATTCGTTCTTCAGTAATCATGTCTAGGAAGTCATACCAGCAAGAAAGTATTTCTCTACCTAATGTAGTGATTCAAGATTCCATTCACGTTAAAGTGAGCTTACTGTATAAAGAGGTGATTTCGATCTCTCTCCCTTGTTAGGAAACCTCATATTTCTAAATAATCTAGATCTAGCAAACACTTAAACAGGGAGTCACAAGATATTTATCGAGGTGGCCTTGTTGTGAAGCCTAACCTAAAAAACAAAAGAAAATAAATTGCCAAAGGCATGAAAAGTACAATGGCTACTTAACTGTACAAGATACATATACAGTTGATGTGCCTCAGATATAACAGAGCTCTTCACTATTGTCTCCTTTTTAAAAGTAAAAGAGCATGGATATGGCTTTCTGATTCTTCCTTCTGAACCTATATTCAATCCCTGTTGCTTGATTACCATTGGACGGCAGGATATGAAAATTCTCTGACCAGCTCAGACCTTGAAGTAAGAAACTTTTTTGTTGGTAATTTAATAATCTCTTTCTGCCACATTGTCAGTCATTTATAAAGTGGAATGTTTAATGACATTATTTGGTGAAAAATGAATACTGTTCCTTCCTAAAGGAAAATTTAGAAAGTTCCTTCTTAAAGCATAATTTAGAAAGTCATTGGACTTTGAATGTGGAGACCAAAGGGAAATTTTCATTTTGATGTCATGTAGCTGCCACTTTGTCTCTTCAGGATGAGTCTGGTTCCAATGGCTTTGCAGTTTCAGTTGAAAAAGGTAGAAGGACAGACTGTTGGTTATTGGGTGTACTGAGTTTATCCCAGGAAGTAGAAATAGATATTCCTTCTATTATGTCTGTAGCCCTCAGTGACTTCATTTGTAAAATAAAAGGGACGGGACTGGGTAATCCCATCTTGTTCTAAAAATCTTTCATTTTGGTCATTTCAAAATGGGTTGGTTTATAAATACCACTCCATCTGGGCTTATGCATAATGCATTTTATAAAGACACCATCTTCTTACTTTTAGTGTTGATAAAAACATCAACTATTGTCTCTTTGAAAACACAAAAAACAGCTTCTCTGTATTTTCTTTGGCCAGACCTGGTGACTCTCAGAGTGGATGCATCTCTGCAAGTGTTTCTAGATAGTATATGTCCATGAATTCTGATTGTTTTTATGTGGAATTTTTCTAATGTAATTTGATTATGTGGTTGATGGACTATAAAGAGAAGTTTATTTTTTTCCAGTTAAGCTACACAAATTGGACTAGACTGACAACTATGACTTTCAAGAATATATATTTCAGATCATAGAAAAGACAGCAGTGGGAAAGGGAAGGACAAATCCTTAATAAACTTTCACCTTTAATTTTATGTCTGGCTCAAAATTCCAGCTTTAAAAATTCCTGAGGTAGTAGATTCTCCTTTTCTATTATTTATCCTCAAGAGTCTACATCTGACAGATTTATCCCTGTCTGTTCCAGGAGCTGAACTTCCAGTTTATTGAACCTGGGCTTGAATATCATCTTGATTACAAATGATTTATTGATGAAATCAGACATATTAGCCTTTGTGGGAAAGGGATCTATTGTGTGCACATGGAAAATCCTTTCACTCAGCTGTTGCATGTAGTTGTACTGTGGTTTCTCACTGGATGATTCTTGTCCTGAGGGCTACGCGAATTTTTGCTGAGGGGGCAGAGGGCGAGGCGTGACATGGGGTCTGTGAAGCCAGTCCTGAGGGTAGGCATTGAGGGTCCCCTCAGGGGAACAGTTAGAGAGGCAGTGGGGTTCTGGGTTCCTGCAAAGGACTAAAGATGGCTGCAGTAGGGAACCATACATATATATATGTGGGACAGAGTCTGTGATATTGAGATAGAAATAAGTCCCTCATGAGCAATCAAGTGCTTTGTGTGCTATTTTCCAGAATTTTTAATATACCACCAAAGAAAAGTAAGCAATTATTCCCTGCCTTTTCAGAGAATATAGGCTGAGAAGAATAGGCTACATTGACAGGCAAGATGGCCCCTTTGCTGCCCTTCCTGCCGGCATGTCAGCTTCTCGGTGGTTTGATGGTGGCCTGCCTTGCTGTTGCATGTCACCATTTCTTATTTTGGTGCCTGATGGAACAGGTGACCTGGCCCCACTGGATATAGCGTCAACTGTGAATCTGTAGCATGTGTCAATAAAGGGGTCTCCATTTCAAACACTGTCCTAAAGTTACTTTCTTGAATTTGATAGTTGAAATCTTTCCAGACTACCTGCTTTAGCTGGATAAGCAGTGAAGAAATAGGTGTCCATCTCAATCTACTTTTAAGGATAATGAGCAGAAAGTGTTTCATTGCTGGGATAAGGAAGCATGCATCTTACTCCGATAATTGCCCGTAGCAATTTGAGTATGTGTCGTTGGGTGGGTGATGGAAAAGGTGAGGAGAGGTGAGAGGGTAGTCAAGGAAGAAGAAAAGAGAAGCATCGTGAATACAAATTCGACCTCATTTTGTGGAAAAGCTTGTAAATGATGGATGCAATGTATGGGTCATTCTGAGCAGCCAGTAACCTTTTTTTAAAATTTCATAGCAGTGACTAAAATGTATTATTCTCTGTTCAAACAGAGATATCAAAGAAACTCAATGGGAGGCTAAGAGAGAGGTGATTTCTGAGGAAAATAAACAGGCAAGAAGGCAGTTTAATGAGCTCCTTTGCATGAGGCAAGGAAGGTAAGTGATTAAGTTAGAGAGAGGCATTCAGTCAGCTAATATGCCTCATTTGAACCAGTTTCCAGTTATGAAAAAGCTCACATTGGAAGGTGAAGTAAAGGGCATCTGAACACTGTTCAATTTAGCACCAAGGTTTCTGTAAGGACTAGCAACCTGTCATTTTAATCTGCATGGTGTTCTCTGTTCTTTCCTATAATTATATTGTTCTTCAAAGAGGAAGCCAAGTATGCTGGGGAGAGTTCTCTGAGAAAGAAAACCTGAACAATCTCTGCAGGGATGAATCACTTACAATGAAAGAAACCTTGATCGTGATTTTCAGATCATTTTGCTCTTATCATAGAATATTCCTGTAAGAGATGACATGAACTATTTGACTGGTTCCCCTGAGGTGTGCAGCTCCTCTCCCAAGAGGTGACTGATAGTGGGGAGAGCTGGGTGGGAAGTGAAAGGGAGCAGAGTAGAAGGTGGGGAGTCATCTCCCCAAAGAGATTCTCTAGGGTTTCAGAAAAGGGGATTCTTGAGGATGAAGTGACTAACTTCTGAGGGCTGTTTCCACATTCGTAGAGCTACCCTGGGCAAGAAGTGAGGAGAGGAACAGTTAGGGTTAGGTAGGGTGCTATGGCCCATTTATAACCAGAGCAACTTCTCCTGGCTCTGCTTTATACTGAACTCTGTGCAGAAATTCACATACACCCAAGGGTTGAGAAGTACAGCGGATGCCATGGTGCTTGGCCCAATCATTTAGTGTCTTGGCACTCTTTGTCCAGCTTCCATGGGTGTTGGCTGATGACTGCTCACAGCAGAGTCCCTCTCTAGGTGACCCTCCCTAGGGGCATCCCAGACCTAATGACAAAGACACAGCCCCCAACCTCATTTCAGGAGATCACTGCAGGGCCAGCCCAGCTTCAGAGCTCCCTTGGGGCCTGGCTGAGGTCTGTGTCGCCAGCTCACAGCTCATCTGCTCCTCTGCCAGCCCAGCGCCCGTGCTCCCTTAGAGGGGTTGCTCCTGAGGGCTCCTCCTGGCAAACATGCTGCTCACAAGGCTCCAGCTGAGAATCTGTCTCCCAGGAAACCTGATCAAAGGAAAGAAGCTAAGAGACAAGTGAAAACCACGGACTGAATGATTGCTGCAGCTCTGTGTGCATATGTTCCTTCATTCAATAAACATTTAAAGAAAACCTGTATGTGCCAAGGATTATATGATTTGGTAACTCTGTGATTCCATATATCAGAGTCTTCGAGGTGCACTGATTAAACTTGAACTTCTCCTTGAACTGTTTGGATTCAGCAGCCATCTGTAAGCTTATACTGTTTGCACATTGGTGGTCTAAAGGCCAAACCTGTCCATATGTGTTTTTTATGATTCATGGAGTTGTTTTAATGCTTTGATTAGTTGCAAATTTTAGAAACAGGTGATTTCTCATAAAATCAAGATTCTGCTTTTAAAAACAGAAGATCTGGCAACACAATACCTGAATTTCTGGAAGACAGCAAATCAGCTGGAACTAATTAATGGCTGCCATTTAAAGCAGTACCCATTTGAGTTTGCCACAGTCCCCGCTGTGCCCTATTGTAATATAGCTGCCCCACATTACTTAGCTTTATTTCCTTCTAGAGCTCTGTAGGTATTTGAGTTTGTGATCTCTTTCTTAATTGCTAGGTCCATAAGGATTTCTCTTAAAGTCCAGACCATTCTTAATGATCCTGGGGAGATTTGGATCTATCTCCAGCCCAGGGGAGATGTTCTCAACAGCATGTGACATTATTCTTTTGATGTAGAGCACACCATTGAAAATGGTTACCTTATTCCTCTTGTTTCCTTTATCCTTAAATAGTGTTGCCAAGAACTGTTCATTCAGTGTGCACATCATATCAAGCTCAAGGACCAATACAGAATTTGTGAGGTAGGTTGTTCTCACATCACGCTTTCCTTCAAGAGCTGCAAGCTGAAAGAGGTGCGGGGTTTCCCCTGTGGCAAAAACAGGATTAGAGCCCCAGTTCCCTCCCCCTAAGCCAGAACAAATGAAGACCCAGCAGGAGCTGAGCCTTAGTGAATGTTCTCTGAGAGACAGGTGTGCTCTGGAGAAGTTAAGGACATTTCCCATGAGCTGGCATGTTCACAGCAGCTGGAAGTCAGGTTGGGTTAAGAGACCCTGCTCATGGACAGAGGAGAAACATACACTGTTAGATCCACTGTGCCTCTGGGAGCCTGCGGTGAGCTGAGTGAGCCAAGGAGGGGCTCGGGGCTCCGGGCGCACAGGTCAGACGAGCCGGGCCCTCGCTGCCCCCATGTCACTAGGGACTGGAGTGGAAATAGGGCCTGGAACTCTGCCCCCTCTTGTCCCGCAGTACAAATGACATGGACTAACAGTCGTATAAGCTGTTTGCTAACAGTATAAATGAACAGTATTAAGTATCTGTTTTGAGAACATCAAGACCATTCTCACTGAATCCTCTGTCCTCCTCCTGTTGGTCCCCACAACAGCACAGAACTCCTGTCCCCAGACTCTAATCGCTCTAAGTCATTTTTGCTTCCTCTTCACCTGCCCCTGACCTCCTGACACCACTAGGGGCTCCCAGTTGGTCGCCCGCAGCATCCCTTCCCTCCTCAACCTCTTTGCCAAAAGCCACTGTTACCTGCTTGCTCTCCTGAAACCTGGCCTGGCTTGAGACCAGGCGATCTCCTGCAGACCACCGCGTGGTCCGCGGGGTGGCCGCTTCCTTCCCCTCACCCCAGTGGTCTGGAAACGGGAGAACTGTAGCCCTTGCTTCTTTTGCCACTTGCAGATCATGGTCTATCTCTCTTCCTAGAACCCGTCAACGAGCTCTAGGCCCCGCCCCTGCCCCTGCCCTTGCGATGTGCGGGTGCGGGGGAACCT
The DNA here is from genome assembly GCF_040802235.1 of Manis javanica. Lineage (NCBI taxonomy): Eukaryota > Metazoa > Chordata > Mammalia > Pholidota > Manidae > Manis > Manis javanica. Next base: position 109,779,813 of record NC_133157.1, read on the forward strand.
CCTTAGTCAGTGTGACCGCCGACCCACCACCCCTTCTGCTGCTGGTTGCCCACTAACTTCCAAGCCACTTTCCACTTCCTTTGAAGATTTCAGCTCCTGGCTCACTGTTACTCTCTCCAACTGTGCTTTTCCTCATAGTTGCAGTGATTTCAATAACCACAAAGATGAACACTTCACTATCTTGGCCTTTGAATGTTCTTGTCTCCTCTCCTCCAATATAAAAAAGAAAAAATGCCTTCACAGAAACTTCTAGAACAATGTTTAATCAAATATCTAGGTACCATGGTGGAGCCAGCTTGGCACACAAAATTAATCACTGAGATAAGTCCAGGTGTATGGTTGTGAGGGAAGGAGGGAAATAGGCTGCAGGTGGGAGAGGATATAGAGTTAAGAGGCTGTTTTTTCAGGTAAGTGAAATCATAGTATAGTTTTATGCCAATAGGAATGAAACTGTGTGAGGAAAAAATTGATGATGCAAGAAGAGAGGGAAGAGAATCTTAGGAACGGTGTCCCTGAATGAGGGGGAGAGATGGGACCAGTGCACAAAAAGTAGGGTTGGCCTTTTCCGGGAGCCAGGAAGTCATCCAGGACCCAGGAGCAAGTCCATGGGGGAAGAGTAGTTGCTAATTAAAGTTACCTTGTGAAGGCTTCTATTTTCTTAGTGAAGTAGGAAGCAGTGTCAGCAGCTAAGGCTGAGGATAGAGGTATTAAAGGCTTGAAGATCCAAGAAAAGACTTAAATACTTCACTCTTACCTGTTATCACCATTTGCTACATTATATTTTCACTTGCTTATATTGTGGCATGTCTTTCTGTCCTGAAGTTTAAGCTCTGTGAGGACCTGAGCTTTCTTTTTTCTTTATTACTTTAACTCTAGAACCTAGAACAATGTCTGGCACACAGTAAGTACTCAATAAATATTTCTATGCTTTATTACCCACAAGTCACTAATTATCTGAAAATGATCTGACCATGGTTATTATTCAACTCAGCAGTGCTATGGAGTTACATACAGAACACATATCTGATAATGTATTCATCTTTAGTTTATCTTTTTAAAGTCAAACTCAGCTTATTTTTAGTGATTTGAACCTTCCAGAACATACCAACTGCGTTGTCTATCACCACCAGTCTGTTCTTTATTGACCTCTGTAAATTTCTTTCTTTTTAAAAATTTCCTTCAAAGACTCCTGAGATGATGGTGCATCACAGTTTTGATCTATAGTCATGTTATGTCTGAAACAAGGAGTATTTATCTTTGGACAACAAACAGATTATATGCTTTGAAACTCTTTATCTAGGTCATTTGATAAATCTTAGTCAAATAAGCTTTGTAACTAAGCTCTGTAAGTAAATAGCTGTTGGGACAAAGGGCTGCTTGTAACTAACATGTAACCCTGAGAACATCAGGAGAGGTAGGGCCCAGGCATCCTAAAAGAATGGGATGCAGCCTTAAACAAATGTCACTAAGACCAAATGTAAATAGAAACCTCCCAGAGCAAGGACATCTTCCATACTTAGGAGAGCCCTTGGTAAAGGCAATCCATCAAGACAGGCGTAGTGAAAAGGAGGGCACCCTGTCCTGGCAGAGATCTGTCAGGGGTCAGCAAACACAGGATAAACCCCAGACATGGTAAATTGGAGGGCTGACAAATGGCACATTTTAACCTGAGATGGGTCTGCAAATTGATGAAATGTAATGAAACAGAACAAATAGGCAAAAATGCCTACTCCCAAGTAGAGAAAATTGTATTTTTTTCCCCTTGGAAACAGTTATTTGGACATTACTGTCCTCCAGAAATGGGTTTTCTGGAGCCTTGGGCAAAGGCTTGACTTAATTTGGCCTCACAGAATTAATCCTGAACTGTGTTCACTCTCATCGCTGTGCCTGGATGGAAACATTTATTTTTAAAGTCTGGAAAATGGGTCTTTCTTGTCAAGGCACCAAATGGCTCCCCCAGGCTCTTCTGAAATGAACAGCAATCCTTCCTAAGAGAAGACCACACAAACATGAATTTCACTACAGAGATAAAGAGAGTGAATCTTTTCTTAAGGAATTAAATGACTTAACCTAGCTGATAAAGTAACTGAATTGAAACTTTGAATTCTAATTTCTGTTCAGTTTCTCCATTTCAGCCTTTTCCTTAAAAACCTGAAAACAGCAATTTCAGCTCCCCCAAACCCCCAACCACCATGTAATACTTATTAATATCTCTTTTTTTTAAATCAAGGCATGTGAATCAAAGACTACATCCCCAGCTCTATTTCTTACCTGCCGTTCATTCCTTAGCCGTTTGAAATCTAACTTCTGCTCCAACACCTACAGTGGCTTCCAACTGTCACACACATCAGAGAATTTGTTCAGGTCTTATCTCCCTGAAATTCTTTGATGCCTTTACTGTCACTGATCATTTCCTTCCGTTTCACTGAGTGCCCTCCTCTCTGAGGCCTCACGTCCATCCCTCCACGTCTTACCGTGTCTGTCCCCTGACTCCCCTCACTCTGTGTTCTTTCTGGGGCTCCTTTTGTCACCTCTGGTGCTAAAATCTGTTACTTTCAATCTGAGAGATCCTAAATCTTCAGGTTAGAGCTAGTCTTAGGTTTTAAAATCCACTTGCTTTTGGACAATTGACCATATGTTCTTCAGGTAAATATAAAATGTGCAAAAATCATCTTGTGCGCCCCCCACCTCCACCTCCCATCACCTCACCTGATAGCCATGGCTCCTCCTCCTCCACTCTCTCCCACAAAATTCTTTCAGGTACAAATCCTGGCAATATGAGCACTTACACCTTGGGAATCCCTTTGTTCTCTGTCACCCCTCTTATTACTGCTCTTTAGGCCCTTATTGTCTCTCACCTGGATTGTGGTAACAGCCTGTGTAACAGGTTTGCTCAGGAACGTCTCCTGGGGGCCTAAGTCATTCCAGTGCCACCATATAATGGTTTCTCAGGGGAAGTGGGAAGGTAGCAGTTTCGAGTCTTGTCCATAGTTGTCTTAAGTCCCCCTGGAGAAACCTTGTTATTCATCATGAATGAGAAGAGCCATAAGTGCTGAAAAAAAAAAAAACTCTTTTAAATGTTCCTCGTCTAGAAATCATGCTGGTTTAGAGGTTGAACCTCAGTTGCTCTGGGATCCCGAGACTATTTGGAAAAGCTGAGAAATCCCATCTTCAGAGAGTGTAGGATCAGCATGGGTGTTCACAGGGTATTTCTCACACAATTGGTAAGGAATAAAGGGAGAATGAAATGAAAGTCTTTAATAATTTTTTTGCCTCTTATATTCTGGTACTTCTATTTCATGATTATCTAAAGAATTCAAGTACTAGCATGCCCCAAAAAGGAGGCACCCACAGTTTTATAAGATGCTTAGAAAGAGTCATAAACGAGTTCTTAACTGTGAGTGTTGTTCACTTCACATGGATTTAACCCAGAAAACCCCTGATTTGGGCTTTCTCTCCAGCTCTCCCCTTTCTGCTCTCCAGGTACACAGGCCTCTTAGCTAAACCAGGTAAGCTCTGTACTAGGACAGGGCTTTTGCACATTCTGTTCCCTAGGGCTGGAAACACCCTTTCTTTTTCCCTACTCAACCTCCATACCTAAATGGTTACAATATAACTATAAATAATTACTATTCGTTCTTCAGATCTCAGTACAAATCTTTATTCTCCATATACCACGTACACCCCACCCTCAAGATTTTCTATTTTCCTGTGATCTCTTACAGCCTCATCTCTTTCCTTTCCCTCATAGCACTTTGCCCCAGATTGTGATAAACAACTATTTGGTTTACTATTTGTTTAATATCAGTCTTTCACCATTGGAGTGTGTGTACTGTGAAAGTGTAGGCCATGTTTGCCTTTCTTAATTTTTACCACAATCAATTTTATTTATTTTTATAATTTGTATTTTTTTTTCTGATTTAACATGGGAGTTACCTTCTCAACAAAATTTTAAGTGCACGATACAGTATTATTACCTATAGTTATGATGATGTACAGCAGAACACTAATACTTATTCATCTTGCTTATTTGCAACTTTATTCCCATTGAATAGCTAGCTACTCCCCACTCCCATTTTATTCTCTGTTTCCATATGTTGAATAGACATTTCTTCAAAGAAGACATGCAAATGAACAACAGGTATATGAAAAGGTGTTCAACACCACTTATCATCAGGGAAATGCACATCGAAACCACAGTGAGTTATCACCTTACACCTGTTAGGATGGTGATTATCAAAAAGAAAAGAAAAGAAAAACAATGTTGGCAAGGATGTGGAGAAGTTGGAACCCTTGTGTACTGTTGGTGGGAATGTAAATTAGTGCAGCCACTATGGAAAACAGTATGGAATTTCCTCAAAAAAAAAAAAAAAGAAGAACAATCCTATGATCCAGGAATCCCACTTCTGGGTATTTATCCAAAAAAATTGAAATCAGGATCATGAAACATCTGCACATGTTCCTGGCAGCAGTGTTTGCAACAGCCAACAGAGGGAAACAACTGGGCCACATTGGCCTTGTCCACTGTTTTTTGTCTTTTTAATGCCCGGTGCCTTTCCGTGCCTTCACGCGGAGGGCACTCACCACCAGTAGCTGACTTGATGACAAAATGATGCGGTCAGCACTGTCCTGAAATAGTGACTCTTCTCCACTGAAACTCTCTCTGTCTCTTATGGACAAAAAATGTTGTCATGTATTAAGTGAGCTGTTCTCTCCAGTAGTAATGCTGGGAAGCAGCCTGTGAGAAGGTCATGTATTTTTTCCTTAACATTCTCAAAATACATATAAATAGGTCTCAGAAAATCCCAGGTTTTCTCTAATGGCCTATTATATATTTCTAGTACATAAATTTGTCATTTTGACACATTTCCTTACACACCTTGGGTCTATACTTCTTTGGAGTGTGCTTTTAAGAATTGTATCATGTCCCTTCTTGGTTGATTTTGACCCAGATTTTAGATGTCTGATGTTCATCTTTGTAAAGCAGGACCCTTTCTTCAGTCTTCCTGCCTCCAGATTCTTTTATTTGCCTGCTCTTGCTTTTCTCACACAGAGCTAATACTTTTGAGGTCTTATTTTGTGTTAGACATTCTGCTAAAGATTTTTTTCCAGGTTAGTTCACATAACACACAAAGCAATGATCTGCTGGGGGCACTATTATTATTTCCATTTTACAAATGAGGAAACTGAGGCTCAGAGTGTTATTTAACTGGCTCAAGGTCAAATATTTATTTAGTGGGGGAGCAGAGTCCAATTCCAGAAGCCACTCCTTTGTTAATTGTGTGAATCCAAGTGGCATTTTGAAAGTTCAGTTTTAACAGTTGTCTGTGTCTAGAATAACAAATATATTATGTGCTCTCATACTGTGACAATTTAATGCTCCAGACAAATAATGGAGCATTTGCTTATATCCTTTTACATCTCCTAATATGTAAAGAGATTATGTTTGGAAAGATTAAGGGTGGTGGCATGAGAGGTAAGACAGAGGCTTCCTCCTAAAACCGCATATAATATGAAAATATAATTAATACAATTAATCCTGAAAGAGCGACAGGAAAGAGGACTGCACCAGACTGCATACACCTGGAGAAAAGAGAAGACCTCATGGAATAGGGTAATGTACCAAAGCTGTGGCCTGGCAGGACCCAAGCCCTTCCCTCACCCCAACTCACCGGCGGGATGAAGAGAAAAGGGGCGGGGAGGGAGTGGATGCCTGGGACTAATTCCGGAGATCTGCTCTGGGAGCACAAACCAACATTTCATGGTGCTTTCATGAGACTCTCGTGATTAGGGGATTGAAAAGCTAAGACAGGCAGAATTCCTGGAAAGACTGAGATTCCAGCCACTTGTGGAAAGCAGGGATCCATATCCAGCTGCTCTGGGACAAAAGAAATGTGAGCAGTCTGAGAGACTTCCTAACAAGGAAGCCCTTAGCAAGAGGACTGCTAAAGGGGCAAGGATTGCACAGAGCTTACTGCTCAGGAGAAAGGACAAGTAGACAAAATTGTCTGGGTGCACTCTGCCCAGCAGGCTGGGAGCTTTCACAATTTTCAGGTGTGCCAGCTTCTTGGCTCACTACACAGCTCCAAGGACCCCCTCTGTGATACACAGCCTACTGCGCCTTTCTCCTGGCCAGCCCCACCTGGCTCGCAAACCGGCAAATCCTACCGTGGTGTTAGTCCATTCAGAGGGAAGCCCTGTCTACAGCAACTACAAACACAAAGCATAGAGGCTTATACCTGTATGCGAGGCCCAAGGGTTCAGGCAGTGGAGACAGGCATAGCTGCTGGGAAGCAGGAAACAGCTCTTTCCTTCCCCTAGGCACCAATCCCACTCCCCTGCAATCCCTGACATTGCTTCAGGGACTGAGCAGCTCCAGAGAGTAGAGCTTTGGACACTAGAGGGCACCATATACAAATATGAAATGCCAGAGGAACCTGGTTCAGAGTAAAATTATTAATACAACTGCTGAGATGACATTGACCTCATGAATCTTCCTGGAAGGGAGTTCAAAATAAAAATCATTAACATGCTCATAGAGGCATGGAAAGATATTCAAGAACTTAAGAATGAATTCTAGTTAGAGATCCAATCATTGAAGAGCACAATGGAGGGTATTAAAAGCAGATTAGATACAGTGGAGGAGATGATAAATGAAATAGAAACTAGAGAAGAGGAATACAAAGAAGCTGAGGCATAGAGAGAAAACAGGATCTCTAAGAATGAAAGAATGTTGAGAGAACTGTGTGACCAATCCAAATGGAATAATATTCACATTATAAGGGTATCAGAAGAAGAAGAGAGAAAAAGGGATAGAAAGTGTCTTCGAGGAGGTAATTGCTGAAAATTTTCCCAATCTTGGGAGCATCTGAAAATCATGAAATCTCCCAGCCTGCTGGGCAGATAGTCTCTCAGGCCATGGAGATCCACAGATCTCTCAACATAGGGGACCCAAGGAAAACAACACCAAGACATATAGTAATTAAAATGGTAAAGATCAGGAATAAGGACAGACTACAAAAAGCAGCCAGAGACAGAAATAAGATCACATATGAAGGAAAGCCCATCAGGCTATCATCAGACTTCTTAGCAGAAACCTTATAGGCCAGAAGGGAAATGCATGATGTATTTAATACAGTGAAGCAGAAGGGCCTGGAATCAAGATTACTTTATCTATCAAGATAATCATTTAAATTTGAAGGAAGGATTAAACAATATCCAGATAAGCAAAAGTTGAGAGAATTTACCTCCCACAAACCATCTCTACAGTCTATTTTGGAGGGACTGCTATAGATGGAAGTGTTCCTAAGGTTTAATAGCTGTCACCAGAGGTAATAAAACCACAGTAAAGAAAATAGAACAGTGAATTAAGCAAAAGCAAAATTAAATTAACTATCCCCAAAGTCATTCAAGGGATAAACAGAGAGTACAGAATATGATACCTAATATATAAAGAATGGAGGAGGAAGAAAAAGGAAGAGAAAAAGAAAAGAACCTTTAGATTGTGTTTGTAATAGCACATCATTAAGTTAGTTAAGTTAGACTGTTAGATAGTAAGGAAGTTAACCTTGAACCTTTGGTATCCACGAATCTAAAGTCTGCAATGGCAATAAGTACATACATATCGATACTCACCCTAAATGTAAATGGACTGATGCACCAATCAAAAGACATAGAGTCAATGAATGGATAAAAAAACAAGACCCATCTATATGCTGCCTACAAGAGACTCACTTTAAACCTAAAGACATACACAGACTAAAAGTGAAGGGATGGAAAAAGATATTTCATGCAACTCATAGGGAGAAAAAAGCAGGAGTTGCAGAACTTGTATCAGACAAACTAGGCTTCAAAACAAAGAAAGTCACAAGAGACAAAGAAGAACATTACATAGTGAAAAAAGGGTCAATCCAACGAGAAGATATAACTGTTATAAATATCTATGCTCTCAACACAGGAGCACCTACATATGTAAAACAAATACTAACAGAATTAAAACGGGAAATAGAATGCAATGCATTCATTCTAGGAGACTTCAACACTCCACTCACTCTGAAGGACAAATCAATCAGACAGAAAATAAGTAAGGACATAGAAGCACTGAAGAACACATTAGAACAGATGGACCTAATAGACCTCAACAGAACTCTACACCCAAAAGCAGCAGAATGCACATTCTTCTCAAGTGCACATGGAACATTTTCAAGAATAGATCATATACTAGGCCACAAAAAGAGCCTTGGTAAATTCCAAAAGATTGAAATTGTACCAACCAGTTTCTCAGACCACAAAGGTATGAAACTAGAAATAAATTATGTAAAGAAAATGAAAAATCCCACAAACACACGGAGGCTTCACAACATGCTCCTAAATAACCAATGGATCAATAACCAAATAAAAACAGAGATCAAGCAATATATGGAGACAAATAACAACAATAATTCAACACCGCAAAATCTGTGGGGTGCAGTGAAGGCCATGCTGAGAAGAAAGTATATTGCAATATGGGCCTACCTCAGGAAAGAAGAAAAATCCCATATGAGCCATCTAAACTCACAATTAATGAAACTAGAAAAAGAAGAACAGATGAGGCCCAAAGTCAGAGGAAGGAGGGACATAATAAAAATTAGTGCAGAAATAAATAATATCAAGAAGAATAAAACAATAGAAAGAATCAATGAAAGCAAGAGCTGGTTCTTTGAGAAAATAAACAAAATAGATAAACCCTTAGCCAGACTTATCAAGAAAAAAAGAGAGTCTACTCACATTAACAATCAAAAATGAGAAAGGAAAAATCACTGCAGATACCACAGAAATATAAAGAATTATTAGAGAATACTATGAAAAATTATATGCTAACAAGCTGGATAACCTAGAAGAAATGGAGAACTTTCTAGAAAAATACAAATTTCCAAGGCTGACCCAGAAAGAAACAGAAAATCTGAAGAGTACAATTACCACAACAAAATTGAACTGGTCATCAAAAACCTACCAAAGAATAAGACTCGTAGACCAGAAGGCTTCACCGCTGAATTTTATCAAACATTTATTGAAGACCTAATACCCACCCTCCTTAAAGATTTCCTAAGAGTAGAAGAAGAGGGAATACTTCCAAACTCATTCTATGAGGCCAGCATCACTCTAATACCAAAACCAAGCAAAGACACCACAAAAAAAGAAAATTACAGACCAATATCCCTGATGAACATAGATGCAAAAATGCTTAAGAAAATATTAGCAAACTGAATTCAAAAATACATCAAAAAGATCATCAATCATGATCAAGTAGGATTTATTCCAGGATGCAAGGATGGTACAACATTCAAAAATCCATCAACATCATCCATCACATCAACAAAAAGAAGGACAAAAACCACATGATCATCTCCATAGATGCTGAAAAAGCATTTGACAAAGTTCAACATCCATTCATGATAAAAACTCTCAACAAAATGGGTATAGAGGGCAAATACCTCAACATAATAAAGGCCATATAAGATAAACCCACAGCCAACATCATACTAAACAGCGAGAAGCTGAAAGCTTTTCCTCTGAGATCGGGAACAAGACAGGATGCCCACTCTCCCCACTGTTATTTAACATAGTACTGGAGGTCCTAGTCATGGCAATTAGACAAAACAAAGAAATACAAGGAATCCAGATTGGTAAAGAAGAAGTTAAACTGTCACTATTTGCAGATAACATGATATTGTACATAAAAAACCCTAAAGACTCCACTCCAAAACTACTAGAACTGATATCTGAATTCAGCAAAGTTGCAGGATGCAAAATTAATACACAGAAATCTGTTGCTTTCCTATACACTAATGATGAACTAGCAGAAAGAGAAATCAGGAAAACAATTCCATTCACAGTTGCATCAAAAAGAATAAAATACCTAGGAATAAACCTAGCCAAGGAAGTGAAAGACCTATACTCTGAAAACTACAAGACACTCACGAGAGAAATTAAAGAAGATACCAATAAATGGAAACACATCCTGTGCTCATGGATAGGAACAATTAATATTGTCAAAATGGCCATCCTGCCTAAAGCAATCTACAGATTCAGTGCAGTTCCTATCAAAATACCAACAGCATTCTTCAACAAACTAGAGAAAATTGTCCTAAAATTCATATGGAGCCACAAAAAGACTCTGAATAGCCAAAGCAATCCTGAGAAGGAAGAATAAAGCAGTGGGGATTATACTCCTCCAACTTCAAGCTCTACTACAAAGCCACAGTAATCAAGACAATTTGGTACTGGCACAAGAACAGACCTATAGACCAATGGAACAGACTAGAGAGCCCTGATATCAACCCAACCATATATGGTCAATTAATGTATGAAAAAGGAGCCATAGACATACAATGGGGAAATGACAGCCCCTTCAACAGCTGGTGTTGGCAAAACTGGACAACTACATGCAAGAGAATGAAACTGGATTATTGTTTAACCCCATACACAAAAGTAGACTCAAAATGGGTCAAAGACCTGAATGTAAGTCATGAAACCATAAAACTCTTAGAAGACAACATAGGCAAATATCTCCTGAATATAAGCATGAGCAACTTCTTCCTGGATGCATCTCCTTGAGCAAGGGAAACAAAGCAAAAATGAACTCATGGGATTACATCAAACTAAAAAGTTTTTGTACGGCAAAGGACACCATCAATAGAATAAAAAGACATCCTACAGTATTGGATAATATATTTGTAAATGACATATCCGACAAGGGTTTAACATTCAAAATATATAAAGAACTTACATGCCTCAACACCCAAAAAGTAAATAACCTGATTAACAAATGGGCAGAGGGTATGCAGAGACACTTCTCCAAAGAAGAAATTCAGATGGCCAACAGACACATGAAAAGATGCTCCGCATCACTACTCATCAGGGAAATGCAAATTAAAACCACAATGAGATATCACCTCACACACACCAGTAAGGATGGCCAGCATCAAAAAGGCTAAGAACAACAAATGCTGGCGAGGATGTGGAGAAAGGGGAACCCTCCTACACTGCTGGTGGGAATGTAAGCTAGTTCAACCTTTGTGGAAAGCAATATGGAAGTTCCTCAAAAAACTAAAAATAGAAATACCATTTGACCCAAGAATCCCACTCCTTAGAATTTACCCAAAGATTAAAACTTCTCAGATTCAAAAAGACATATACACCCCTATGTTTATTGCAGCACTTTTTACAATAGCCAAGATATGGAAGCCACCTAAGTGTCCATCAGTAAATGAATGGGTAAAGAAGAGGTGGTACATATACACAATGGAATACTATTTGGCCATAAGAAAGAAACAAATCCTACCATTTGCAACAACATGGATGGAGCTGGAGGACATTATGCTCAGTGAAATAAGCCAGGTGGAGAAATACAAGTTCCAAATGATTTCCCTCATTTTGTGGAGTATAACAACAAAGCAAAACTGAAGAACCAAAATAGCATTAGACTCAGAGACTTCAAGAAGGAACTAGTGGTTACCAAAGGGGAGGGGTGTGGGAAGGCAGGTTGGGAGGGATGGAGATGGGGATTGAGGGGTATTATGTTTAGTACACATGGTGTGGGGTATCACGGGGAAAACAGTGTAGCACAGAGAAGGCAAATAGTGGATCTGGGTATCTTGCTGAACTGATGGACAGTGACTGCATTGGCGTATGGGTGGGGACTTGATAATATGCGTAAAAGTGGTAACCACATTGTTTTTTCGTGTGAAACCTTCATAAGAGTGTCTGCCAATAATACCTTAATAAAAAATTTTAAAAAAAAGGATTATGTTTTTGCCAGGAGCTTGCATGCTCCTACCTGTCACTTTGGTTCATTCAGTCACAATGCCAGGAACCCAAATGGTGATCCCCCTGCCTAGACCATCAGTGCCTCTGGGATGCAGGGGTAAGCCAGAGGTCAGGGCTGCTAAAATTTGCTCACTGGTGTTTAGGGTGACTCTGAATCCCTTTCCAATTATTTCTTTTGTCATGATGACATATCTATCTGGTATTTTCTGGAAGAATTAGTGGCTAGATGGGTTACTCTAACATTTATCTTTCTGGGGCTGTTCCTTGTATTGGAGAGGGTGTGAGAAGTAAGGGGAAGGATTTCAATAACCTTGAAAGGATACCTCTACAAGGGTAGAAAGATATTTTTCTTTTTTCTGGCAAAACCTACCTTATTCATTTAAATCGGGCATTTTCTAAATCCTGGTCATTTGTAACTGGCTGGAGGCAAATTCAATTACTAATCTCTCTGTTCACCGTTCCTGACCGGAGTGAATTTTGCTGTCGGGGGAGAGTAGGGACTCCCTTGGACAGAAGGAGGAAGAGGGTGAGTGAGACAGGGTGAGGCTGTTCCCTTAACTCTGTGGGCGAGGCCTCGCTGGCTCTGGTGTCCATCATCAGATCAGGATTCTTTTGGCCAGATCACTTTGAGTGAGTGAAAGAAGGGGTTCCACTAGCTGCTCTGGAGTGATGCCAATGGACATCATCAAGAAGCATCTGCTGATATTCATGTTCTAGGAATTTATTGAGAAATCCCTTAACCAGGAATGTGAAGGTGGCATAGGAGTCCATAACCATACCAGATAAGTCAAAAAGACAGAAGTAAATCCAGAGTAATCTTAAGGGAGTGGTGAGAAGCTTTCTTGTGCCACTTGGGACTTATGTCTCAAGATGTCCCCTGACTTAACCAGCCCCCTGCCTAGGTGACATAAAGGAACCCCGTGAGGTAGGACATGAAACCAGAGGATGCTCCAGGACATTGAAGCCACATGAGAATCATTTCCTCATGAGAGATCCACAGATTATAACATGCAAAGGAGTAAGACAATTTTTTAGTCAGTTCCAGAGTCAAAGTCTAAGCTTAATCAGTTCCAATCTAGAAAAAACATTTAGTTAAATGCACAATGGTGATATTTGGGGAATATTCCTCATCTTTTCAAGACTGACGATATCCACCTCTGTGTACCTTTGCAGCTGCCCCTGCAGTGCTAGCCCCAGAGTTAGTGCTGGGACCTCCCTTTGGAGCTGCTTATATACCCTCATCTTAGAAGGATGACATCTCCTTCTACTGTCCTTGTGTCTCTAGTTGGCAGCCATTGGCTGTGCTGGATAGGAGCCAGCGGGGGGCCTTCTGGATATTTGCTGAGGTGGAATAGAGAGCACCATTGCCAGATAGTGTCCCGTGGGACATCCCCCCATCTCACAGGCTTGTAAATACACTTAATGCCCCTTGACAATAGAGACATAACTCTTTGTTGAGATTCAAGTGGAATGGAAAACACTGTATGTCCAACATATCTCTTTGGACTTATCTATCCAGGAGGGCAAAAACATTCAGAATAACATAAATTTTCACAGCATATTATAACTTTGAAACTACAGGTAACATCATTCTTATCATGTGGATATATGACATCATCTTACCTGCTTTGGGTATGTGTGTATAGGCACACGTATGTGTGTGTGTGTATCCATTTTCTTTAGCAGGGACCTAAGTAAACGTCTATTCTGGAGGTGGCCAGATTTTTTAGTTTTTGTAGAATTTACTTTGTAAATTTTGTAAATTAAGCTGTTGGTTTTTCAGAGCCAGGTAGTATATGCCAAATAGCACTTGATTCCCAGCAAAAGCTTAACAAATACATGTTGAATGACTGAATTCATGGAAAATGTATTCTTCTTTGTTTAAGCATTCTAAGATCTAGAAGTATTGGCCTGGCTATTTCCTCCCAGCACTACAGCGCTCATGACCAGGGAAGATTTCTGTTACCCATGGGCATTTTTAGGAAGTTTCCTCAAGTCCAAGTCCTGGGGTCTGAGTCTCCATAGATGAACATGCTCCTAAATTCTTATCACTTCAGTGTGGCCTCTAACATGTATTCTGGTCGCCTCATGTATCTCCTAAGGTTGTATTGTCACTGCATAGTCATATACTTTGCAGGGGGACAGGAGAATTTGTTAGAGAACTGTTGAAGCAGTTAAATTATGATACGGACAAAATCCCAGACCACACCCACAGCTTGTAATGTATTGAGCCATTTACAGATAATTGAAATGGAACTATGTTTGCAGGTCTTACCCTGGCCATGATCTCTTGTTTTGACATCAGAGATATCTGAAAATGTTTCCTTTTCCTATATTAAAAAGATTACTTATTACCAAAGCCTCATCAGTGGGAAGGCAAACTATCGACTAAAAATGTACCTACTGTGTGAATAAAAACTCAAAATCTGCTTTATTTTAGATACCATATTACCTTAATTAGTAGGACAAATATAAAATAAAAGCTACAAGCCTTTCCTCAAATACTAAAGGATAAGTTAGTAGTTGTCCCTGGTATTTTAAAAGAGCTGAGAGAATTGCAGAGATAGAATAAAACCTGGCTTATTAGACTTGCTTTGATCTATGATCACTCACAGACTCCCTTCCCCCCTGAGATGCTGACAAATTGTGAGTGTGAAGAGCAGCTGGTACACATGCTGACCTCTGTTCACTAACAGAATCTCTGTGTGCCTCAGGTAAGTGGGTCAAGTTCCTTGCCCCAGCACAAGACATCTTTCCTGGGATCTCAGAGAAACATGCTCATCCTCCCCAATGGATTAAATCACATGAAGAATTCTTTCACCCTCATAGATTCAATACTGGAGAAATGGCCACTATCAAGAAGTTTTGTATTAGGCAGCACAGTTACTGGTGCTCAGAATAAAGGCAAATAATGCAAATGCAAAATCAGCTTCACTGAGGATGAACAGGAAACCATATATTGTCACATCGCTGTGTTGTCCACCTGACGGTAATATGAGACGGTATGTCAACTAGACGTCAATCAAAGAGAAGACCCTGAGAAAGATAAATAAAACAGTTGGAAAAAATAAACTAGGCCAGTTTCACTAATTTGAGTAAGTCCAGCCTGATGAAAAGAGAGGCTGAGAAACAGGTCCCTCATTAATTGTGTTAAATCGTATTGACCTGACAAGATGATAAAATAAATTCCTACAGGTGTTGGAATGCCTTTAAATTAAAGCAATATGTCCCTTCTATCTTGTTTTGTACTAATGAAGTAGAACTCACTCTTATCAGAACCCTGTATGTAATATCAAATAAAATTGAGGCTCATGCTCATAATTATTATTGAATCCTTTCCATGAAAATTCAACTTCTTTTGAATTAGTCAAGATATTTAAGGCAGTGGCGCAGCTTCTGCAATTACTTGGTTGAAAGGTTCTCTTCCCCACCTCAATCTGTGTGACTTTATGCACAGTAAATTTCTAATGTCTAAGGTCACTGACCACCTCCATGAGAAACAATACGAGTAAGAGGCAAGGAATTGACTCCATCTGCTTAGTGGGTAGCACCAAGGATAGGAAATTAGTGATATAGATATTTTAACATCCCTTCTACTTTTAAACATTCTCTTCTTCTGGATTGCTCCGTGTTTGATTTCATATACTTTTCAGTTCTCACCGTGAGAGTAACAAACATTCACTTCACTGAAAAATAGTTTCCCAGTAAAAGTTTTCAATACATTGATCCCCACTAACAGCAGTAAAGTTTATTTTATAAGTCCCTTATAAGGAATTTTCTAATTCTGCAATACGTATTGCTATTACCTATTGTGATAACACAATATAATGATTATAAAATGAAAGTGAGAGTGAGAGATGCATACACTTTGCCTGGAAGAGAACTCTACAGCCTTCGTGAACACTGCTATACCAGAAAAGCAAATGACTGATTCTGAGAAATTTACTTCCAAATTTGTTTCATAGCAGTTGTACTAAGAATGTAGGAAAAAATCAGAATGCAGCCATTGAGAGAAGTACTCCAGCCTTGAATGAAGATAGCCAAAGAAAAGCACAAATACTAAAAGAAGACATTTGGATTAGAAAGAATTCATGCTAAATTGGATATGGTAATACTTCCCTGGCAGGGGACATGCCATGGTCACGAAGGTGGTTTTCCCAGGGCGAGGCTGATCCATTGCACTCCGTATGTGCTGACCCCTGCCATTTCCCCAAATGTGGGGAACTCGACTGCATAATTTGTGGTAGTGGGGGACTGTGTTTGCACTTTCCCCTGTAAAATGAAAGTAAATAAATAAATAACAAAATAAAATTGGATATGGTATAATTGAGAAATATAAATGAAAATATTAAATATGATGACATGAGCAGAGCCTACCTGAGGGAAATCCAGATGTGCAATCAACATACCTTAGGTTCCCATGGAATCTCACCCGGGGCTGCCATGGAGGAGAGAGAGAGAGGGAAGGAGCAAGGGTGAGGGAGATGCTAGCCTGCCAAGTCCCCAGACCTCACCCTTTCTTTCTTCTTTTGTGAATATTGGGTGCAATCTAATATCACATTGAAAATAATCCCTCTATTTAAAAAAAATGTATGAAAACAACTGACTTGACATGTGGGTTCTGGAGTTACTGGCTTTAGCACTTCTAAATTTCTTGATCTACTCAATCTCTGTTAAGCCTCAGTTACTTCGTGTGTGAAATAGGAATCATTGTGGTTCCTACCTATCGGTACTGCTGTAAGGAATCAATGAATACCTATATGTAAAACTCTCAGAACAAGGCTGCGATAAGGACTTAATCAACGTTCACGTTATTATTTAATACAATATAAAATAAACCATACATTCTTCACTAAAGAAAAAAGAAAACAAATATCAGGATCAAGGCATTTATTAGGAGATGTGCTGCCTAAAGTATACAGCAGAAGTGAAATGAGTAAGTGGTAAATATCCCCATTAGTTGTAGCCAAGGAAGATACTTGAAAAACACATGACCACGGTAACAGACAAGTACCTTTGCACCAGGTAGAAGGTGAAATTTTGATCAAAACTGAAAAACCTTTCTTTGTTTTTCAGGAAAGGTCTCTGAAACAGAGTCAGGTCTCTCTGTTTCTGGTCATGGCTGAGCTTTCCAGAAGCAGTGACAACTCAGTTTGCCTTCAGTGCCTTCATGCTGTGTCCCTTTACAATATTAGTTCTGCCCCGCCACTCTGCGAACGTTGTTCTCATCCTGGACACTAATGACTTTCACGTTACCCAGCCCAACCAACTCACCGCTCATGGCTTTGAACGCAGCAGCAGCGCGTGGCCCAGAGGAGCATCCCCTTGTCTCTAGAACACTGCTCTCATTGTCCGTGAGATGGCAGCGTCTCCACCCATCCCTGGTGGCTCTTCTACCCAACCACCAAATGTGGAAGTTCATTGGGGCTGGATTCTGGGCTCTCTTCTGTTCTTTATATTCATTATATCCATTCTTCTTGGCTTTAAATATCATTTATATTGTGAAAAACACCCAAATTTACTCCAAGTTGGCCCTTCTCTGTTGCCACTGCTTACCACATATCTTCATTTGATGTGTAATAGGGTTCTTCCATTAGGTGCCCAAAATGAAATCTGATTGTTTCCTTTTGTGAAACCTATTTTTGTGATAGTCCTATCTATCATAGAAAAATGCATTACTGTCTAGTAAATTGCTCAAGCCAGAAGTCTAGATATTATCCTTGGTTATTTTTTCTACTTCACTTAAGCATCAGCGAGTCCTGTAACTATCTCAGCAAAAAACAAAGTTGGTGATTTTTTATTTCTTTTCCCTGCCATCATTCTAGTCCCAACCATCTTTGTGTTTCATGTGATCTACATGCTGATCTCCCTCTTCACTGTTGCTTCTCTTATACCTATTCTCCACTTAGGGGCCAGAATGATCTTTTCACACTACAAATTAAGTACTTCAAGTCTGAATAATATACAAAGACATGGTAAAATGTCTCTAATTTACAACATATACCCCAAATATGGAAGCAACAATTTCATGTTATACTAGACTAGATTGAGAAAACCATATACTAAAGGGAAGAGGATTAGTAACCAGTGCTTCAAAAGCAGAAAGAGTAAGATGCATATCAGACCACAGAGGAATTACTTCCTATAAGACATGAGAAGTCAGTAAGAGGAGTTGTTAGATAATATTTAAGTTTGTGAATATTTGATCTATTAACTGTCATCTTATTCCATGAGTGTTCAGATTCTCTACTGCCTCGGTGAATTCTGCCATAATATAGTTTACTATGTCTGCAGGCATATTATCTTACAGTTGCCACCATTGATAAAGGGATAGTGTGATGGTCTGAACAGGTCACTGAGATATCGTTTGTGAACTGCACAAGGTGACTTAGCTGTACATCCATGGCTTGCTTCTACATGAACAGTCAAAGCAGGAGTCATCTAAGCACTAAAACCTTGTCATTAAATCAATGAACATGACAAAGTTTGGCATCTGCTACACTGAGTCTTAGTTCCCTTATTCAACCCCATTCTGGAAGGTCAAAATTAATTTAAGAAGGCAAATCATCTTGTAAAGTGAGAAGAGTTCCAAATTACACTGAACTCCTCTTCATATCTCTCTTCTCATAGTAGGGACTGTTTCAAATTCTCAGAGAAACTCTAGCACTGCATCTAACTGGTTATTCCGTAATCTTGGACACTTGACTTCAATTCTCTGGGTCTTGGTTTTTCTCATTTACAGAATAAGAAGACAGAGTGAGATAAGTCTAAATATATATTTTTTCTGACTCAGGCATAGCTAGAACTTCATCTTTTTGCACCTTTCTTTTCTACAGTAAGTTCTTAAGAAGGTCCACAAACACATCATCAGGGAGAACTTTATCCACTACACTAACAGTGTTTCACAGTTGTGACTTGCCAAAGACATCTAGTCCTGCAGTTAAGAAATCACTGTTTTTATACCATTTTTCTCTCTGAAATGGAATTTCTACCTTAAACAGATGCTGTAATAGCCAAAGGCAACATTTAAAAAAACTGCTAATATTGACAATTTTTAATTTTTTCACATTGCTTTATGTTCAGATAATTGAGCATCTAAAAGTGAATGTATGTATATTATTTTCTATGTTACTATGTAATCTGTGTACATCTACCTTTTATGATGATGATATACTGGAAAATATATGGTTTGTAGGTGAACATGACATGGTTCAAGTCCCAGCTCTGATACCTACTAGATCTGACCCTGGTCATCAGCTGTAAAAATGAGAATATCGATGCCTACCTCATGGGGTTGTAAATACATAATGCATAACAACATATGTAAAATAGTTTGGACAAAGCCTCATAAAAAACAGACATTCCCAAATGTTATAGTCCACCAGTGAGTTATAATGAAAATGTAATGTACAGTAGAGCAGAGCTGAGTGAAAAGAGGGCTTTTGAATTAAGTATTTTAAACTAAAAGAAAACATTCCTTAAAGAAGACTTGAATCTGCATATTTAAAAAAGCGTATCAAACCACATGGATGAATGTAATAGACATCATGTGAACAAGAAAAGTCAAATTCAAATTAAAAAATACTCTGTGGTTCCATTAATATATAGTCCAGACCCTTGTCAGAAAATCTTCACCTTCCTTTCCAGCTCCCATGAAAAGCCTAAATAAAGAATGATGTTTATGACTGTTTAAAGGATAAACAGTCTTTGTTTTTCTTTCTTTTTAATAATTTAGAAATTTTGTAAAGCAGAAAATAATAATTATACAACAAATACCACCACCCTTAATTCACACATCACATTTTGTTATATTTATATCTGATCTTTTTTACTAAGAAAATGATATATATTTTTATACCCACATATGTGCATATGTACATGCAAAGGCATATCATCTTTCAGGAAAATCTGATCCAGTAGAGCCAATGCTGATAGATCCAAAAATATTATTGGACTTTAAAGCCAATGGGCTTACAGGGCAGCCAGGCAAGAGGACTCTTTCAGAAATGGAAGAAAGTTCTCTTCAAACAAGTTATTTAGGTTTTAAGTGATATGGTGCTCCCAGTTAACAGGAGGGTGACAAAGCGCTGTTCTCAATTTAAAATCCTTCCCTAATTCAGGAAGCTAAGTACCTAATTTTAATATGGATGTGAAACAGGAATGAAAAGATCTTAGAAAGTTAATATAGTTCTGAATATTAGATCCAGAGAAAGAACAAAAACTGAAATTTAAGTAAGTTAGAACCAAAGGTGTTGTGATTTCTAAAACCTTGGAAGGTATGTATTATATATTCTTTGAAATATCCTTAGTGTATAATAAAATAACTTAATTAGCTTTTTATCTGCATATTTTGCCCCTAAAACACTAACTGGTCTGCATTCAAATGACAGCTCTAAAATTAAAAATTAATTTGTAGCTAAGTTAAAATATTTTTTTTCATTTACTCATTTATCTTTGTATCTGTAATTGTAAAATATTATATTATTAAAAATAAAATAGCTAAAAGTAACCTATTAGTGTTAGAAATATTCGTATAAATGTTCATTCTCTCTTTCTGTTCTTTGAGAAGTAAATTGGGAAGTTCAGTAGCAAAAGCTTCAATCTATAAACCATGCTGTGACCTTCCTGATGTTTCTGCTCCAAGGATCTCATTTATTTGCACAGTTCCACTAAAAACCAGTCAAGGACACTGGACTGCAAAAGATATGAGTTGCCACTACTTCATAAAACATCCTTGTCCCAAACACAGAAAACATGAGTCTGTTTTACAAACTTCTTGCTGAATAATCTTAAATTTAAATGATAATAACAAATTGAGACAGTGCAATAGAGTATTGCTCTTAAATGCGTTCATTGTTCAAGGATTTTTTTCTTCCATGAAAAGGTGTGTGACATTTTTTTCTGATGAACATGACTTGAAAGAGGCCCAGAGTATAGAACAATCAATTAGGTTGGATAGCTTGGAATAAGACTGTCTGAAATTGCTTACCAGACCTTTTGTTCCTAAATTACTGCTCCACTGAGATCATTAAGGTGTGATCTTGCTTTAGGAAAGGAGATGGATTAGATGGTCTCAGCCTCTTCTGCCCTTAGCTTTCATGCCACTGAAAGCTCTGATTGTCTTCGGGGTGGTGTTACAGCAGACCAAAACAGGAGCTACAGCAGAAAATGATTCCCTCTGACATTTTAGACTGAGAGGTGGGCGTTTGGATGTAGAAGGGAACAGTCAGAAACAAGGCTGGGACCTCAGGCCCAGCTGTGGGAAGAACATTTTACTCTGGAACTTGACCTTAAAGTCTTTTGAATCCCCAGGCCAGCACAGGCCATTGACTCCAGTGGTTAAAAAGTGCTGTTAGAATATGTAATTATCTATTTACATTTAAAGGTGAGATCAGGAAAAAGCAAAGATCATCAGGAGATACTTTGGAGCTAGGGAAGTCATTGCAGACAGGTTAGAATCACAAAAATTTTTTTTGCAAAGAATGTCTATGTGGCTTCTTTAGTTCAGGGTTATGATTTTCGGGTTGTGGCCTCCCTTAAAATCAAACAGAAAACCTACAACCTCATTCCAAGAAGGCACATGGGGAGCTAACAAGAGGTAAGTAAACAATGCTCTGTTTGCTCTAATGGTTAGCAAATGGCTCAGGGATTACTGCCTACACCATCATTGAGATTTTAGCCAATTTTCAAGGATGTTTCTTATGCTCTACTAATAAAACAATTCATGTATGTATAATAGCATGTTGTAATTATTTCCACATGGTGAGCACTTAGACAAAACCTGAGGGAAGAAACATTTGATGAAACTTTATCAGAAGCCAACATTTATCACACAGTCAAAACCCAAATCCAAAAAAGAAAAAAACTAAACTAACAGTAGCAATCATCTGATATGTCATGGCAGATTTTTCTCATATTTTTTCCCCTCCTTATCACTGCTTTTTCTTGTTATGACCTAGGTAGATGGATGAAGTTTTGTAGATAAAATCTTACTAAGTGTTTAGGGGTAGGTCTGTCTACTTTATCCATAAATACTCAGCAAACACTGCCTGCAATGCAAAAATGTAATGGGAGAAACCTCCAAGAGGATTCTTTTGGTTGAGCATCTGGACGATGGGACTATATCCAAATAATTCTGATTTGTGGCTCTAAATCTCAAGCATAACCTTTTTCTGGGATTATTCATTCTTGCTTTGGCAATTAATTTACATAGCTGAATTTCCACATGAGGTCATAGCTGACTAGAAGAGAATAAAAACCTTTTCAATTTTACAGAGTTATTCCATTTAGAAAGAAATCACAGATCTTCATAAAAAGACTTAGTCATTTTTATGCCTACAACTTAAATGCTGTCTGTCTACAATTTGGAACCGAGTAATGTTATGGATTGTTTTGAGTGAACTCATGTTTTATACAAAGCTCAGTCTATTGGATGGAATTTAGTACCTATCAACATTAAAAACTAATGCATTGGAACATATTTCCATTTGTTCCTTTATCCAGCTCAAGAATTAAAATAAATCTCTTGAAAATTCACTCATTCATTTACTAAATATTTGTTGAGCGCCCACTATGTGCCAGGACTGTTCCAGAGCAGTAGGTAGGTCAAAGGCCCTGATTCCCTGGGAAGGATATTTTGGAGGAAAGAGTCAATAAACAAATACATAGTATTTATATAGTATAATGTTACCATATATAGTGCACATTATGGAGAAAAAGCAGGATGGAAGGGAAATATTGAAAATGAGTAAAGGGGCTCTCTTACATAGGGTGGCCAGGCAAGTCTTTGAGGCTCCCCTTAATATTTAAGGTGGGACTCAGTGAAGGGAGGCAGGGAGCTATGAGCAAGTCTGAAATCTGGAAGAAGCGGGAAGAAGAGTCAGAGGGAGGAGCAAGGACAGAAGTTCTAATGCAGGACTTTTGGGGGGGGGATCCTGGAGAAAATCAGTTTTGCTGGAGCAAGTGGAGAGAGGAAAACAATACATCTGAGCATAGATAAAGCCCAAATCAAAAAGCCATATGAAGTCAGGTTAGGATTTAAATTTATTTTAATTATGATGGTGATCACTGAAAGATTTGGAGAAGAGCAACATTAAACAGTTCAGATTGTTACGTGTTTCTGGCTGTTCTGTGGGGGCATTCCGTAGGGGAGGACAAAAGTGGGAGCGAGGAAGCCCAGAGCAAGGTCACGGGCCCGCGGACACCACTTCTTCTCTCAGAGCTACAACAGCGGAGCGGCAAGTGTAGGTCTAGTGTAGACAGAGTTCAAAGCCAGGAATGACAAGACGCTTCTCATAGATTGAGTGTGTGTTAGGGAAAGTGAGGAATCGAGGATGATTCCAAAGTAGTTGGTCTGAGCCCCTAGGACATGGTTGAGCCCATTATTCGTTCTCCTCTCAAGTATTAATTAAATGCAGACTTGTGCTAAGAAGTGTATTAGGTGCTCAGACGTGTCAAAATCGACGTGTCAAAAGGTCCCTAGAAGAAAAAGATAATAGAAGTGAACATAAATAAAAACACATTTTAAGCATGTTGGAAGGTGGTAGGTGTGGAGAAAAGAAAGCAACGGGGAGCGTTAGCGGGGTGGGCTGCAGAAGAGGCTCCTTTATAACCAGGGTCATCAGGATGGGCCTCGCTGAGAGGGTGAAATCTGATCTTGCACAAAGCAGCCCGCGTGGCTGCAGCCCGCGGTGGAGCTAAGAGGTGGGTGATGACGCAGGACAGGCAACCAGGAGGCCTGACTGTGTAGAGCCTTGAAGGCCATTGTGATTTGGCTTTTATTCTGAATGAATGTGGTCATTTGAAGGTCATTTCAGCAGAGGAGTGATATGATCTAACTTATTCTTAAAAGTCTCACTTTTAAGAATATATTGCAGGGCTGCAAAGATGGAGCAGGGAGACCTGTTTTGGGGTTACTGCACTAACCCAGCTGAGAGCTGATGTGGCTTGGTTGAGAGAGATTGCCATGCCAGGGGCAGCAAGTGGCCAGATGCTAGGAACGTCGAAGACAGAGCACCCTTGTTTTCCTGACAGATTAGGAAACAGTGGTTTGGGCCTGAAAAGGCAGGACGATGGAGTCCCCACTGACTGAGATGATCGAGGCTCTGATCTGTGTGTGAGGTGGGGGAGACGGGGAATTCTGCTTTGGGCTTGAGATGCCTTGTAGACACGCAAGGGAAGGAATCAGGTTGGTGGCTGGCTATTCAAGTCTTGTGCTCAGGGGAGAGTTTTGGGCTGGAGGTATACATTCCTAGAGGGAGATACAAGGTTGGTGTTTGGAACCACAGGCAATGGATGAGGTCACATGGGGAATGAGTGGCGCTAAGAAGGAGGTCAAAGACAATCCAACATTCAGAAGGAGGGAACAATGGTAGATTCGGCAAAGGGCCCACAGAATAGGGGAAGAACCCAGTGGGTGTATTGTCAGCTGAAGAGAGTATATTAAAGAGGAGAGTGTTGTCAATGTGATAAGCTTTGGGGCAGTCAAGTATGATGACTGAAAATTGATCACTGGATGTAGTGACATGGAGGTCATTACTGACTTTTGAGAGCAGTTTTGGAGAAATATTGGGAGAAAAGTTTTGAAGAGAATAGAGCTGTTGGGGGAGGAAATACTGGGGAAGAAAAATATAGGGTCAGAGGTTGAAGGGATAAACCCCAATTTTTTGTAACAAAGTGTCCTTTTTGGCCACATATGGCCAAGTCCTTAGACAAATCTGAGGGAATGTTGAATCATTTATTTTCTCAGGGATTAGTACTTAATAACATCATTAAAATATTTGTTGCTTTTCCTCAAAATCAATTTTGTGCTTCCCTAGTAAGCTTCTGAAAATTTGTCTTGCCAGAATAAATATGAATCCCTTGTAAGGTTTTTACCACTCAGAGACAAACGATTTCTTTCTTTGTACTGAATTATTTGTGTTACCAAGTCTGGCCATGTTCTGAATCTCATATTGTAATAAGTTAATATTTATTGTAGTGTAAGCACAATAATGCAGTACTTGGCATTGAATTAACTATAGGAATAATTGGATTTTATATATACCTTTCCAAAAGAAAGGCAAAGATTGTGATCACACATGTCGTAAATAACAGTACATTGCTTTGTGGTGTCCCTTGAGCAGTTGTTTTATATTTAATTCTTGTATCATTGGTGTTATTTTCTCTATTTAGACTGTAAACTCTTGGAAGGCAGAGACTGTAAACCAAGCCCATCCCTCACAGCAAGGAGACAACTGTGTGTTAAGTGCTCTGTCTCTTCTGTTGAAAGATTCAGTTCATGCTCTCTCATTTAAAAACTGTTTGATGACCAAGGCGAAATACCTGTCCTTTCTGGAAGGGCACGCTAGAATGTTTGCCAATTTGTGGCTTTATTTTCCATAGTTCCAGTTGCTACTGGAAGTAGATCAATACTTTTAGGAACTCTTTCATCCTGCTTATAGTTCCTACTCTTTATTATGCATTTTGATAGCTGAAATCAAATAGACCCTTTGGGGAATGGTACATTGTATATCTCTTTCATCCTAAAGAGAATCTATAGTTTAGTGCAAATGGTTGTGTTTAATAATTTCTTTTACAAAAAAAAAAGGCATTTAATGGCCCTTGGAAGTCTTACAATTGACAAATGAGGGCTGGCATATATTTTGATTTCCACATTATTGACTTTATTGCAAAATTCTTTGAAATGATAATTTTGCAATAGATTTTTGATCTTTCCAAATATTTATTGACACTTTTCTCCAAATGTATGCAATTTTATTTGGTGATCTTTTAATTTTATATAGGCCTTACAATGTGAAATTTGGCCATTTACTATTTTTAAATCTAAGTTATTTTCATGTAAAAAATGTGCTATGTCTGATAATCTTCCAATTGAAGTATCTTTAAAAACAACTAGTATAGACTGAGAAAATATTAGGAACCACAGGGCATTAGACAGCTTCTTCACCAAACTAAATAGGCATTTCTTGAAAGAAACTTCTGAATGTGCAATTTCTGTTTAGTGCTTAGGATGAGGAACATCACAGAACATTCTTTCCAGAAAATCTCCTTGGCTTAGCTAATTCTCTCTCTCTTCCATCTTAGAAGCTGCTACATACTTCTGAAATCCTTGCAAAGCAGATAGAAATCTCTTTGGTTCTTAAGGATAGGATGAAGATTTGGGACACAAATCAATGCAAGCAAGAACTTAATTTTTCTAAACTTTGGTGGTAGACACTTTAAGGCCATAAATTCCTGACACAGAAATAGAGTAATACAGGGCTCTCCAGACCCGAAGTTTTCCTCTCTCATTTACGTGGCACACTGTCTTCAGCCCAGTCATATGTCTTTAGAGAACATGTTCTTTTTTCCCTTCGTCTTGTGAAATAGACAATTTCTTTCATTGTTAAAAGTTGGATGATGTGTATATAATTATTTGTTTGGCTCTTAAGACATTGCTACCAACTCTCTGTATATCAGCTTAATTCCTTTTTAAACATACTGCTCTAGTTATGGAGTCCAGAACAGAATATGAGGGATGTTAGGAATCACAGTATAGCTGTTATTCACGTGGAATGGACACTCATCATCATCACTTGGCACCTACTACATGCCACGTACAAGGCGCAGTTCTCTCCTTTATGGAATTAGAGGTTGGTGGAATCATTTTGTTTAAAAATTGTGACCAGATAACAATTATTTTAAAATGATACTGTTGCACACTATGGAGTTCTGACTTCGTCCCTGTCTTTCACTGAATCTACAGAGGAGGATTCAATGATATCCAGATGAATCAAAAGCTTGCTCACAGAATCAGGTCTAAAGCAGGGGGCTGCAATGAGGCCCAGCTGCCTGGGCTGGGGAAGACTACGGTCTGTTTCATTATACAGCTTGATCTGGAAACATGAATTTGTCCCAGCATGATATAGAGATCAGTGGGAAGCTGAAGCTTTGTGTTTGTTGTGCATAGTTTACTTCATCCACAAGAAATGCTAGGGGAAGCAGGAAATGTGTGCCACTTGAATACAGCCACTTAGGATACACAAAGTACACACCTTCAATGCCTCCCAGGGCCCTCAGTTCACCAGGGGCTGTAAGTGACACTCATGCACACCTGGTGTGACAATGTCCCTCCCATTTCAGTTGTCCCTCCATCCACCTTCCTAATAGCTCACAGGTTTCCATTCTTGTGATGCCCTCATCTCCAGGCAAACTGCAGGCTGTTTAAAGATAAAGCCCGAGATTTACTGTACTTGTATATTTCTTAGCCACTTCTCATGTGTACAATGGTGCTACTATTTAATTCTGTCTCTTTAAAGTATCACTGACTGCCAGCATCTAAGTGCTGTTTCTCTAACCTCATTTTCCTAAAAACTCTCTGGTGTTAAATGCAAAATTTTGGACAGCATTGGTGGTTTTAGGAAATAGTCTCACTATAGCAAAACTGACTATATTTTCTATATTGCCATATATCCTATGTTTCATATCTTGTAGGAGAGAGTAAAATGGGAAGCATAAATGGTTGGGGAAAGAAACAAAATTTTGGCCCTGTTATGGTAGACTGTGTATTAACAATATTTGGATGACAGGAGTAAAGAACTTTGATGATATTAAAATCACTGTTTGGGGGGAAAATAAGAAAGCCAGAGGATGGGTTATGCAAGCCAGAGGCAAAGTGTGGCTCTGAGCAGGAAGCCGTGAGCAATCCTGTGAGGTGCGACACCGTTCCACAAACAAAGGGATTAAGGGAAAGTTTACATGCTGAGTTTTGAGTCACCTGAGCTCTTCTCCACTTTGGCTTCCCAAGCAGAGGGTCAGGCTTTTAGCCTCAAGGCAGGGGACTAGAAGAGTCTTCTCTGGGTGCTCAGACTAGGCCAACAGGAAAAATCTCTGCTCTGGGGGTATCCAAACAAGAAGGTTAGAGCAAATTCCCGTGTAATAAAGGAAGGAGTTCACTGTTGATAAGCTCATCAGCTTGCAGAAGTTTTCCAAGCAGTATTTGTTTTTAAGTGTTTTCCATTCAGTTTTTGTTTTTTAAGTGAATTCTTTAAGATCTGGGGTCATCTGACAAAAATTTCTAATAGGAATGAAAGTGAGCAAGACAAACAAGCAGAGGAAAGAGCCTTGAGAGAAACCGAGGCTGTGCCAGAAGGGAAAAACACTTACTGTAACGGAGAGATAAGAGCACATTTTGTATGTATGCAATAAAAACACATTCTGTATAAACAGAACAATTAGCAAACAATAGAAAGAAGAAGCCACTGGGAAATAAGAATATGATAAAAATGAAATATTCAACAGAGATATAGGAGAATAAGAGAGAAAGAGGAAACACAACAGTTAAAGTTTAGTATACAAATTCTGACATCTGAATAACAGAGAGATAAAGGGGAAGGGGAAGAAATGACCAGAACGAAAAATTCAAGCATTTACCCAGAATTGTGGAATATGAGTTTGTAGGCAAAAAAGGCCCACTGAGGATACAGTATAATCTATAAAAACAGAGCACACCAAGGATCTAATTGTGAATTTCAGATACTGGGGGCAAAGAAAGCTTCCAGAGAAAGAGTCAGGAATCAGAGTGGCTCTAGACATCTCAGAAACAGTATTGGAAGTAAGAAGTTAGTGGTGATCCCTTAAATATCCTGAGGGAAAATTATTTACAATCAGGAATAAAGGTATTTTCAGATCAACGCTTCATAAAATTTGCTTCCCACACACATGCTTTCTTAGGATGCTACTGTGAATATGCTTCACCAAATGACGAACTAAACTGATCATGAGGAGAACACAGGGTCCAGGTAGAGGGTTCCAAGCTGAAGTTAGTGGTTAAGAAACAGCCAGCTGGGGAGGCAGCCCAGGACAAGACCTGCCCAGACCAGAAGAGGTCAGAAGATGACATCTTCCCTGACATGAACTTGATAAAAGTAATTTACATGCTGGAAACTTCTGAGAGAAAGTTTAGACACCTGAGGGAAAACTTGCAGATGAATTAGTGATAAGGATGTATGAAATTATACAAACAAAAAGCTGCCATTATTAACTCTAATTTTAATATATTCAAGTATGAAGTGGTAAAGCAAAATATTGTATAACAAGAAAGGAAAACTTAGAATAATGTATGGCCTGGCATTCACATAAATACAATAAGGTGAGTACTGAATAGCAATCTAACCAAAGTCAGTGGAACATGATACTGGTGGTTAGTTGGGTTGACAGAGAATGGAGTGACCTGAGTCTTCATCTTCCATAGAAGGAAGAGGATAGATTATTTTTAAAACAAATACTAAAAGAAGCATTGTAAGCTATTTAGAATTACAGGGGTAACTGTAAACGATAGTAACAAAAAAGCTGTAAGCTGTAAATGGTAGCCACTAAGGAGGGGGAAATACACATATGTTTGGATAATTGGATCAGGGCCCTGTTGTTCTTCCTGATGTGTTTAAAAGAACTGTTTGACTTAACTATGTGCATTCATAACTTTGATGAAAACAAAAAGCAAATTGAAAAAAAGCCAAATAAAAGAACCAAAAAGGGAGAGAGGATAAAGGCATGTGCTGTTCAGTCAGAATTCTGTCCAAGTAATTTTCTTTTTTAAGAAGTCTGACATTAATCTTTTAGTGAGATCTGCCAAGATTGTGGATTTATTTTTAGTGGATTTCTGTGGAAAAGAAGAACATTGATGTGAACTTGCTACCTAGAATTCAAGCAAATTGTTTCCCCCCAAAAGAGATTTATAATGAAAGAATGATTTGCTGATCTGCTTTGTGAAAATGGTAACAGTTATTTTGAAAACTGAGTCTTTGGAAAGCCTTCTGATACCAGAGCGTCTTCAAATAGTGAATCCTGCCATGAAGCTGAGGGTCCAGCATCTGTGTCTGGTATTTGATACTTTGGAACAGCAATACCTGCGGATTTATCAAGTGAAATGATTTTCTGTTCCTAAATATAAACTTATTGTCTGATGATTCACAAATAGAAATGTGCTCAGTTAACAGTAACCATAAAACTCAGATGTAACTTATAGGTGCATTGTTTATATGGTTAAGAAAAAAGTGTGGTACATTTATTAGCTTATGTGCATCTATCATGCCCAAGTGTATCAAGGCACCAGGAGGGAAGTTATTGATAAACATCTGTCCTGTCCTCACAGATATTTGAAACGACGATCATGCAAACGACCTGAGACTCTCACTTATCCAATTTTGGTTTGACATATTGCTAAACTTGAAATCTTGTTGTAGATGATCAAATATGTACTAACTTTTGTCTTTGGAATTATGAAGTAGTTTTTCCCATATAATTTTAAGCCAGTTCTGAGCTAGGTAGGCAAGATAAGAGAAAGCAGATGGGAGAAGGGTGAGGGCTGGGTTGGTATTGGGTGTTGGGAGAACTGTTAGTCAGTGAGGAACTTTTAGATCAAAGAAAGAGAAGAAGGAGGCAGCAGTAGTGCTATAAAGGTGCTGGATTTGTTGAGAGGTCCTATGTACTTTCTTGCAAATCTGTGGATAGTTTGTGTACTAATAGTATTGCCTCCTCTCCATATTTCACCACTGTTGGAAATAATGATATGGGTTCAGAGAGTCAGAGATTGGCCTGAATAGGATGTGACTGGTAGAACCCCTGTTTCCTCTTGTGTGAAATGGTGTTAATAACGGTACACTGCTCTGAAGACCAAATGCGATAATGCATGGAAAGTGCTTAGCCCGGCAACCAGCCTGTAGTAAACGTTCCATAAGTACTAGAAAAATGATGGGGATGGGAGTAGAAGAAACAGTCCATGGGATAAGGAGAGGGAGAGCAGGTTGATCAGAGGAAGATGGCATTGAGAAGTCAAGTTCATTTCCTTTCTGACTTTTTTCATACGTTTCATTTTTTTGCAATTGACTGTAATAAAGAATCTAGTCTAATGAAGGTATGTGCTTTGGCAATTAGCGTACAGATCTCTCTAAATGTAATTCAGGATGTTTCAGCCCTGGTAAAACCACAGTGGAGTATGTGGAGAGAAACAGACTGTTGTCAGTGACCTTGCTGATGGTCCCACACGGGCTGGTCATTGTGCTGGGACCTCTGGGAGGCAGGTGAGTGAGGCACCTGCTCTGTCCTGAAGGCAGAAAGGATATGGAAATTACATTATTTCATTTCTCTTCAGCTGCATTCCATTCAATTCTGCTTATTTTAGTTCATTTCATGCTTCAGCCAGTTGAAGAATGAAACTGGATTCTAAAATAGCAGCACACATTATCGGAGGGTTCTGATCTTCAGTAATTGTGGTTTGAGAGGGAAAAATAGGTCTGCTAATCTGCCCAAGTGTTCTCTGTTCTTGTCTGACTGAAAAAAAAGAGGAATTTATCTAGAGAATACTAGAGAATAAAGGACCATGATGTATCACTCATATAATCATAAAAGAGCAGTAAAATTATTATTATGAAGGTGATCAAGAATTCTCAGAAAAAGATTCAGTCTTTGAAAATGAATTTTCAAAGAGGGCTTCACACACCCACCCCTTGAATTCTTTATTTCTTCTATTTATATATATTCTCACATATATGTATATTTTCTTTTCTAAATTATTTGTGATTATTGAGAGTTTATTGCAGTAGCAAACTCATAATAGTAAATATATCCTTTATATTAAAAGTCAGTAAAAACAGTTGAATAATTAAGTTAAAGTGGAAAGTTAAATACCTAAATCTGTGCTTTCAATGTACCTTAATCTCAAAAAGAGTTTGTCTTTGAACTGAAGAAATAATTCAATCACCTATCGTCTATCTACCTATCTATCCATTATCTATCTTTTTTTTCCCCTAGATCATCAGGAACATTCATGCAGTCTGACAAAGTCAGATTTAAAATCCCCCCAATCCTAGGACACAAATAATAAACCTGACACAGAGAGGGCCAAAGATTATTGGATCTTTGGTTAAGGGCAAAACTCATGCCACCGGGGCCAGAAAAAATTGCAGTAGCTGAGACTCAATGCATCTCAAACATGCCCATCATTAGGGTTTTGGTCCATGGCACTGAGGGACCCAGCCAACTCAGTAAAGCCCCCAATTTGTGAAAGCTTGAGGAGTTACAGAACCCAGGGATGCCCCTTGACAAGAGGACATGTCACAAGGTTTGGGTTCTTGCTAAAGAGTTCTGAAGAGGGTCCAGTGGAAGCCAGTGGAGATCAGTTCTGGATTCCTTTCTGTTTCTGAGGCAGGATTAGTTTAAATGAAGATTAACTAAGGATTATGACACGCTGTCTTGAGTAAAGGAGGTGTAGGGATTGGGTTACCCTGGTAATAGATGAGGTACAGCAAAGTGATCCTGTAAGCGTCATTGGTGACAAAGCAGATATAGCATTTTACAGCTGCCGTGTGGCTCCGGGAAAAACAATATTTCCTGTTGATCACACAGCTGGCTCTCTGTGCCTGTACTCCATGTCTGGTTAGCATCTGGGTTTCTTGTTTCTTTTTCAATCAGAGTTCATTTCTCTCTTACTATTCTGGACAGGTTTTATGTCTTATATATATATATATATATATATATATATATATATATATATATATATATATATATATATATATAGGCAAAACCTATAATGTACAATTTCAAAACTAGTTCCCAATTCATTTACTCAAATATTCAAATTCAATGCTAACAGATGCCTACAGGTTTCTGGTTAGAGGAAGTTCCATTTTTTTAAGCTGCAGAGAACCAGTGAATTGGAACTGAATCTGGAGCTTTTCATTCATTGTTATTTAAAAATGTTTGAAGCACATTTTTCTGGACATATTAGTGGAGAAAGAGCTATGATAGACTGTATGAGGTCCAAATGAAACATTCTGTTCCATAGAAGGCTCTCTGCAACCTTTCCTGAAGTCGCAGAACAATTGCAGACAAACATTCTCTGCTTTTTCAGAAGAGAGTTTAGATGCTACCTACCCCACAGGTGTTGTCTGCACACTGAGGGCTGCATTTATGCATTATTTCATTTCCTCACACATCAAAAGATTTCATGACATGGTAGAGGTGTGGTAATTATTTCCCTGTCATTAGATGGAATCTTGGTGATGGATGAAGAACCGCTATTGGCAATTTATAAATTGTGTGACCAATATGTTTCTCTGGGAATAGATAAATGTCTTGTTGTTTTGTCAAAATCCTATTATTCTGATTTATTTGGTTGAGTTTTATGTTGTCAGAGAAGTTCTATGATAGATTGGGATGAATTCAATTTTATTTATACTTATTTATATTCATGTTCAGGCATTAATGTGTTGCCTAAAAGCCACCTGCATTGAATACAGTAGTACCTCTTCCTTTTGTCTGTACTTTTGCAATGATTTGGGGCCCTTCTGAGAAGTGGCCGTGGTTACTGTGAGTTAATAATGTGTTGCCTTAGTGAAACTGTGTTTCAAGCTCATGGGATGGATTTCCTTGAGCCTTTGCTGAAGAGCAGCACCAGGGTTATCATTGTCCTAGTTTTTGTAATTGCAATCAAATAACATGATTTCAGGTAATATACATTCAAATTAAGCAGATTTAGCTCTTGCCTTGAGGAGAAGTGAAATATAAAGGGAAGACCATCATAAAAAAGATACTTTAAGACTAAAATTAAATGCCTGAAGAGATTAAATTTATGGTCATTTATTGTCAAAATCTTGCAAAATTAAACAAAAATGGGAAAATTGGAGGCTTATAAATTTTGCCTTCTAAAAATCTGCTTCCCTTTCCTTCTCTTGTCATGAAAATAGATTCCTCCCCTACCTCCTCTTACTCTGCTTGGCTTGTTTACATCTCAATGTGTAGATATGATTTCCTGTGGGCATATCCAGGCACAGAAATTGTTCTCAGTCTCTTAGAATAAAAGTAAAGCCAGAGATAATGCATCTTAAGGTTAATTTCTGCTTCAATTAACAAACCATATAACAATGTTTATACTTACATATGAATATTGACATCTACTACATATTATATTTTATGAATGACTGTGAAATATGCATTGTGGAGAATTGTTATCTCCACATCTAGACCTTACTTTCTGAGACTCCTTAAAATCAGGCTGCACACCTGGATTAATTCAAACTGGATGTCGAATCTGTATATCCTGAACATGAAAGCCACTTGAGCCAAATTAGTTCATGAATGGATAAAATGAAGCTGAGATGTAAACTGGGTTCTGAGTTTGCACCACTTTAATTCTATGGACTTTTCTAACTCGTATTGACAAAGATTCTGTCCTTGGCCAAACTCTACTCGGGCTCCTCTGAATTTTTCAGGGAGGCCTTGACATTTAGACTTCTGTGTCCATCTCTGCACTGTCCAATTTTAGCAAGAATCCTGCTGACTCGGTTTAGCTAGAATTCCCCATCCTCCATATGTGATCACCCTCAGTATCCAATGGGCCACCCCATCCTCCCCTGCACTGGGCCATGTCTGATCTCCCTGCCCTACCTTCAGCAAGAATCCTGTTTGGTCAGTTTAGCCAGAATCCCCCTTTACACCTGATGTTTCCTTCCATAATTTTCCATCCACCTTCTCTTCCCAACACCCTGCTCCTTGACTATCTCACCTGCCCCTGCTCTATTCAGAGTTGAGTCCAATCCCCCTTCCCCACCGTAAGATTCTATTGCAGTGGTCCCTACATTCATTGTGATGTGCCCCCCTTGATTCAGTCTTCCTTACCATCTCTAACAAGTGTTGTTGCATAATTTAACAGTGCTAAAGGATTTATTTATTTCTATGTAAAAGGATAGCACACCCTATCCAAGCTCAAGTTCTGTGGAAATAATTATAAGAGATACTTACCTTTACGTGAAGAGCTATTAGATATCAGGTGCAAAGGTGATCACAAAATCATGGCAATACTAAAAGGCAAATGAGATTCTGTTACCTCCCTAATAGTGTACACAATGTAATTCTAGTGTTTGAATGATTTTGAATAAGTGCATTTCTGATCCACCTAAAATAACGTTTTTTTCCTCAATATAAATAATATGTGCTTATTATAAGTAAAAATAAAATAAAAGTAATTTTTGATCCCATAATTTAGAGAATCAACATTTCCTTTGGGCCTTTTTAAAGCATTTGTAATTTGAAATATATAATGTTCTTTGTAAATATGTTGAACTAATATTGTTTTTGTGTATTTATTTTATGACTTCATGTTCTTAGAAGCATTTCCAATATCATCAAATAATCTTCAGAGTCTGATATTTAATGACTTCCTATTTTTCCACTATATGGAAGCACCATCTTCCCCACCCCTCTACCCATTTACTTCCTATTGTAAATTTAGGTCATGATTCTTTTAAAGGTTTCTCTTTTGGTTAAATGTATTGCATAACTATGAAGATATATGTGTAGGGGCACATCAAATGGCTCAGTTTATAGGCTAAGTTAAAAAAAAAGAAACATATCTAATTTCTATATAAACATTCTAGTTGATTGAGGGAATGCTTTTAAACAAACTGTCATTTATGCATTCTTCCTGAATGCTGTGTAAAATGTAAGAGTTCAAAAAGAATTAAGACATGGTGGTTGTAGGTGTTTAAATTTTTTTTTTTGACATTATGGTTTAATTTACTTGACTAAATTCCTCTGTCATCTTCTCCCTATGACCTCAAGAAACTTTGATATTAATGCTTGAAGAAGAGCTAGGATAGAGGATTCTGTTGTGATGCTCTAACTTGTCCTGACAGCTCACTGTGAATCTTACAAAGCGTAGCATTGCCTTTGGGCATCATATCTAATTCTGTGTTTACACTGTTTGATGAGATAAGAGATGGTGCAGTGTATATTGTACAAGGTAGAACCTACAGAAGAAAAACGCTTGTTACATCTTGGCAGAAAACAGCACATAGTAAACGACAGTGGAATTTCCTGAATTGTGCATCCACAGCTGCAGTTCAGTGAACATGAATATATCGATCAGTTGGATTATTCCTGATAGCATTGAAGTCCAGGAAATTGGAAGATTAAAGGAGAAAACTGTGTTCAGTGTGACTATGAGGAATTCTGAATGGCATTTGGTTAGACCAAACTGTAGTTGTAAAAACTGTACTTCTCCCTGTTTGTATGTATTATATGTTTATATGTACATATGTATATAGAGATAAATAAAATTACAAGAAAAATATTGTCTAGTCCTTGTAGAATACAACAAATAAGTAGTAAAATATGAGAGTGAACTTTTGAAACATGAAGGACTCTTAGTGAATAGTCAACTGTTGGTGTTCACACATGAGGAAATGGAAGCTCCAGGGAAGGGAGCCCCTGGATTCACACCAGCCCATCCCGAGTAGTTCCCACCATGCTGAGTAAGAAGATAAGACAGACTTCAGTTACTAAATGATCACAGCACCATTTTGGCTCTAAAGAGTCACTGCCATATACAAAGACTTGCACGTTCCTAATGACTACAATTCCTCAGACTGTGGACATTTCTCAGGGAATGTTTCTTTAAGGTCTTGTCATTGGAGACACAAGGAAAAAAAGAAGCTTTGTCTTCTGACCACAACATCCATTCTCCAGGCTGATGACTATTCCTATGGCTGCTCACTTTCTGGATGACCACAGCTCGACACACGGCTTTGGATTCTGCCCATATGCTAATGTGTCCAAAGGTAAATATTTAAATCTGACCATTGCCTCAAACATCTGACTTGGGTATTTAAGTGACTTCTTGACTCTGTATTCAGCTGTCTAAAATAATCCAGCGTGACAAGTCCCAAACTATAGTCGCAGGTCTGTAACATACAAACTTGTTCCTTCCCCAAATTCCCCATTTCAGTAAATGGTAACCCCATTTTTCTGATTGGACTGGGCCCAAAACTGAAATCATCCTTGTCTCTTCTCCTGTCTAACCTCCTGGCCCAATCTGATCTTCCTAACTACCTTCAATGCTGTCACCCAGTCTTCGCCATCGGCATCTAACATGGGACGACTGGAGGAGGCTGGAAATGGCATTAATAATTGATCATGCCTATGTGATGAGACCTCTATAAAAATCCCAGTAGTGGGGGGTTTGGAGAGCTTCTGGGTTGGTGAAAACATCCTGGTCCTGGGAGGGTGGTGCACCCCAAATGCCCAGGCACAGAAGCTCCTGCCCTCAGGATTCTCCCAAACCTCGCACCATGTCACTCTTCATCTGGCTGTTCATCTGTAGCCTTTTTGATGTCCTTTAAATAAACTGGTAAATGTAGGTGAGTGTTTCCCTGAGTACTCAGAGCTGTTCTAGCAAATAATCAAATCCAAGGGGAACCTGCCATTTGTAGCCAAGTCAGACAGAAGTTGTGGGCAACCTGGGACCTACTATGCGTGACTGATACGTGAAGTGGGGGCAGTCTCCTGGGACTGAGCCCTTAACCTGTGTTATCTGATGTTTTCTCCAGGTGATAGTGTCAGCATGCAGCTTCATCATGAGATGCCCAGCTGGTGTCTCAAGATTTGCTTGTTGTGGGAAGACCCCTGACATCTGGGGTCAGGATTGCTGTGAGTGTGGTACTAGCTTGGAGAAAGGAGAAATGCAGGAGGATGGAGGGCCTCACAAATAACCCATTAATGACAGACAGTAACTGTGATAACTAAATGAAAAATATTTTGAAATAATGTTACCACATGCTCTGATTAAAGTCAGAGAAATTGTGAAAATGGAATTTTACTGTTTTGAGCTCACTGACTGATACATAATAAACAGTTTCCTCTTAACTATCTTTCCTTGTTTTATGTAAGACATTTGTTTGCTGCTACCCAAAGAAAAAGTTTTGTTTTATTTGAAAGTTCTCTTGGACCTCCTAATCTTTTTCCGAAGTTCATTGCTGAGGTGGGAAATAAAGTCAGCAGCGATTCCCATGAGAAAGAAGTGGCTGAAAAGCTAATAAAAAAATGGCCCCAAGAAGATTGGGTCTGTGCTTACCTGTACCTCGGGGATACCTTTCTGCCATGTAGCATGCCCCACTCCAGGGCTGTCTCTCCAGAAGGTTAAACTCCCAGACACTTTCTTACAGAGAGGCAAGCTGGCTACAATGGGATTTCATTGCTTGCTTTCTCTTTCTCTGAAGGGATAATCATCAATATTCTACATGCTCTGTCTTGGCTTAGAGAAAGTTACTGCACTAGTGCTACCATCCACATTTTTAAAAAAAGGCTGTTCTTGAAAAGAAGTTCAACAGATAATTTAGGTTTATGCTGTGAAATTCATTTCTGCTAATGGGAGACAAATTGTTATTTCTCTACAGACTGTCTATTCATAGTAATAGAATAATTTCAGCAAATTAAAAATGTGAAGACATTTTTCAGCAAGCCCCAGTGAACAATCGCCAACACAAAGCCTGCTGCTCTATGAAACAGATAATACAGCGATGAAGCTTTTCTATAGAAAGAAAAGGACTTCAATTAAAAAATATAAACTGACTTAATAGGCTACATGGTACAAAGAGTTCAAATTTTTGTCCTACTCCATTGGGAGTCAAGTCCTCTCTAAGCTGATCTAACTTAATTACCAATATAATTACTTCCTTCATTTTCTAGATGAAGAAATGTGGAGGTCCTAGGATTTAGTAAGTAGGCAAAGTCATACAGCTGCTAAGTGATTGGGGTTGGATTTGAATGCAGCTCTGATTCTAAATGTCATGTTTTTCCACTTTACTGTACTGTCTCTCCTTGGTGCTGTTAATTTTGCATTAATCTGAGAAGTTTGAGTTTTATTGATCTTTCCCAGTCCAAACATTTCAACTCACTTTTCTTCCTAAGGTTTTCCATATGGATGATTCTCAAAATGTAAGACACAGAGTACCCCAGGTACCAGTGGTTTGGGGAAGTTGGTGCACTGTGCATTGCCCATCTGCCCTTGTATTGTATTTGGGGCCACCCATCTTAGAGCAAGCAAACTCACGCCCTCAGTACAACTGTCGCAAACGATCGGAACTGAAGCCTCCCTACAAAGAACAGAAACCTGATCTTGCATCAGGAAGAAACCTGCTCTTTTTCAAGAGAACTTAGTAAAAAGGAACCAGAATTTAATTTGCAACTTAACCTTAATGATGGCTTGCTTCTCTTCCTGTCTTTGTTCAGCATTTTTGTGAAGTTAGCATGCTGGGAACTGTCCAGTGGGTAGTGCACTTCATCATTCTTGCCCTTGTTTGACCTTAGGTATGAACACTGGGTATATATACTCACCTTCTCAATTGCTAGCCATAATTTTTGAAAGATTGAAATGGAGACAGGCTATTTTATCATCCACATTGTGATTGATTGATTAGTGTGGACACAGCTGGCTCTGTGTAGGAGATGTTCAGGCACTTCCCAGGTATTGAAACTCACAGAAGATGTCATGGGATGGATAACTTTTGTAATGGATGCTTGGATAAACTACTTCAAATGGAAAAGGGAGGCTACTCATTTTTAGTATAATGAAACCTGTCTGATACTATAATGATGGCTATATGATATTACACATTTGTCAAAACCCATAGAACATAGAAAACCCAGAAGACTGAACCTTAATGTAACTATGGATGTTGGTTAATAATAATGTATCAGTATTGGTTCATCAGGTATAACAAATGCAACACACCAATGCAAGATGTCAATAATAGGAGAAGCTTGGAGGTCGGGGACCCCGAGATGAGGGTATATAGAAACTCTCTATAACTTCTGCTCAATTTTTTTGG
The DNA here is from genome assembly GCF_040802235.1 of Manis javanica. Taxonomy (NCBI): domain Eukaryota; kingdom Metazoa; phylum Chordata; class Mammalia; order Pholidota; family Manidae; genus Manis; species Manis javanica. The sequence goes on from NC_133157.1 coordinate 109,819,265, forward strand.
TACCCTAATACCTAAAAAATAAAGCCTACTAATTAAAACCAAAGGAAATGGTAGGGGCACATGTTAGTTGTCATGATTGATGACCATTATTCCTCCAGTACCTTGTCTAGGATGGGCTCATAATTTCTGAGCTTCTGTTCTGCAGGATGGGGTGTTAAGTCTGTGCCCAGAGATAATTAATTTGGGCAGTTCAGGAGACAGGACGGTCTGTATCTTGTGTAAACAAAGCTGAATACATATTAAAGAGCATTGGTTGAGAGGGGCACCAAATGCTATGTGCAGGTGGCCACATATTTGGGTGTCTGTGGCTCCTATGCCCTGAGGTTGAAGTGAAAATGAGTTCTAGCCCATCATCTGGGCTTTTTGACTGCCTCTCCCAGGGTCTCCTCTCACTGGAGCGCAATGGGATTCCAGCCTGGTGAGTTGAGGTTTGCTGTGGGAGGGCAGCTGCTGAGCAGCAAGGATGAACAGAGGTCAGGGCTGCAGCCTCCTTCCCAACCTTCCTGCTTTTCACGGGATGCACTGGGGACCCATCTTAGACAGATTCCATCCTCAACCTATATTTTGGTGTGGCTTTTAAGAATCTGAGGTCCTGCAAAAAGGCTTGCATGCATTTAAACAGTGAAAGAGGGACATATATCATACAAGTTAGCATTGTGACATGTCTTAATCTGAGATCATCTCTGTTTAATACTTCTTAATCACAATGAAAAGTTCATTCAATCTTGTAACAGATTAAAGAAATAACTAGTTCTTTATTTATCCATCTTTTAATAGATTTCCTGAGGTGCTCACTTCATGAATACAAATTATTCAGTAGATGACATTAAAGCAGTCCTACAAAGAAGGCATGTGTTTGATTTAACAAATATTATCTGCCTCTATTTCTGTAAAATATAAATGAATAAAGATAGCAATGTTAAATAATGTTAAATGCAAGGAAGGCTGTTTATTTTTTTACAATACTATAGAAAATGGCCTGAATAGGAAATACCCAACTGTTTCTACTTCAAAAGTTTGAAATTTTCTGTTTTTTTGTATAATTTTTTGGTTAATACTATTAGCTCATAGTTCCTGATACACCCTAAGGGTAGTTTCTTTTTCTACTTGGTTACTGAAAAAGAGAGCAAAGAAGGGGGAACGAGAGATAAAAGAAAAAAGCAGGCAGATTTATATATAAAAAATAAAGTCGAATTCCGAAAGGCACATTTAAATCAAGGAGGGAGTGTAGAGTGGAAAAATGTTCTAATGGAAGACAAATATCATATAATTTAGTATTTCAATTTTAAACGTTTTGCCCTAAATCACAAAGCTGAAGCCAGTACAAGACTGAGAATCTCCATTAGGCTGATTACCAATCCCACCACTCACAGGAAGCGATGAAAGGGATCTCTTGCTTCCAGTCTCCCTTGAACACAGTCCCGTCAGTGTTTTGTCCCCACCACTGCTCTGAAATAAGCTCACCAATATCGCCAGGGACTTGAACATGGCCACAGACAATGTCCTGTTGTCAACTTGCCTACCTTTCAGTGGAACTTGCCACAGTTAACCAATCTCTCCCTCTTGCATGTGATTTACTTGACTCTTGGCACGTCCCTGCCCACCACTCACCTCTCTTCCATCTTCTCAGCCAGTCCATCCTCATTACATCTCTAAAAGTTGGTGCATCTTACTGCTGAGGCATTTTACCTGCTTGCCATGTCTCTTATCCTCTCACTTGATAATCATCTGCCTCCTACAATCCTCCTCTCAGATGAAACACCTGTGTTTCCAACTTAACATGTCAGAAAGAAATTCAACTTTTAATTTCACTTTACTCGTTAAACTTGTTCTCCCTTTGTTAAATGACAACTTGTTTCTTCCTGGTACTTGAACCAAAATCTTGGTCCTCTCCTGGAAAGAAAAAATTCCCAGGGAGCTTGTAAAAAAGCAAAACCATGTTGTTGCATAATGTTTTGCTTGCTGGTAATTCTCCAGCTTTGTCACAAAGATTTCTGTTCTCTTCTCTATTCCTGGATTGAATGGTTCTTTCCTGTAGAACTAGAGCACACGCCCGGAATGTGGATGGAATTTGGATGGTTGCTAGGTTACCTGGTGCATTCTACCACTGTTTACTGTTTATAGTGAAGACTCATAGAAGTGTGAGATTTTCCAATAGGAAAAAAACTCTTTTGGGGCTGACTTATGAAAAAAATCAAAGACTAAGTGAAAAGCACAAATAAAAAAACTTTGACATTCTTCCTCTTTCCTTCTAGAAAATATATTTCCAAGTACATAAAATGAATTGAAATTGAAAAGAAATGAATGCTTTCAGGATCTTCATGTCAAAGCATGCAGTAATAACCATAGACTGAGCCTGAACAGAAATATCCCACTGAACATAGGCCCTGGGGAGGTATGGTAGATTTCATTTAGATAGAAATGCATGTATAAGAAAGGGGCTGCTATTTTAATTTTATGACTTTTAGATACTGTCATTTACCATTCAAATAAATGAAATAAAACCATACAAAATAATTAAAGTAGTGTGCTTGGATATCAGAGTGTATTATTCTAAGATATTTCCTTGGTCAGTCATGAATCACTGGGACCTTTCACACAAATACTTGCTAGAGTTCAAGTCTTTTTATCTGATTCATCATTTTCAAAGGGTCTACTGGGCCAGGCCCCTCATTCCTAGACCTTGATGATAGCATTATAGTGACCCTATGGGTATGTGGTATGTTTTTTTTCTAAGTTAGGTAATTTCTTAGTTATCAGTCAAATATATCTTTTCTGATACACTACTTCATTATGACATAGAGAAATAAAAAGGGGAAAAATGGTTGACAGTTAACTGAAAAATATGTGGCCCATAAAAAGTGTTATCTATAGAAATAATAACTACCTTAAACAGTGCACCTAAAAGATACTTCCTAAGATCCTGTAATTTCAGATTGTTATATTGTTTATGGCTATTGATAAAGCTAGTAGATGTAATCAACATGATTGGTAAATATACAATATTTTTACATATGTTATATCACATATATAGAGAAATATATTTTCACATGTTATATGTATCATATTGTTATATGTATTATATATTTTATACAATAATATTGTATTATTGTATGATCTACTCTATCATGTATACTATATGTCACATACATAAAAGAGAAATGTCATCTAAATGCCACACCTTGAACATCTCAAAATGAGTCTAAGGATCAGTAAATGATGTACAAACTTAAATAAATGATGTACAAATTCACATCAAGTGAGTTCTTCTAGGGAAAAGCTATTTTGAAATGGATCACTATTTTTCTCACATTTTCTGCATAAACCCACCCCAAATTAAAAGCAATTGAAAGTGAACAGATATTGCCTTATGGGGTGCGTGTTTCATCCTTTGTCAGCGTCTTCCTTAGTAATATTTAATAGCTGTGGAAAATACTATACTTTTGAGAAGTTCACCTCCATGATTATTTGAAACAAAATATAGGTATTGGTGTGTTTGCATATGTGCATGTGTATTTCATGGTTAGGAGCAAAGGAATATAGTTCTTAAAGAACTACAGACAACTCCACACTGGGTGGTAGCAGTGGTGAGGTGAGAAAACGTGAAGCTTGGTTCTGTCTTGGCGGACGAGCCAGCAAGGTTTGCCAATGGTCTGGCTGTCAAGCATGAGATAAGGGAGTCAGGGATGGCTTCCAAGTTTTCGAGCTGAGGAACAGAATGGATAAATTTGTTAGTCACTGAGATACAGTCTGGAGGGTAGAGTGAGTGTAGGAGAACGTGGGCATCACGGGCTTACCTTGGGGGCTTTCTGAGTTTGAGATGTCTAGGGGACATCCATGTGGAGGAGGTGAGTGAGCAGATGGATCCTGATCTAGTTAGACAGAAACACGGAATGTAGTGGAGGTGAGGGGAATGTACAGAACAAATGCGGATGGGGCATGGTCTTTGTGCCATTTGTCCCTTGTCCCTGGAGTGCCATGGGGTGAGCAATGGGCAACTGATGCTGACATATTCAGAGAGGGTGGGAATCTTGCCCATAGAGAAAGAGCACAGGTTTTGTGACATCTCTGCCATTGTATGCACAGGTTCCTATCGCCATTCAGGAACAGACATTAGTGCATCTGGGAAACCTGACAGACTTTGAGTTCTTCTAGTTCTTGCAGCAAACATAACAGCGCTCAGGAGCTGCAGCTCAGCTGTGTTCCAGAAAGCCCGTCTCCCTACAACAGGAGACCCAGAAGCTATGAAAGAAAGAGCATTTGCATTCAATTCTACAAAATAACAGCTTTCATATAGAGAAAATACTCAACACACAAAATTCATAAATATATGTAAGTAGTACAAATATAAAAACAAAAGGAAAAATAATTTTAAAATTCTATCTAGGTCTCTACCCTTAAGCTTTTTCTCTTTTACCTTTTCTAATTCTTAATTGGGGTGGGTTTCTTTTTGTGTATATGTGTGTGTGACAACGTATTTTTCTCTAACAAATGAAGTATATATGCAATAGGACTTGTTTTATGAAACTTACTTGATGAAGTTTAGAACAAATTTGGAAAGTAAACAATTCTAGAGTATGATTAAATATCTTCCATGTTTCATAAATATGTCATCCTCTACTTTTCACCTTGCCTTGATTTTCTCTTTTCTTACTAATGTGGACTTGTAAGGTACCAGGATTCTTCTGGCCCAATGGTTATCTCTGAGATAGAAACTTTTCTGTCAGTTGACCCTCAGGTTTTTTTTACCTTCATCAAATGCTAAAAGCTTCTATAGATTTCCCGAAGGTCTCAGGAGATCGCCTTTGTCCCTTTCCCACGTCACCGCACACATTCACATAATCGCTTCTCCCGGTCTTGGTTTCCTCATCTTTAGGCGCTTGTGTTGGATTATCTGAGGTTTATAGTTCTGTTCTATGATTTTGTCTGTAACTCTCCCTCTCTGAGAAGGAAGGAAAAAAATTTTCTTTACTCCCCCATTACAAAAATTTTCCAGCCACATTTTTTTCCTAACCAACCAGAAAAAAAAAAGAGAAAAGGTCTATCTGTAGTAAGATCCCTGATATTACTGTGTGTGCAAGCATACAGCACTTACCTGCTCTACTTTACACCTGCTTCTGCTCTTTATGAAGGAAGTTCATTTCACCTCTGAATGTTTTCAGTCCCAGAGTTGTTGGCTTGATTGACATACAATTCAGAGGTTACCCAGCTTTTCAGCAGATGACCCTTGGAAACCAACCCAGTAACTGACTTCTTCAAAAATTGCCAGAAAGTGAGATAGTATGGTTTATGGTGGAATACACTTTAAACAAAAATTTAAAGAAAAGACTGGGATGAGTCATATGAGATTAGAAATGGCACACAAATTATGGTAAGCTTTGACAAGGTGAGGAGCGAATGGGTGAGCATTTTGGAAAGGTTTGGGGACTGAAAATTTTTCTTGGTCAGCCACACTGATTTCAGTGGATAATTGATCACTTTTTCTCTTTAGCTTGTTTGTGCTGATTCAGCTTTGGTGAATTTGCACTTGTAACTTGTAACACAGGAATAGTTCAATGAGTTTGAAAGTCTTTTTAAAATGGTTGTAGTACCCAAATGTTTCAGCATTCTTTGTGAAAGAGAATGCAGACAGTCATTATAAAATCATAGATTTTTTTTCACCTTTGGAAGATTTTATTTAAATGCACCATGGCCAGCAGACTCAAATGACAAGAAAGAAAGAGTATTCTGAATAGAAGGTGGAAATAAATTGCCCTGTGAGAGAGCCTTATTACTGGAATCCTGTGTTCTTGGGGACTTGAGAGGATGGGTAGAAAAACTAACTAGTGTTTAGAGTCTGACCTTAGTCAACAATTAGGAAGTTACAGTAAGAGTGTTTTCTACAAATACATTGGGTGGTAGACAGTAACTCTCCCATAGGTGAGGAAGCACAATCTAAAATTAATATGCGTAGAATGGCTACAGCTAAACCTGCACACTAGAAGCAATCTGCTGTTTCTAAGCAACTGAATGAATAAGCAGCTAATAACACCATAAAGTCATACTACAGCAAATATATAGTGATTTAATATTTGCCAAATTATTAGATGACATGAAAATCTTTTGGTAGTTGTGTGTGTGTGTGTATTTTAGATTACAGGTTTATCAAGTGCAACATCTTCCTTCTCTCAAAAAGTCAGTATTATTTATGTTCACTGCTGGTTTTCAAAGGCCAGTGTAGAATTGCAAAAATATATTTGGATCTAATTCATAATGGGGTAGCTGGCTTCTGGTATAGAAATTCAACCTGTTACAAAAACATTGGAACAATAATTTTGTTCTTAACCACTGATCTTAACCACTCATGTAAATTCTTTATAATTATACCCATATTTGGGTACTGACACCAAATTATACAGGCTTATCTCAAGTCCTACTTTCTCATGAAACTTTTCTCCAACCTCTCAGTCCACTCTCTCCCTCCCTTTCTTGGTTATATGGCACTGTGGGGTACTGTTTTGAAAGTATACTTCACCATTATTATAAGAATTAGAGTATTATAAATCAATTGTATTTGCATTTATTGAGGAAATAACATTGAAGAAGAGAAGAAAGGAAACTAGTTCTCTGTTTGAAAGAAAGAAAGATCTTAAAGTTGAAAAGGATGACACAATAGTCTGTGGGTTAGTAGACTTCCATTTCCTGAAAGAAATGATACTGTATTTGTGAGGATTGCTAACTTTGTGCATTCAGATTGATGGGGACAGTGTGAAAATCACAAACTCTGAGAAAGGCTAAGAATGTAGGAACTAAAAATGGCCACCCAGTGTAAATTGCTACCTACATGCATTTAAAGTCTGTCTCTGTGGGGATGTTCTGGGAGCTCAGAGAGCTCTCAGTAAAATTCCCTTCTATAGGCTTGAATCTCTCCAACTCTCCTGAGATGATTTATTTCTCTTTCTCAGTGTAAACAAATAGGATTAGCAAATTGTGACTCTGGCCTATCACCTCAACCAAGGTGCAATTTCCTAGAATGCAGTTATATTATGTTTTGCAACTAGTGAAACATGTTGACAAATTTAGAAAATTTTAGCAAGCAATCCTTCTGGCCAGGGTTGTCTGTGTTCCTGTTAGGGAATACAGGGGTTTGGCCCATAGAAAAAATATAGCAGTGATTGAATATCACCCATACCCAACATTCCTGTCTCAGGGAAATTATAAAAGAGGCCTGTTTTTTTGGTAATTTCCTGGCTCTATGCCCACCTTTTGCCTTAGGGATGCAAACAACCCCCAATGGATTTGCTCCCAAGATAACCCAGCTCAAAAATTCTAGTGCCAAGACTTTTGGAATGAAGACACCTTTGACCTTGCCCTGCAAAGCCCTCTGTGTAACATTTATGTGTTTTGTCACATTGCCTTGGGTAAAAGTTGAAGGGAAATGTGGAGTGCCACTTCAACTCTCTGTGTCTTGTAGCTGAAATGACCATCTTAAAACCATACCTAGCTCGGATGAGAGAGTCACCCCTGACTTGGGCAGGAGCTAGAATGTTGGTCTTCTTGGGTAACAAGTGAGTTAGGTAATTCCCTTCCCATTTTCCTTTTTATCATAAGTGTAATAGTAACACACTGGTGAAGTCAACATGTGTGCACACGACACAGCTCTGCCTAGCTCCAAATCTGAGGAAGCTTGTCCAGGAGGCTGTGTTCCCATCCAACAGGCATAGGGATGCCCCAAAACCCCATGGGAGGAAATCACAAATTTTTCTAAGACGCGCCATGAAATCTTAACCTCTTTAACAAGTATCGCCATCACCAATTTAATACTTTAAATATTATTTTGCATTTCTCCTTTTTTTGTTTCAAATGTATTAGGGTGCTTCCTCCCAATCGTTTTTAAGATGATGGGATTATAAAACATTATAACAATTTTTCTAACTGAAACATGTAACAGATTAGTTTTTGGCCCCTTGAACTGTCACCTTGGGAAGTTGTATCCCTATTTTGGTTTTAGCAGCTACAAAAGTTTGAAGATAGCAGAAGAGATGTGACCCAGGCAGGCAGGGTTTGACAGTGGTCATCATGTTATAAGGCTTGTTCCTGAGAGATCTGATTTTATTTTGTATGAAAACATACAAGTTTCTGGTTTTTGTTCAGGCATAAAAGTGAAAGATGGTCCCTATGGAAAATTTGGAAAATCTGAAGATTTTGAAAAGGATAAAAAAAACAAACTTTTATAAAATCAAGCATGGATGCGCTGCCCAGAAACAATCTTCTTACCTCTTCCTGACTCCAGGGTGACTTAATGGAGTGGGTTTCCATGCCATCCACTAGTAGGTAGTATGTGTTATTAAGATGTAGAGGGAGTGGGGGAGCTAAATACCCGTGTGTCCAATTAATAATCAGAAATGACACATTCCAGAGTATTCATTCAACACTAACTGAGTGCTTCCTGTTCCCTAGACACAGTGCTAGCATGGAGGTGCCATGGGAAAAGGGCCAGCCTATATCTCAATGTGCTCATGGTCTGACTGGGGGGTTTGCCACTTACCCCTATAAACCGGTTCCAACAAAGTAGGTGTGACTCAATAGAATATGCAAAATGTTCTAGGAGTTAAAAGACAGCATTTCATAGATGGAGTGACATTTGGGCTGGATCTTGAGAGATCAAAGCAATAAATTATCCCCCTGTCTATCAGCAGTACAAATACCAACTTTAACATAGGGATAAAGATAATGAGATCCTCCCCAATGTCAGAGCCTGAATTATACATATATCCATAAGGGGCCAAACACAGCCTTGTAATGACAGCAATAAAAATTTATGGTCACTCAATTAAAAAAATTAAGTAATAAAGCAAAAGCTCTGGGTCTCATCAAAGACTTCAGTTGGGTGACATTTCTTCGGTAGTAAAACAGCCTAAGATTTCTATAACAGATTCTGCCGAATAGTTCCCTGAATCAATTTACCTAGCATACAGAGGAAAATGAGTTTATAAGAACTGTGAGCACCTCCAACACAGGCACAACTTTGTAGATAAAACCACAAGACTTCTGAATTCTATAATGAGTTATGTGGCTGGCAGGCAGTCAGGAAACAAGATGTACTGCCCCTGTCACTTGCTGCCTGGAGCCGAAGGGAATGGGTATTTCCATTGCACGTCCGGCTCTTCTAGTATATAGAGACCTGGACTCAATTACGGAACTGACATGCCCAGTTTGCCTGAAATCCTTTGAGAACATAAAGAGGAATGAAGGCTGGGTTACCTCTCACTTTTCCCCACTGGAATTCTCCTGCATTCTCGGCTTTCTTCTACACGCTAGCAGTGGGACTTGGGATGATGTTGGAAGAGCATCTGGCATTACTGACTACTCCCAGATTGAAGCCATTACCCTGTATTCTGAATTCTTCTGATCACTCTCTGGGTGACTCATTTAGTTCATGTAATCCTGTGTATGTCTCATTTTTTTTTTTGGTTATTTTAACTCCTAGATTCTAATACTTTAGATTCCTTATATTTATGTCTCATGTAGTTGACGAAATGATGGTCACCTTGACGTCCAAGATCTCAGTCTTCCATTTGTAAAAAATGCTCCCTGCTTGTGGCCTTGCAGTTTTAAACAGATTTGGTGCTATTTTTTTCTACTGGGAGAGTTCTACCTCAGAGGCTTTTAAAAATCATGTTAACAGAAGTCCGAATGCCCTGTACTGTTTGGCCTGCTGGCCTGTGTAGGTTTAAAGGGAGGGAACCCCAGATAGTATGAAAGCAGTAAGCATCTTGGGTGCTATCACTGAAAATAAAGTGGAGGGGCACACATTTCACCCCCTTATTACTGCATCTATGACAAGCGGTGCCCCCTGACTAGGGGTGGGAAACTCTGACGCTACACAGAGGAATTCTCCTGGGGTGAGGGTGGGTGAGCAGAATGCAGGTGCCTTCTGCCATTCTGCGGTGGCAGCACCCCAGGCTGACTGTGACTGGGGTGGGGGTGGTGAGAGCAGGCAGCACCCAGCTGAGATGTGCTGAGGCAGGCTGAGCAGAGCAGGTTTTCAGGTCAGCAGGGTTTGCCAAGCCTATATTGACTCCCAGCTTCATCTCTGACAGGTAAAAAGCTTTCAAATCCTCATTCCCATGATTGCAAGAAATATGCTGGGCAATCTGAAAATCAATGACTTTTCTTGGATTCATTAGAGAACTGAGATTGTAGGGCAAATTACCAACCTGAAATCCAGAGAAACGGCTCACATTTGTAAATCGATGACTTGGAGGTATGCTCTGTTTCCCCTTTCTTTTTCTTTTGTGAGTCCGCTGTATGGTTTTGCTTTGTGGTTACCATGAGGCTTATATAAAGCATCTTACAAACATAGCAGTCTATTTTAAACTGATGATAACTTTACTTCGATGGGATATAAAAACTCTGCCCTTTTTCTCTCCCCACTACTGATTTTATATTTTTGATGTCACAATGTACTTCTTTTACACTGTGTATTGATGACCAAATTATAGTAGCCATAGTTATTTTTAGTATTGTTTCCCTTAACCCTTATGCTATAATTAAGTGGTTGATACACCACCCTATTACAGAATTAGAATTTTTAAAATCTGACTGTATATTTACCTTTGCCAGTGTGTTGTGTGTTTTCATGTCACTGACTAATGTCTTCATATCAGCTTGAAGAATTCCTTTCAGCATTTCTTGCAAGGCAAGTCTAGTGATGATGAACTTCCTCAGCTTTTTTTCTGTCTAGGAAAGTATTTCTCCTTCATATCTGAAGGATAGCTTTGCTGGATAAAGTATTTTTAGATGGCAACTTTTATTCTTTGAACACTTTGAATGTCATCCCACTTTCTTCTGTCCTGGAGAGTTTCTGCTGAGAAATCCACTGGTAGCCTAAAGAAGGTTCCTTTGTAGATTACAGTCCTTTTTCCTTTGGCTGCTTTTAGGATTCTTTCTTTATCTTTGGTTTTTGACAGTTTCATTATAAGGTGTCTTGGAGAAGGTCTTTTTTGCATTGAGATAATAGGGTGGTCTACTAGTTTTATGAACTAGGCTGTCCAAGTGTCTCCCCAGGTTTGGGAAGTTTTCAGCTATTATTTCTTTAAATAAATTTTCTGCTGCCTTCTGTCTCTCTTTTACTTTTGGAATCTCAGTTATTCTAATATTTGTATGTTTAATGGACTCCACAGATCACATAGGTTTTCTTTACTCTTTGTCATTCATTTTTCTTTTTTCTATGATTTGATTATTTCAAAGTTCTGTTCTCTAGATCACTTATTCTACCTTCCATTTGCTCTACTCTGCTGTAGATGCTTTCTCTTGCATTTAAAAATATTTCATTTGCTGGATCCTTCAGCTCTTGAATTTCTGTTTTTATTTTTTTATAATTTCAATCTTGTTTTCAAAATTTCTCATTTTGTTGATGTGTTTTTACCTGATTTATTGATTGTCTCCGTTTTCTTATAGCTCATTGAATTTCCTCAAAACAGCTACTTTGAATTCTTTATCAGCTAGATCATAAAATTTTGTGCTTTTGAGCCCAGCTACTGGACGATGTTTGCTATCTTTAGTTGCTGATGTGTTTCCTTGATTCTTCCTGTTCCTTGAAATATTGCACTGCCACTTTCACATTTCAAGCAGCAGACACCTCCTCAAATCCTTACGAATTGCCTTTAGCTAGGGAATACTGTTAGTTGGTTCTAATGTATCTGGCATTTTGTTTGACCTTGTACGGATACACCTTGTATGCTCCACATCTCTTCCCCTTTTTGGCAGAATTCTTTTTAAGCTTTTATGTCTTCTCTGGTTCCCTACAACTCAACAGGCTGGCTGCCGGTAACCTCTGTTTCTTTCCAGAAGGTGGCGCTATAGCTCAAGCTTGTGTTTTCTCCCTTGCCGATGTATTCTTTTTTTTGATAGCATAGCACTGTGTTTACTGGACTGGGTCTCATTGCTGCACTCCTGAGTGCACAAAGAACCGACTGCAGAGTGGGAGGAGGTATAGGTTTAGCGCTTGAGACTTTGGAGGTGCCTGTCGACTTACTGGGGGTGGGGGAGGGATCTTTGGGTGAGGCTTCCAGAAGTTCATGGGCAAACGGCCTGCTGTTGTTCTGGTCAGTCACCATGAACTGCATTCCTTTAATCCGCTTTACATTCTTACCTGCCTTTTCCTTGATTTCCTCTTTCCCCCTGGTCATGGAGGGCCCACCTTAGTACTATGGGCACTGCTAGAGACAAATGGGTTTCTCTAGCGCGTCCTCACAGATGGTGTACTTGGACACTCACCACTCTCCTTTCCCTCGTAGGAGAGGTCATCTCCAGAGAGTTTGGCCACTCTCTGTGTCATCTTAAGGGAGGGACGCACTGGCAAAGTTCCTTTAACCTTCTCCACCGCTTCAAAATTCGTACATATATTTGCTCCAGTGTCATGCTGGGATCTCCTCTGGGGAGGATGGACTTCAACAAATCCTCTCTCATATCCCAGGGTACCTGCCTATGTCAACACTTCCCAGTTTTCCATCCTACCATGACCTGCAGCAATGGGATCAGGTTCACTGGTTTAAGTTGCTCTGCAGCCTGCCCTGTGGTCTGTCAATTACAGGAAGTACAGGTGGGTGAAATTTCTGCTGGGTCCCTTAGTGTACGGTGCTCTGTGGGAATTCCACAGTTCCCACAGAGGCACGTTAGTTCATGGATGGATGCCTAGTTGGTGCTACAAAAGGGAAACCAAAAGGAGAATATCTTACACCTCCTTGATGCTGGTGTCACTTCTCTGGAGCGCTTTAATTCTTCAGAAACAGTTCATTCTGTAGCTAAATTGTGTTTGTTGAAAAGAGGCACTTAAATACATGTCTTAAAATAGACTTCCAGATATTTCCCTCACTTCACTAATTTTTGGGGAGTCACTGGCTCTTTGAAAATCATATTAAAGCCCAGTAAAACACATAAATATACAGCCTCATAAAATGGTTTATGTGATTTCAAGGGGCTCACACACTTCCTGAATTACATTCATGGATTCTCCAGGGACCCATGAACTCCATGTTAAGAAAACTTGCAACATTTTTGTGCTTTTTAAGTAAAAATGTAAGATATATTTTTTCATTAGAAAAAATCTACATTAGTATCCACAGGAGAAATGAGTGAAAGTATCATGGAAAATGTTTCATTTAATTTCCAAAGAAAGTAGACTGTTATTACAGATTTATTCATGTATTTACTTACATAATTTAGCGAACACATTTGCACTTAGTACATACTAGGCACTATTTTCAGCACTTTACAAGTATTGGCTCATTTTATGCCTTTAATAACCCTATAAAGTAAATAGTAAATACTATTATTATCTTAATAACATATTGGCAATTTAAAATCATGTTCTCAAGTTCACTGAGGTCTTGTTTCTTGGGGCTTGAATATTTGCCTGGTGAAGTAGACATAGAAGTCTAATAGCTGCAGGTTAGTGCACACAGCTCCTGCACAGAGGGGCCATACAGAAACCCGCCACAGGGAAGCCGACCTGCCTGGGGGCTGGCTTATTGCCTACCGGGCTATTTTTACTCTCGCTTCATGGCATGCGATTGGGCACTACAGCCTAGGGACCAAGTCTCATGGAGATCAATGACCTTTGGAGTTGTTTTTTGACAAATATTAAGGCATCAATGGTTATGCCTTCCTGGGAAGGATCTATGCTAATCTTGTTCTTCATTTTGAAGTGTTAAACATTTGTCTTAAAACAAGGAGCACCAACGAGGCTTGACTGTAACTTAACCTTGTTTTGCTTTTATGCAAGAGTCACTGGAAAATCATTTTTTTCTTTCCCCTTTTTTTTTCTTTTGTTCAGAAGGCTTTTCTTTAAAGTAAAAAGATGTCAAAGGAAGAGAAGAGTTATGAAACACAGGTGAACAATTCTCATTTCAAAAACTCCCCCACTGTCGCCTCACTCTTCCTTTATTTACAAAATGCTTCAAAACCTTCATTCTAACTTCAGTTAATAGAATCAGTGGCACTAGAACCCTGGATGTCAGTGGCAGGAGTTTTGCTTCTTTCTGTATCCTGGGAACATTTTTTTTTCCTTTGGCCTCTACTTATTTAGCAAAACCTGCTCTGTTTGTACATTCTAAGTTTTTAACATCACATTTTAAATGGTATGCTGACAGAATTAGCCAACATATCAGAAATCTTTTGTGTTCTTCAGAGGGAATAAATAACTGTCTATTTTCCTTATTTTGTTTTGCTTTCTTTTAAATAGCACATACTTCTTCCTGATACTATATATATATATATGTATATGTATATGTATATATGTATATATATATGTGTATATATGTGTGTGTGTGTATATATATATATATATATATATATATATATATACATGTCTGTCCAAGAGAGCAAGGAGTTTGTCTTGCTCACTGCTGTATCCCTAAAGCCTAAAATGGTGCCTGACACATAACTGCCTTCCATATACAAGAGTGGATGGATTAATAGATTTAGTAACTAGGAAGTGTGTGGATTGCAGACAACATTGTCTTCCCAGATGTACTGTGGAAAGGCAGACCCTTGTCCCCCAGAGGACTTGGCCAAGGTTATACAAGGAAAATGCTTTTGCCTTCGCTGTGATGGATGTGATGGGGACAGGAAATACAAAGAATGGTTATGGTGATTTGTTTTCACTGCAAAAAAAAAAGGTCCACTGAAAAATCTCTCAGGAGAACTTAAGAAAAGGCATAAATAAGCAGTTATTCTGGCCTCTATTAAGCAGCAGTATCAAGATGCTGAGGAGTAAGAACTGAAGAATGAAGCAGCCTAGCTTGATTCAATTTTCAGAAATGAATTTAAAGAAATCACTTGACTGGTTTACATCTAACTGTTTATTAACATTATATATATTTTTAGTCTTTTGTAAAAAGCTGTTGTTTTCAATTTGTATCAAAGTTTCAACTTACAGAGATATTTTCTCTCTGGTATCTTTCAAATAGATCTTTGATTTCTTAAGTGCTTCTTTTGAGCTGTTAATTACATTGATAGAAGACAGGTTGCCTTCATACATTTGCTACATAAATCTCTTTTCTTGAAAGAAGAAAATCTATTCTTTAAAATTTTACAATGAGCCACTGATAAAAAGCCACACTACCATGAGCCGCTGTGTGTTAGGAGGCTGAAGAGAAAGTATTAGTAGCTATGGGACCTCATGAGAAATCAGTACTTCTAATGTTCATTAACACAATTACAAATATAATCCCCTCTTCCATCATATGGAGGCCCTTTCCTTCAGTAGTTCAGCATCTTCAAATTTCTCCCTGATTCTTCTGTCTCCCTCTTCATTTTTAAGAACCTTTGTGCATACACTGAACCCACCAGGATAATCTCCCTATCTCAAGGTCAGCCGATTAACAATCTTAATTCCATCTGCAAACTTGATTCCCCTTTCCCCCTATAACCTATTTACAACCTCAGGGCATTAGGACACAGACTTCTTTGTGGGGGTTGAGGGGAGGGCACAGGTGCGGGGAGGATTGCTTCACCAACCAGATTGTCCAAGCTCCATGTTTTAAGAGTTTTCAACCTGGACTGGGTAGCTGATTTTTTTTTTCCATTTGACTATAAGCTGTGTAAAAGTACCCAAATGGCATATAATTATTTTGAGAATGAGGGCCTAAATGTATAAATGCATCCCATTCAACTTTCTTTCAGGCAAATCACTTCCATCTGCTTTATATCTGTGTGAATCATAAGGACTGCTGGAAGGGCTCAGGAATCTGGTGCAAATGAGAAAACCCCATCCGAGGCAAGTGTGAGCTTTGAAAATAAACCACCATTGTGTTTGGATAATAGCCCATTAACAAGGTTAATTTTACTTAAATCTCAGCACATTTTGATTTTCTAAAATGAACTGAAGCAACTAGAGTCTGTTAGGTAAACTTTCAAAACAAAATCTGAATCTATTGTTCTGAGTAGTGTTAAAAATACTTTTACAAAATTAACATTCATTTTTAAAATTAAAAAAATAAGAAACCCATTTAAGCAAATAAGAAGCAAACTGATGAACTTACACATTTGCCAGAGCAACTCAGAACAGTCATTTTTATCTTATAAACTATTGAATACTAAATGGAGGCCTTTCTAAGCAGAAAGAACTTTCTTTTCCTTCTGTGGGAAATGGAAAGGGTGCTCATTAGGAATATGAAACATGATGGCAGAATGAACCCAATGCATTGCTCCAGATTTGTCCTGAATTTTGTTAGCTCCAGGGCTGTGGTGGGGATTTCATTCTCTATCTTTTGTCCAAGAATCAGCTGCCATCTGCCTCAGGGTAAGTCCACCTCTTCTGGCACTTTTGCCAACGACCTAATTGTTTATTTATTTAACTAATGGAGTTAAATAATTAACTGTCCTCATTAGAGCCTGTTATTATATTAGAGTTGTACTCTGAGTCCAAAAAGGAATATACTGTATTTTAAAGATTTTAAGGCTGTTTGGCCTTTTCAGACTATTGCCGTTCTACATTTGTATAAACAAAATTCAATGAAACTGCACATTGAGAGGTAAAATCCCTGTATAAATCTATCCCATCTTATTCTGATAAGGCAGAATTTTCTGAGATTTGATCTGATGACATTTATGGCATTTTTGGGTTTTTTTTTTTGGTGTTGAGGCCACCAAGAGGTCTTTAATAGATGTGCTGAATGAATTAAAAATGAAATAATAGTGGGGTACAGTGCATCCCAGAACGAAGAGGGACAGCTCTTCCACTGAGAAAGTTCAAATTCCTTCAAGAATAATGCACATCTCCAGCCACTGCCCACTGTGACTCCCCTTGATACTCCCTCCCCGAGAACACCTCACCATTCCCAAAACATATCATGCCCTCGTGGTCTCTTTGCACAATGACCATATGGTTTTGAATATGATTGTACCTCTGTCTGAAGTGGCCTTTCACCTACCCATCCTTCAAGACTTTTCTCCAATGTCAGCTCCCTTGTGAAGCCTCTTCTCTAAGCCAGGATGCATTACTTCTCCTGAGGGCCATTACAACCTCATGTTCTTAGGTCTCGTGCGCACTTAGCAAATCCATGACATCAAAGTGGGTCTGCCTGAATTCCCTTCAGTAGTCTGGAAACAAAACTTGTACCTGCCAATACAGAGCTCTTGGATGGTGCTTGGGACACAGTATGCATCAAGGACTGATTCCTGAACCAGGAGTGAATGAACCATTGAATATTGGTTTTCAAAAGCTTGCTATCTTTTAAAGAAGGATAAAACAGCCTACTGGTTACTCTCCAGAAATAAAGAGGCATTTTTGGAGAAACTGAAATGTCACAGCCTGGAGCAATCAGAATTATGGTCATTAAAAGATTTTGGTGAGCCCTGCTAGAAAACAAACCCATTGCCAGAGGAAAGTGATAGCCCAGCAACTCTAGAAACAGAAATGTGTGACTTACATAATACACAGATTGAACAATTGGAATTTTTATACATATACTCACTAACCCAAAAGATCTGTTAATGTCACCTGGTACCAAGGCAACTTTGACTGAGATGTACTGGCTGTGATCCAAACCATGTCTGTGTGTGCTGAATTAAACACATTGACACTGAAGGCATCTCCTGATAGCTTCTCAAATTTTAGTATTTTGCTTTCACTGATGTGTCAGATACCACTGGGTGCCTATCCAATTGCCATTTCCATTCCCTCTTCCCAGCTAACTGAAAATCGGTTTTGTTTAAATGTTTGACAGTCTCTGTTTCAGAGAGCTGGGCCTCTCTTCAGCCCTAGAGCATGACATTCATCAATCACAGAAAGTCCACTATTCTTCCCAGTGGTTGGTTTATGAAGTCAGACAAAAGAATCTAGCCCATGAGACATGAGTGGAATGTGTTAGGAGCTTCTTGGAAGAGTTTTTCTCATTCTTAACAAGGGATCTGAGAAAGGGGCTTGTTTTCTTATACTCTTTGGATATGTATGAGGATATGATGCCTGGGGCTTTTGCAGCCCTGTTGTGACCAGGAGGCCACAAACCGGAAGAGAAAAGCCAATGCAGTGAGAATGGCAGAAGAGAAGGGTGGGAAAAGCAGGATCCTGGTGGAGGTGTTGAACCACTGAATTAACCAACCCTGCAAGGACCCTAGTGCTACACCTCTTTTTTAATATAATACAATAAATAAAGTTCCTGTCATTATGTAAGCCAGTTGAATTTTATCCTCTCAACCTTCAGCTGAATGCATCCTAAGAGATGCAACTAATTATGAAATTTAAGGACCAGCTTTTCCAGCATTACAGGTTACTTAACTTCATACTTGACTGTGACCTCTCAGGGCACTGCTAAAGAAGGTTCTACATCTGCTACTGGTTTTTTAAACTGAAAAAGCCCAGGCTAATTGGCAGTCATTTCAAGTGCAAATTTCTTTATACAGTATAGGTTTCTTTAAAAAAATAAACTAACTTAAGTGTTTGATCTGGTTAGTGTTATGTCTCCAAAACACCAACCAGCCTTTACAGCCTTCAGCTTCCAGACTCTACCTATACCCACGAGTGATGCAAGAGGATTTCCCTAGCATACTTGCTCTGTGTGAAAACGAGCGGAGGAGACTTCCTCACCAACTTCTGTTTTGAAATATGTTCCAGGAAGAATGTGGCAAGTTTCTTAGGTTATTCTAATTTGCATGTATCGAAGAGCAATTTTAGGAAAGTGTATTTAGTGAATCAACTGAAAACATGATGATAATGAGAATAATTATTTTGATTTTAATAAGCATTTATTGAGGTCTTCTCAGGTACAAGGGATTCTAGGGAAGCAGTATGACATGATGATTAAGAATAAGGGCTTTGATCTCAAGCAGATGTGGATTGTGGCCTTGAAAGTATTTGTGCATTAAGTAGTGACTCTACAGCTTCCTACTAGGCTGATGGACAGTGAGCTGCAATGGGGTGTGGGGGGACTTGGTAATATGATGAATGTAGTAACCACAATGTTGCTCATGTGAAACCTTCATAAGATTGTGTATCAATGATACCTTAATTTAAAAAAAGAAAAAGAAAACATTTGTGCATTTACTTGGGAGGGAAACCTAAATGGGAGTACATGGGAATGCCATTCTGATTCCAAGGTCGACATTGGAGTCCCCAGGAAGAGGGCTGACTGGGACCACCTTTCCTTTCCCTTGAGTCTCTGTGCAGAAGAACTTCTGCCGGTGAAAGCTCCTGGCCCCACAGCCTATTCCTCTTCAGTTGAGTGGTTTGTTTCCCTGACTTTGGGAAATCAGCTAGGTCATGGCTCAGTCAGCCCCTTCCACTCTGCTTTTGTTTGGGGATCTGCTCCACAAGTGTAATCTAGCCCCTGGCTGACCAGCAGGACCTGTCCCTGAGTGGGTATGTCCATAGGATTTAGGCCATCTTTTGTTAGTGGGAAGCTAGCGTTTTGATGTCTGAGTATCTGACTGCTGGGGTGCACTCTCGATTGGACCTGCAAGCTTAGGAGGAGGCTGCTGCTGTCCTCGAGGGCCTGGGAGGCACTGGATTGGGCTGTATTGGGGGCAAACTGCTTTGTTGCACACAGCACGATTTGGTGGAGGGTAGAGGCATATATCCTTGTCATTTGCAAAAATCCCCCCTTGAAACATCACCCTGTGTACAAAATCCCTTGTTTCAGTCTCTTTTAGCCAAAAGTTTCATACAGATTGCTTCCTGGAAGCCCTGCTTTTCTGCTCATAAGACAGGCTCAGAAAGCAGGAATTGCCACTGTTAACTGCAACTTTCCTGAATGGCTGCTAGGTGGGGAGCTTCTCATGGCTGTGTGAGGTGTAGGGACATGTCAGCGCCAGGCTGAGCTCTCCAAGTCCTCCCTGTGTCAGGCGCGGCCAGGCCTGACGGCTTTCCCAAAGCTGCACAGGCCTGGGGGTGTTGTTCCCGGAGCTTTGCTGTGAGTGGCAACGTCAAGACTCTGACCTCAGTAGCTTCAACAACAGGCACATGAACAAGTGGGCAAAGAGAGGGAAAAAGTGCAAAAGGACTTTTGGTGAACATGTGTGAAACACTCCAGTTCCATCCAGAAATACTTGCAGGAGAGATTTCAGGAAGTGAGCTTCTGTGTTAGGCAATTTAAGAGCTAGAATCAGTGCAACTTATATTAATATTAATGTGACCCCAATCTGATTCCTGGGTTGGTGAGGCTAGAGGAAAAATGGATTGCAGTAATGAAATTGGTCATGCTGATGTTTTAATGTCATGGTTCTGTGATTTTGGAATGTTACTAATGAGTTTTTCTGCTTAGATTTGACTGTAACTTTGATTTTCTTCCTGTCTTGTAGTTTACCTTAAATCGTAATGCTGAAGCATATGATTCAAAGTCCCTCTGGCTTGCGGCTGAGTCTTGTCAAAGGGATTGTTTGGATCTTGGCCCTTGAGAATGGCTCTTACCCAGGTCCTAGGGCTCAGACTGCTGTGCTTTTTATAGAAGATGCCTGGCTTCCCAGCTTAATAAACATAAGTGTCATCATATTCACAGCAGACACCCACCAGACCCACCATCAGACAGGCTATTATAATCGCCCTCATGCATCACCATCAGCAGAGGCATGGGGGTTATAAACTAAGACCTGAGAGATTTACGACTTGAGGAGAAGGTGGACTTATAAACCTGCCTATCCAAAAAAGTGTTGTGGCTGTGTATAGTGTTCAAAGAAGAGGGTCAGAAAGGGTAAAGATGTCTCAGAAACGAGAACATGCTGTGGTCCAGGCATAGTTGATAATAGTACCCTTATTCTATTTCAAACTGTGTATATTTGGATGATAAATTGTATGAACACAATAGTCTATGAAAGGGTGATCTTGCCTTCCTGAAATTTGAAAAAAAAAAGACCATCAAGAGCATCTTAGGGGGGAAGCTTACATCATTAATGTAAAAGTGACTATCTGTAAGTTACTGTGACTTATGGACTATATACCTTCAGCACTAAGCACTGATGTGTGTGTGTGTGTGTGTGTGTGTGTGTGTATGAGAGAGAGAAAATTAAATGATTATACAAACTGAAAGAATGTCATTCATACTGAATGAATGCTACGTAACAAAATTACTAAAATAACTAAAATTATTAAATAACTAAAGTAACTTTTCTTTTTAAAAAAGCTTTCTGAATGGCAGTAGCTTTGAGAGGAGGTTTCAGAGAAATGCTTTAAGAGAAAATGAAGTGAATTTTACAAATAACTGTAGGAGACAATTGGCCTTAGAAACATGCTCTGGGTACTCACTGTCCTCATTCACTGCACCATAATGACGGAGGATTCACTAGATGAAAACCTCCAAGAAGTTTCGGGAAAAAGATATGCATAAATATAATGTACATACTCCGGCCTTAGTGCAGAGGGAACCTGAGAAAGTGCAAGACTTATTTGCAGATTGTAGGTGGAGTTGGGAGATTGGCTTAGAGGAAAAAGGAAGCAACTATGTTGTTACATTTATGTGAGTTGATCACTAATAGAAAAAAATCCATGTTCATTGTAGTTTTCAGTTAGCAATAATGACAATTAGTTGGTTCAGACTTCTTTCTCTCTGTCTTCTGGAAGTCTTCCCAGGTAAAGCGATTGGTAACATGAGGCCGTTACCTGAAGCATAGAGTCATCCTCTAGACACATCTCATCCCTTGGGACCGGCCTTAGGCACACGCACGTGAACCATTTATTTTGTGTGGCTTTTAACAGCCCCTGGAGACCACCAGTTCTTCAACCTCCTTCCTCATACTAGGAATTATTCATCAGAGAAGATTTTCCTCTACACAGGAACAGTTGATCAACTTAAAATACAAATAGCTAGTAGGAAAGCTAACATTTTAACTCAAACAATTTCCAGCGACTGTAAGAAAGACACATCCAAACTTAAAAGTGAATAGGTTTTGACTAGTTTAAAGCAGGGGTATGCAAAGGTCCTGAAAAATCTCAGTGAGAGCTGGTTGAGGAAAGGGAAGTATAAGTGTTTTACATTATAATTTGGTTTAGAGCTAGTTCTGTTTGTTGTTTTCTTAAGTATTGCCTACTGCTATACAGGAAAAGATAATTTGGGAAAGACAATCATTCATAAAACTGTTTTACTGAGCAAAAATATTTCTAACTGAAGTATTAATGGGATACTAAAGTATTGCATCTTGAACTTTAATGGAGAGTGTGTGTGCCTTGCCTGAACTGGTATATATAATGTTTCTTTATTTGCTCTAAGGGGCCTCATTATCCTCATGTTATCCTACTACCAACTACAAGAAAGATACTTATTCTCTACTTTTTTCAAGTGCCTAACACTTTTTGATAAAAGGAAATACATGATGACAAATTTTGCATGAAGAAAGTTGCATGGATTTGGGAAAAAAAGGGAATTTTAGAAGTTAAAACCCAAATTTTGTTGAAAAGATTTCTAGCTTTATTAAGGTGCATATTTCATGTATAGAAATAAACTGTAACTAATAAAATATGAATGAATCTTTACCTAAGGAAGCAATGACAATTAAAAAAATTTATTTCGGCAGTTAATTCCTTACCCAAATTATTGTTACACACTTGGTTATAGAGGCCTTGCATTTTGATCAACAAGGATCTAGTTTTCTTCAGAGACTAGCTGACACATTGCACTGCCACAGTATCCTCCCCATGACATTCTCTCACACAAAATACTGTATATGAAAAAGCTCCAACTATCTGAAGCCTATCTGTAACTCATTTAGAATTGAAAATGGGAAGATTAACGTGTTCCTTATTCATGAAACAGGGGAAAAGGCAAACCCATAGAAGGTTCCTTTTATCACTTTTAATTCCTGTTTTTACATACAGAACATGAATAATTTCCTTGCATACGGCTTTTCAAACAATCCACTATAAATATAGGTGGTATGTTTTTCTCAGCTTCTCCTGGTAAGCCTGCACAAAAAAGGTGGGGATGATTCCATACTTGTAAGACAACATAGGGAATATAGTTGAAATGCACCCAGAGATGTTTTACTCTCACTTGCTAGCACAGATGGACCTGTCCCCAGTTGGAGCAGAGACTGGCTTGCTGGTCACCAAATTTCTTTCTTCTTCTTTGGAAAATAAGAACTGGCAATAGCCAAGATGGTGGCCACTACCCACATGTGGCTATTTAAATTTAGATCCCTTGTAATTAAGTAAAATTAAAAATTCAGTTGCTCAGTTACACTAGCCAAATTTCAGGTGCTCCAGAGCCACGTGCGGCAAATGTCTACCGTTTTTACAGTGTGGAAGCAGCATATTTGAATCATTGCGGAAACTACTGAGCAATACCAAGCTAGATTCTGTTTCTCAATCTCTTTTCCAGTTATTGAGTTCTAGCCAATGTCAGGAGTAATGTGTTCCTGGACTTAACCTCCCAATCCTGATTTTGCATGCTCTTTCCCCTTCTATGGAAAATTTGGATGTCATGTGTTGCTGATGGCAGAGGCACAAATTAAGAGCCTTAGTGAGTGACTGAAGCTGCGTAGATGCCACAGGTGAACTTGATTTGGCTTTCAGCAAACATCAGATTAAAGGTTAGACTGAAGATTAAAGGCCATTGCCTTCCCACCTATTATTTCAAGTGACCTCCAAGTAGGTGTCCTTAAGTTGATATAAGTGTGGGTCCAGGGCTCAGAGAAATAATCAGAAACATTACATCCAGGAAGAAATTTGGGAATGTTTCTACTATAAATAAAAAAAGAAAGAAAAAGAAAAAATCTAGTCAATTTTTAGAAAATGTTTGAAAAATGAGAAGTCTCAACTAAAAATTGAGTTTGAAACACCCCTGAAACCCCAAAGTTGCATGACCAGAAAGCTGTGCATTCTCTGCGGAGGAGTGGCCACAATTCATAATTTCAACTGTGGTTGGTGGATAAAGGACTAGGAGGGTCTTCCCAGTGGACAGATGATGGACAACAAGGGATGAGTGAGTTCCTTGCAGAAAAAATGAATGAGAGTCTAATTAAGAAATTTCCCCCGCTGTCCTGGCAGGATCCTCCCACAAGGCCCCCTGGCAAGAATCCCTCTTTGCTGTGGGCCAGTGACGGCTGTGCATCTCCCGTTTTTTCCTTTTGCAAATGCTAGTGTGTCATTGGCATCCTAGCAGAGATGCACTATTGAATTTTGAGCATGTGTTGGGGAACAGGAGGAGGCAGAGGCAGATAACTTGCCATTTAGGTCATATGTCACTGGATAACAGAGTCACTTCCAGAACTGATTGAAAGGGCTAACCATTACCTGGAAATCCTAGACTCTCAGCTGGTTGAGTAATTGGATGGGATTTTGAATTGTCACTTGTCAGAAACCTGGCTCCATTTAGTCTAATGTCCTCATTTGATCAAGGGGTAAAACAGGTCACTTAGAGGATAAAGGTGATGGGTCTAAAATCACATGCCAGAGTCAGAAATAGAGCCCAGGTTTCTGGACATCAGTGGTGTGTATCCACTTACTCTAACCTTACCAACAAAGGAGTCTAGTGTCCATATGACATTGGTACCAAAGAAACTAACTTACAATTTGATCTAATTTTTTCTCGAAGCACTCATTTAAAATAGTAAAATATTTCAACAGTACGATAGATAAGTTTATGACAGGTGGATATTTTAAGCATATGTAGACCATTTGTTGTCATCACAAATTACAATTATTGATCATTTTAAAACTACTTAGAAGTGATTTAAGGAATTTTTAATATCCGCCTTCTATACTCTCATGATAAATTCCTCAAATAGTCCTGTTCCAAGAAATACTTTCCATCTTTTAACTGAATAATCTTAATATTTGTGTTCTATATTTTTTCTCTTCTCTGTCAACTTTTTCTGTGTCCAGTTACGATGTTGAATTGGAGAAACTCTTGGTAAATTAATCAGACTCAATTGCTATCCTGTTTGAGATACAGAAGATAAGAAATCACTCTATCAATTCACGTTTTAGTCAAAGATTGGTAGAGCAGGAAGTCATTCAGGAATCATCCCGTCTCCTCCACTCACTTTACAGATAAAAAATTGGATGGTAGCCGACAGCACCTGCCTACCTGATAAGGGATGAATGAGTGCTGAAAAGAATGAATACAACTTTTCACTCCACATGGTATAACCTGTTAATGAAAATGGTGCAGGAGTCTGATTCCCAAATTGATACTCTTTCTACTATATCATAAACATCCATTTGCTGTATCAATCAGTTAACTATAACAATTTTAAACATATTTTTACTTGGAAAAGATACTGCTGCTGGCCATATCTCAGTTTGGATAATCTCTCTCACATTTTGTTCTGGCTCCTGAAATATATAACTGCAGTTTTGAGTTTTGTCTCCTTTCACTGGAGACTCTCCTGTCTTTTTTGTTGTATATGGGAGCAAATATAATCAAGAACTCATAGTGTAGATAATCAGGATTGGATTTGTTTCTCTCTTAAACAAGTTTTGAATATTTCATCCTCTTCTTTTGTCTTTTTGAGTATTTTCATCCCTACTCTACCCTCCATGGATGGTATCTTTGAACTCAAGCCAGTAAAGGCAGGCACCGCAGACCCTGGGCACCATCACTCTGAGAAATGGGTTTGTGTTTTATTTACTGATGAGTAGATTCTTCTCAGTATGCAGATCCATGTTTCTATTAGCATTTTTGTCATCACACTACTTTATGTCAGCTTTAATAAGTTACCCCTTGAAACCCGTTGTCTGTTTTAATTTGTTATTATGACTTCTCAAATTTCTCCCTCTGGAAGAAAACGAATCTTCCTTATGTTTTGTAATTTACCACGTGCATTTCCAACTAGCCCTTTACTTCCTATTTTCTTCTTGATTAGGGTTTATATTATTCTCTGTCATCTAACTCAATTCGTTTTATTTTATTCTTTATGTCCTGGGTCTTTAGAACCATATAATCGTGGAATTTTGGAGCTCAGAGGGGCCTTGAAGAATTCAGAATCTCAACTTCTCTGCTACTTAGGATTCCTTTTATTATTTCTCTTTCTCCTTTGAGTTCAATGTTTTGAAAGATTTTTGTCTAAAACCAATGCACTTGCTGTCATAATCTTTAAATTGTTTTCCATCTCTTACAACTGGTGACATACATATTGCTATTCAGAACTTCTCATCAGCACAAGACAACCAGCGTCGCTGCACCAAGGTGATAAAATTCTTGCCAATAGGACAAAAAAAGAGAAAACCAACTAAACAGTGGAACTTGTTTCTGTAAGCTCCCACAGTGTTATCTTGAGTGAGTGAAGGTTTTCCATTAGGTTATTTGAAATGCTGAAATAGCTCACCAAATACTCTTTAAAAAAAACCCTTCAAAATCAGGAAACAGGCTGTGGTTCACATATATACCCCAAACCTTTTGTTTCACAAATAAGCAAACTGAGACCCAAGTTGCACTTCTGGTAAGGGATGGGTCATGCCCCAGTTTAATTTGATTTTGAATTCATGTCCTTTCTATTATAATACCCTACCTTTAGGACTGTATTGAATAAATCACCACTCTGCTCAAATGCCCGCCACTATGTCCCTGAAAGTCAGGATTGATGTATGGAAGTTCTGCAAACCCGAGGGTCCCAGATTTCACAGTAGCGTGGGTTAAGAGGGTACCAAGTCAGATCACAGAACTTTTGGTTAGGCAATCTCCAAGCACCAGATGTCTTTGAGACTCTAGAGATATTTTTAGAATGTATGACTACGGCAAATCTGTAGGCTTTACTGGTTTGAAAATTTCCTCAGTCTGACCTCATTCTCACAGCACAGGATAATTCTGAACCTGGGGATTTCACAGTTTCCCCTGGGAGGTCTTTACTTTGGGCTTTGGTTTGTTTTAGTAAATACTTTTAAAGAAATCTGTCACTGTGTCTTATAAACAGTAACTCATTTAATTCTTTCAACACCACGAGGCCAATATGAGTATTATTTCTATTTTACAGATGAGGAAAGTGAATCCTAGAGCAGTTACGAGAGTTGCTGGCAGTCCCACAGCTAGTTGGTAGCAGAATTAGGAATAAACCCAGGCAGTCTGGACAAAGATCGTGCTCTCTGCCAGGACACTGTAGTATCTGGCTTCTTGCAGACTAATTAAACACATATGAGGGTGAGGCAAAAAGGGAGACCCCAGAACTGGCTTTGTCTTTGGGTTCAGGCCTTGGGACCATAAAGTGCTATTGTTTCTTGCTACCTTTTCTTGGGGCCAGTACAATGAGACTGTTATCAGGAGGGTAATTTTGGGATCCTCTACAAGGATCTGAAACCATCAGGGGCACATCAGTCTAGTACATATTCGATGATTACTATGTTATTTTATCATTTTAAGGGATTCTGACGGGTTAAGGGGCTTTGCTCACACCATTTCCCATAGACAAAGAGCACCTTATTCCAGCAAGATGTAATTGCTATTCATTCGTTTTGATCCTTGCTTGCCAATCTCTATTCGGGAAAATAACTTTTAAGTGCTGATTCATTGTTCTGATTTGACATTACGCACTGCAAAGGGTACAAGGAGATATTTTTCCTCTTTCAACAATAAATAACAGAAAAGTAACATTAACATCCAGATCATTCCAGCACCAGAGTGTGCAATCACCAAACTGTGAAAACACAGAATTCATCTTCCACGAACGAGAAGGACTGCTGTGCTCTTGGCGAAATTATCCAGGATTAAAAAGAGGCAAATTCAAGCTGGAATAACCTGCTGAAGATGGAAATGTTGACCCTCACTGTGGATTTTTATTATTTGCAGGGAATTTTTATTTGCTTTGCTTTCCCCAGGCACCTGCATGTTACAGGAAGCAAAATATATTATTGATGCTTTGGTCAAAAAAAATATATTCCTCTAAGAGTGCTCCTTTAAGTTAGAGCTTCTAACAGCCTTCTTCAGCAATCCCCAGGGGCGTAGATGCATTTGCTTGGAGCCTAGTCCAGCTGCCCAATCTTTAATAAAACAACTGGTAGACAATTATTTCATTTACCCCTGACTGCTCAGTGACATTGATTCCTGCGGCTTACAGGCTCAAATGCACTAAATTGGAGGAGATCATGGCAAGTGCATAATGTGGTCAGAAGGAAGTTCATTGTTCTGAAAAGCACGTTGCAGATGACAGCTTCCTTTCATTAGAATGTCTGTTTAGCTGTAGAACTAGTCAGGATAAAGGAGAGGCTAGTTCCCTTGGGCTTGTGTTTCAAGGAAGAAGAAAAAGAAATAATTGAAAAACATTATGTGGAAATGTTTTCTTCTCTCTCTGATGTGTGTCCTTGAGGATCTACTTGTTTGTAAATATCAGTCACCTTCCACAGTATTATGTAGGTGATTTTTTACAGCTGTCAGTTCATTTATTTAAATACCAAGTGCAATGCACTTTAAATTTAGTAACTGTTGTGGGACCTACAAGGAAAATATTCTCTGTTTTTTATCTGTTTAGGATCATCAAAATTCCATCCCAAGTTCAGTCAATTTGGAGGATAAGTTACATCCTGTAAATTCCAAAAGGGCCCAAATGAACCCAACTGGTCATTATCATCTTGCAGCATCTACAAAGAAGCATAACATGTATCTCCAGGGGGAAAACAGAATGTGCAGAGTATAAACTAAGCTACTATTAACTGCCTGAGAAAGGTTTTTCACTTTGGCAATTTGAAGGTTTTTGCATAACAAATGAATAATAATTTTCATAATCAAGTTTTGTTTCTTGGACTAATAGGTCACCAACTTAATTAGTAAAAATTTACTCTCCAGCATGCAAGTCCCTGAACATTTTCATCCATTTTATCATACACACAATTACTTAAGATTGCCTTAATCTTAGTTATTTATTGTCTTGGGAGATACTTAACTCAGAAACTGTTTCCCTGAACAGAAAATACAAGTTCTTCTCATTAAAAGGCAAAATAATTGTGTTTTTCTTTGATAGTATAATTTCATTTTGATGAATGAACACTTTGGTCATTGTCTGGGCCCAGGGTAATATAAGAAAAGATACCATAGGAAATTATATTTTCTGGAACCCTGTTTACCAAGGCTCACTGGCTATTTCCTTTGCTCTGTCTCTAATATGTCAGTTTGGATTTTAATGGAAAATAGAAAATAAAGAGAAGAAAGGAAGGGTTGCCAGATTCTGTAATACAGATTATGACAGTAGGATATGAATTTATTTTTAATTCTCATGGCTTAACAATGGGAATGAATTTATAATCCACTTTGCCAAACTGTGGGCTGAAAAAAAAATTTAGGTGGTTGTGGATTATGTGGCCAAGAAATAGTGAAAGGACAATTAGGAGAATGATTTCGAATACTGTATGTTTGAAATTGCCAGGGGAGTGATTTGAATTGGGATGCTTTCGGTTCATTTTGAGAGGCCTATCCCATAATAACTTGGGCACTTAGGGACACTCTGGTGTCTCAGGGTCCCCAAGGTGTTATGGGCCTTTAGCACATGAAATGGGCAGATCTCTGCATTTCTCTGACTTACTCTCTTTCTTCACATGGTGTCCTCTGCTTCTCAGTTCCTGGGACCCCCCTCATCCCAGATTTCTCAGATCTTTCCCAGTTTTTCCTGTGAGTACCTGATGGGGCTTGTGGCAAAAATGCCTGCAGGAGGGTGTGACTCCCCCTCTACGTGCAGTCCCTGGGGTCACACCCTCTGTTAGAGCACACCCAGCCTGGGTTTGCATGAGAAAACCCAAGGTGTACGGGTATAATCATGTAATAATTGGATTTTGTAATGAATATCAGCTATTCAGTGTTCTAGGTAAGGAAGTATCAGTCCCACATTTGTATGGCTGACAATTTGTTATACTGTGAGAGTTCAAGATAAAAGGGAAATCCATCAAGCAGTCCGAAAGCAGGGATTGCATCTGTCTCATGCATCGATGGGGGCTGCCAGATCCAGCAAATGAGAAGACAGAACACCCAGTTAGGATCACCATTGGAAAAAATTTTTTTGCATAAGTATTTCCATGCAATATTTGAATATTTAGTTGAAATTTAAGTTTAACTGGCTTTCCTGTATTTTTATTTGGCTAGACTAACACTGATGTGTCTGCAGCACAGGGCCTGGTACACAGTAGGTGCTTAAGAACTACATGTGGAAAGGTTAAATTGAAAGACATTTAACTCAAAATTCAATCAATTAGCTCTTTCAATGAAATTAAAGAATCAACATTTAGATGCAGTACCAGTTGAAAGGGCCTGGAGTTTTTAATCCTCAAATATTCTTAGCACCAGCTAGGGGCTCAGATAAACCCATGTCTTCATTCCATGGATTCTAGTGAGATCCTTGTGAATTTTTGCTTTTAGGAGCTGTGGCCTCCTGAACCAATTTTCACCAAGTCTAATGATTCTAGTAACTGCTGATCTCTATAGAATGGATGGCAGATACTGATAAAAATTATGAAAGTGGAAAGAGGTCCAGATAATGAAATAACTTCCTTATAGATAGGCCCTGCTTTCAAGGGGTCTTTAAAGTCTATGTACTTTTATTGTATGCTTCTTTCTACCTACCTCTTCCTCCCTTCCTGCTCTCCTGAAATGATGGGGGCTGACTCTTTTATCTTTGACCTA
The DNA here is from genome assembly GCF_040802235.1 of Manis javanica. NCBI lineage: Eukaryota > Metazoa > Chordata > Mammalia > Pholidota > Manidae > Manis > Manis javanica. Next base: position 109,849,777 of record NC_133157.1, read on the forward strand.
CAGACAACAATAGGGGCAGTTGGTTGCATGTTATCTATTTGTGCCCATTACATGGGATAGGCTCTTAGCACAGGTCATTTCCAGGCCTCCAGTATCTGCTAATATTTAGCCTTCTAACAAAAAGTAATACTGGTGACCCTTCAACAACACAGGTTTGAACTGTAGGTCCACTTATGAGTGGATTTTTTTCAATAAACATATGGGAAAATTTTTTAGAGATTTGTGACAGATTGAAGAAACATTTTCCTTTCTATAGAATACAGCATATATTACACGTAACATACAAAATACGTGTTAATTGACTGCTTATATTATCAATAAGGCTTCTGGTCAACAGTCAGCTATTAGTAGTTATGTTCATGGGGTGTCAAAAATTATATGTGGGTTTTTGACTGCATGTGAGAGTCAGCACCTCTAACTCCTAACACAATGTGTTCGAGGGTCAACCTATAGGTCTCTCAGTCCCTTTTGATACGCTAATGACATCTAGAATGTCATCTAGGTTCTAGAAGAATCTAATGGCAGTAGGCTCTAGTAACTTAAATAGTAGTTCCTGGGTTCAATTTCAGTTTATTTTATGGTAGTACACAAGTCAAAAGTAATGAGGAGACCTAGAAGGGACCTAAATTTCTATTTTTTTAATGAATATCCAGTGTCATTTCTGGTGGCAGGCAAATCAACATAGATTGGGAAATGATTCTTTATTCCAGCAGTAACTACCTGAATGGCTATTTGTAGTTTGCAAATGAAAAATCAAGTTTTCGCTCAGTGTTTTAAGGAGAGTTTTAACTGTACATTTTGGCTGAACCAAGCCCAAGCTTTACATTGAATATAGAAGTCCTTTCAGTTTGCTCCCATACCTACTGGTATCGGCAGGTGGAGCTGCTGGTAAGGTGTTCAGGACATGTTCCGAGGAGTACGGGACCTCATGGAGTTCAGTGTCATTATACTGAAAGACATAGGACCTCATCTTCTAGTCCCAGGCAAATGTAGTATAAACACACAGGAAGTGTTTGGACACAGGTGTTTCAGCCTGCAGCCCTTGTGCCTTGCACCTGGCTGCCATTCTGCCATCAAAGCTAATTGGATAAGATGGGACAGATTTCTTGGGAATGTGGGATAGGAACAGTGAGAGACCAAAAGTGAACTGTAGTATTGAAAAGACAAAGAATTGGGAGACGTGGAATCTGCAGTGGCTGAGAATGAAAGCAATGAGTTAAAGGAGAAAATAGATCTGCCCAGAGAATAGAAGAGACAAAGAAAAAGCAGGAGTGCCTAATGTTCAAGGGCACAAGGAGAAGATATGCCTGATGGCTCAGCTGTATGCTTTTCTTTTCATTCTTTGAGGTTACATACATCTTTACAATAAATACTAATTTTACTTGCATTTGTTAATGCGAGTTTTTGTTCTTTGCAACTGATGATCCCCAATGCTATTGTTATTTTCCCTGGACTCATTTCCATTGAATTTTCCCTAATTATCCCACTTTTGGGAGGTGGGTCCTCCCAAGTTGCCCTGGCTGGACATAACTGAGAGTTAGGTAAGGCTGAAACTTGTGGGAAACTTTGGTATTCTAAGTGATTTAACCCACTCGACTCCAATTACAACCATGAAAATCCTTAAACATAGCACCTGTATTTTATTTTACGCCATTATTAGATTCATAGAAAAACCAGCTGCTCTTTTAATCGAAGAGTCTGTCTGAACAACAGATACTATGCCAGAAAGAAAGCATCAGCAAAGCACATTATTTTTGATGTTTCTATTATACCAAATATGGGGAAAGGTGCAACTATTATATCCTTTGTAAATTATTGTTTTCAAAGATTGCTGCCAGTAATTGGGGCTCACAAAATTAGAACAGACTTATCCAGCTTGTAACTGAAAGTTTCTTTCCCATTCTTTGGGCAAATAGGTACGTGCTTAATTTCAGTGAGACACCAGAGCCCACAGAAATGCATTTTGTAGTAGGATTGCCAGCTAATTCTCATCCCTGAGTGTAGGAAGGTAGGCATTGCCTCACTGGGGTGCTTCCTCTGAAGAAGAAAAAGATAACAGCTGTCCTAACAAAATACCACAGACTGGGCAGCTTAAACATCAGAAATTAATTTTCTCACAGTTCTGAAGTCTGGAGGTCTGACAGGAGGGTGCCAGCAAGACTGAGTCCTGGTAAGATCTCCCTTCCTGGTTCACAGATGCCTGCAGAGGACCCAAAACCTCTGCTAACCTCAATCCACAGGCCCACCTCCAAACACCCTCACGCTGAGGCTCTGATACTGAATTTTTGGAGGACACAGTCTAGTCTATAGTAGGCCCTATGAGAATAATTAGGACTGGGAATCCCTGACCATGATGGGAGAGTTCAAGGACCTAGATTTGTTTCCGCAAGTAGTTTGTTAGAACAATTTCTATTTAGATTTGCAAACATCTCTTCATTCTCTTTTGTCTATTCTAGTCTCTGTCCTGTTATCCTCCCCAAAGCTGGACAACATCTCCATTGGATTGTGATTATTTCTGGTTTTGCTTGGATTGCCTGGTGAGTTAGTGATTATGGCCATTAATACTTTCAGCCTGCTGAAGATAAATATTTACATTTTTTCTTTTGAGGAACAGTATTTTTCTTTGAATGTGTTGAATAAGTCAGTGTTAAGGTCTTAAAGAAGCTACAACCTTAAAAAAGAAAGTCAAGGCTTTCATAGAAGTCTTCAATTTCAGTTCAAAAGTGCTCTGCAGAAACTGAAAAACACGTTCTAGTATTTCATTTATTGTTTGTGGAGGTTTGACCCTGCAGTATCATACCATATCCTTATTGACCACAGTCACCTACAATAGCAGGTTGAGAATTCTCTGCTTTTCCTTCCTTATTTTCTTGGAGAATCACAGACTCCATTTCATGATCATTGCAATTTCTATGCTAGTCCCTTTCCAGGCATCTTACAGTTCCCAAATTTGAACAATTTTTGTCATGCAGATCATTAGGACAATCAGCTTCCCAACTTGTTTCAGGTGTTTCCAAGTTTATTATACTACAGAATGCCAAAGAGTCCAAATTGTCAGATTGCAAGAGCCTGTTGACTTGATGACCATTGATTGATCATGGAGCAGATATTTATTGAGGGCCACCTATATGCCAGCAAGTGTTCAGGTTCTGAGGTTATACCAATGAACAAAACAGAACTTTATTCTACCAGGGGGAGACAGGCATCATACAGATCCACATGGAATCATGTCTTTGGATGAAGTATAGCCAGGTAAGGAAAGAGAAAGTTAGAAACCGGTATTTCATTGGGATCCCAAGTGGAGACAGGAAGTGGGAGCCTATCTGCTAACGGAGCATTCCAAGTGCAAGGAGCTTGAGGTTGGAACGTTCTTAATGTGTCTGCACAATTGTAAGGCAGCCAAAGTGGCCAAATCAGAGAAAGTGAGGGCAGCAGTGGGCAATATGAAGGCAAAGAGGACAGAGGACTGTGTAGGTGTGGCTCCAGCCACATCAGTCTTCTTGCTGATATTCAACCCTTGTTCCCTCCTCTAGGCCCTTGCCCTTGATCTTCCCTGGAAAACTATTCTCCCAGATTTTCATTTCTTCCAGCCCCAATATACTCTCTGGTCACCTTCTTTCCTTCTTTCTGCTTCTAATTATTATTGCCATTATTGGTTAGCATTCATTTATTGCTTATAGTCTGTCTTCTCCATCCAATGAAAGCTCCCACAGGGCAAGAACATCCACTGTTTGGTTGTTTTGCTCATAGCTTTTTCCTTAGTGCCTTGAAAACAGATGGTGTTTCTGCCTATATTTGTTCAACAAATGTTATCATTATGTTTAAAAACCCAGAAAATTGATAAAATGCAGAAATAGTCACCAGAAAGGGATCAAGGTAAAATATTTAAAAGAAAAGTTTTTTGAATTTTGATGTAAGTATAGATAGAAATTAATTGTAAAGGAAAGAGGAAGGCTACAAATTGGGACAGGAGTATAAATGAACTTCAGCTGAAGCCTTGAAAACTGTGTGCTGGTTACACAGGAGGGACCTCCATGAGGAAAGCTGAAGGAGACCTGGGCAGATAGAAAATCAGTCTCTGGAGGTCCTACATTCTACAAGAAATCGAGCTTAGTTACATTCAGCAATAAAGAGACCCTCTGTTTCCAGAGCCAATTACTTAGAAATGAAAATGGCATTTGAAACACATTGACTCTTAGCTATGACATCATATGCTAGGGAACAGAAGCAGGGAGCAAATAAAGGGTGGTGAGCATTTTTGAGAAGCTCTTGCAATGGTTGCAATGAGATCTAATTGCAGAGATTTAAAGCTAGGCAGAACTTGAAGCCTTGTCTAGGCTAAACCTTTCATTTTACAGATGAGGAAGCTGGGCCTGTGAAGTGATCCTCAGATGTTCTAAAGTGGGATGGTAACTGGAGAAATGGGAAGGAAAGGTGTTCAAGGGGAATAAAAACGGCAGTTAGAGCTAGCTGAGAGCATACTCTCTATGCACTAGCTGCCCAGATGTCTGACATTTAAAATAAGTACTTCTCTCAGAAGAGTGATATATATGAGGAATAAAATAATGCTCATTTGGAAGAAGAATTGTTCTTAAGAACACTGTGCTGCAGTCACCCAGAAAATTTGCTTGGTGATTAAGCCATGAAAATAAACCATCTGATCACGAAGGCTAAGTTACTGATTCAGGGCTCTCAGGCATAAAGCATAACATATTGTGATGTACAGAGAGGAATGCACGGGTGCTGTTTGAGTTAGGCTAATAATCATAATCTGGTGGGAGGTGAGTTTAGAATGTTCTAATTCATGATCTCTGGTAGTGCAATTGACATGTTTTTTTTTTTTAACAATGCTTCTTTGAGCACACAGAAAAATTTAAGAGAAGTGTCCTTGACAGCGAGCATTTTCTTGGTAAAAAGTGTAAAAACAAATTCATCCTTGCCCAGCAATACTGTTCCTGATCTTATGGTAACAGATCTTCAAAGTAGACATACTAGTTGCCTATAGAGCACATGCAACAGAGAAATTCATTTTTTAGTGTAATTCATAGAGCTCCTCCCATCTTTTTATTGCTTGTTAGATTTAGTCATAGGTAGGGTGACCGCACATCCTAGTTTCTCTGGGACAGTGCCAATTTATGCCTGTCATCCTGCTATAATAATTAATAGCTCAACTGTTCATGCTCAGGAGTGTTCTAATTCAGATGATGAATTATATGATTTTTGGAGTTACAGAACAAGTTCCAACTGAAACTGTAGTTCACCAGCAGACTCATCCTAACTTTTAATTACAGGCCACTCAGCTCTCCTAGCCCATGGCTTTCACACATAAGAATCTATATAACCTTTAATTAACAAGTCTTTTTCCAATAAAAGAATTTAGAAATGACTCTAATTAATTGAAGGGATATATTTTTTTCTGGCATAAAATTTTGCCCAAGGGTGACTATAAAAGAAAGCAAATGATCTTTATCATTTGTGTACTGGGAATGGGAATTCACTGGACTCAACCAGACTTGAAATAACTATCTCTAAGTTGGTTTTTAACATTTCAGGCTTTCTTTAATAGGTGGGCACCCAGAAGTGTTTAGTCAGTTGTATTTTTCTGGGTCATAATTTAGGATAGCATCAAGAGACACTTAGCTCGAAGAAAGAAAGACAGGATGATATATTAGCAGAGGGCAGGGTGTAAACTCTTTCTCTGGATATTTTAAACTAAAGGGTGAAGAGCTATTTTCAGCAACCTTTTGAACTGTTTGTCTGGGAGGGATAACACAGGCAGATTCTTTGAAGTTTTCTTTTAGCCTTATAATTAGGTGTCACGTATTTCCTATGTGGATGAACGTTAAAAAACTCTCTGACAGTGACTGATGGTTTTCTGCTCAGAGACCTCCTGGACAGAATATGTGGGAGCTTCCACAGAACTCCTGGGTCTTAGTGCCCCTCCAGAACATCTTCCTTTGCTTCATCAGAAAGCTCTCTGTATTGGTCGGTTTCTGTGTTAACAGCCAAGAAGTGGTCATCAAAAACCTTTCATTGTCTTTTTCATTGAAATCCTTTGTATTTTGAGGTCAATTATTATTTGTTCCTTAGCTTTCTGTTCTCTAGGCCAAACTATTCTCCTATCATTTCCCTTGGTAAGATGTGACATCTTTTAGACCCCATTTTCTCCTGCAGAGTCACTCCTTAAGCCAGATCCAGTATTAGATTTACTAATCGAAGATGTTTCCCATGTTTTTAGTTCACTGAGGTCCTCAGTGGCAGCAATTCATTCTTGAATGAATGAATGCTAAGACTTTGTAAGGATCAGACTTAAGGTAACACATTATATGATTATGTACTGTGATTTACATGTTGATACAATTTTGACTTCCCTTTCCTGTTTACCCTAGTGCTGCCTCATACTTAGCTCATGGTTAAATTTGGCCACACAAAACTGTCCCCGTTAATTTTGCACCTTGTAACCAGTAAGTCTTCTTCCTTCCTGAATTTAAAGTTTGCCATTTTCAAGAATAACATAAAATTACTCTGACATCATCACTCTAATTAGTAAATTATGTTTCAATGCACTGAATGTAGTAAGATCTATCTTGGAAGTTTAATAGACCCAACTGACATCATGGCTTTCATTTATTCATTCTACAAATGACTTAAAGGGGAAATATTTGTAGAATCAATAAATGGATGAAGGAAATATCTAACTATATTTGAGGTAGCTCCATGGAGAGAAATGATAAATGGGGTGGAACCAAATAAAAATGCCTTTCTCCAGATTCCACATCCTTTCGGAGGAGGGGCGGCCATACTCTGCAAATGTCAAACTTCAGAAAGGAACAAAGGAGGAGAAAAGGAAGGGAGAATGAATAATAGCTATTATTTTTTTCATGCATGTCATTTATGTAAGTCTCTGAATTCATAGTGACTCCATTATTACTGCTCCCTCTTATAGGTGAGAAAACAAATAGGCTCCAGACATCCTTTGTATGACGCTTAGGATCTCTGGCTGTGCCTTATTACCTCCATAAATTGAGAGAGCCCAAAGTTGTTATAAAAGCAGAAGTACTTCGCTGCACAACTTGGGCAATGATCTAAACTATGGACAAAAGCCACTGGGACCAGTAATGGACCAACACAACGAAGACTAAAGTGGATGCACTGGACATGTTTGAGGAAGGAAGGGCATGAACCAGAGAAGAACTAGAATTTTTTTTCAGTTCACATAGACATTTCTTAGTTTCCCACACAAATGGAAGCCAGCTATGGTACATAAAATCCAAACAATATGCCCTCCTGAGCATAAATAATATGGGTTTAGTTTAGAACTTTTTGATATTATAACTGAGTATAGATTTTTTCCCAGTGTAACAGGAAGTGTCAATACCCCAAACAAGATGATGAAGGCAGCTTAGAAACAAGTAACTCCAAAAAAGCTTCCCAAACAATTCTACCCCCAATCTTTTTTGTAGGTCCAGTGTGTATGGGAGAATACATCAGGCTGGGCGGGTAGAGTAACTAAATTCATGTGTTTTCATCTGCATTTAACTGTGCTGTCCTTGAATTGGCGTAAAGGTAGAAATATTTTTGATGACTTCCTGCCAAATTGCAGAAGTGTGAGGAAGTAAAAATAAACAAAAAGAATTCGTTGGATAAACAGACGATGATCATTGTGTCCATAGAATTTGGGAAAGGAGCTCTGACATGAGGAATTTATTCATCCAGCAAATGCAGTATGTTCTGAGTTAAGAAAAAAAGTACAAACAAAAGCCTTTCCAATAGAGGATTAGTCCTTCAAGAACTTTAGGGAAGAAATACTAAATCACAGATTAAACCAGCCCATAAATAGGTGCTAAAGAGAGGGAGGGAAGACGGCTCGAGAAGATGAATCCAGGAGGCAAACTTGTGGGCAGAGACTCTGGCCGTTGAAGGCGATGCTTGAGTTGGATCTTACTGATTTTCAAGCGCCAGAGTTGTTCAGTAGAGGCTGGGGATTCAATCTAGTCTGCAGGCATGTTTTCTTTGGCTCATCCAAATTTTATATTTTATTTCATTTTACATATTTTCTCTCTTTTTGGCACAGTCAATTTTTAAACATTTTTAACTAGTTGTAAATATTTCAAAATTGGGAAATTTTACACCAAATTCCAGAGTTCCAGCTTCCCTTGAAAAATTGTAAGACCTTATCACCCCCAGTCTGCATTTCCTCATGGCGTGGAGCTGTGGCACTTGAGTTCACATTGGCGTGAAAAAGGGAAGCAGGCAAAATGATAAGCAGAAAGACAATTTGCCAGGGGCCTTCCGACTAATCTTACTAAGACAGAGAGTTTCCAGGGAAAAACTTTGAAAAGACAAGTTGGAAACAAATGTAGGGCATTTTGAAGGTTAGGATAAACAATCTGGATTTTTGTCTGATGGGTTCTTCACATTCCACTCCTAAGGAATATTTTTATTTTGTGACTTGTACTGAGGTGTTCTAAGGTTAAAATCAAATAGTGTCAGACTCTTTCAATCTGTTAAAAATCTAATTAGTGAGTAAAGCTATCCCCACCTGCACCCCCAATTCTGGGCAATTTTTCTATCCACAATATTTTCTTTATATGTTTGGCAACCATTTCTATTGCTCATCTGCTGGCAAATGTTCGTCAATGTCACATATGAAAAATAGCAAAGGATTATTTATCCAAAATGTAGAATTATCTAACTGGGTTGAGTGTAATAGCTCTTTCTTTCTTGAGAACTTGAACTCATAGTTTATATTTTATATTATGTAATCACATAGTCTCCTACAAATATTACTCAAGTTTGAATGATTTAATGTTTCATCGTTTTCTGTAAAAAGCATATTATTTCACTAAAGGAGAGGGAGGGAGTTAAGATATTTGAGCACCCTACCAAGTGCCAGGTGCTGTGCTAAACGCTTTGCATCTAATATCTCATTTTATCCTCTTGATCAAATCAGGGGACAAAGCTCAGAAAGGACATGCATTCTGCCCAAGGGTGTACAATTGCTAAGACAAGCGTCAGAATTTAACCCTGGGTCTATCTGGGGCCAGAATCTTTGGGGGTTTTTTTGTTTATGACATTCCTGAAGCAACATGACTCCCAGTTACTTTTCAACTTGAATACATTTGAGAATCATGACTGTAAGTGGTTGGGACCCACCACTTATTTCATTCATTCGGTTTTACTATTGTTTTTTAATGAGCCAATGTCCTGTTTTAAAAGGGTGGATTTGGTATTGCTGTGTCGGATTGATATTAGAGGAAACCAGCTGCAGCAAGTATCCTGACACGGTGAGGACAGACGGTATGCACAGGTGATGCAGTGCATGGGAGCCCCCTCTCCCTAGCCAGTGCTGACATTTGCCTGGAAATGAATAACACGTAAGCACAGCCTGGGGACACTTTTACACATTCCATGCACAATGAGTATAAAATTAGTAACTCAGTACAAAGTTGGAACAAAAACATCCTCTGGCATCTTTTGGCACTCCCATCAATTGGTGCCAGGGGATATATATATATATATATATATATATATATATATATATATATATATATATATATATATATATACACATATGTATATACACTTCTCAGTACCTCCTTGTCTCACATCTGAACAGGCAGGCCAATTAGGAGGTAATGATAATGTATTAGAAGTACAATATAACGATCTGGTTTAGGACTCCAGCAGTAATTTTTTTTTAAAAAAGGATGGGAGTGTGGTAAGCTAAATAATGGCCCTCCCACTTGCAAATATGTCCACTTCAGAATCCCTGACCCTGTGAACATTAGCTTACATGGCAAAAGGGACTTTAAAGATGTGACTAAGTTAAGGATCTAGAGGTAAAGGAGAGTATCATGGCTAATCCAGGTGGACCCAACATAATCACAGCAGTCCTTATAAGAGGGAGACATGAGGGGTCAGAGAAGGTGACATGATTGTGGAAGCAGAGAATGGAGCGACATGCTTTGAACATCAGGAAGGAGCCACAAGCCAATGAGTACTGGTGGTCACAAGAAGCAGAAAACAGGCAAGGAAATGGGCTCCCTTCAGAGTGTCCAGAAGGAACCAGCCTCATTGACACCTTAACTTTAGCCCAGGGAAACTCATTTCAGATTTCTGAACTGTCAGAATTGTTAGAGAATAACTCTATGTGATTTTAGGCCAACTGCCAACAAACTAAGTTGGCAGTAGTTTGTTGCAGTGGCAACTAATACAGGGAGTGAGATTTTTCAATAAGAAAAATGAGACTTGTGAGTGATCTTTGAGCAGATGGTCAAGGATGATTTGAGTATGTCGGCTCTGAGAAGCATGTCCTACAACCTAGCAACTGTTCTCCAGAGCAGGGACACAGTCAGAGAGGGATATGGGAGGGGTACAAAGAAGCTGGTCTTTGTATAAACTGGGTGGCAGGTACATGAACATTGATTGAAAAAAAAAAAAAATATATATATATATAATATATATATATATATTTTATATATATGTATATGCAATTAAAAAATATCATGTTTGGGTGATTGAGAGAATGTTGTTACCAGTGATAGAAATAGAAATATGGAACTTTCTCTGGGGGAAAAAATCGGGAGACATCTAATAGCTTAAGGCACTTGTTACTCTCTGGGTCTCTGTTTCTTTATCTGAGAAATTGGAATGATAGTAATAGTCGCTCTACCATTATAGTAACTACTAGTTACTATGGTAACTCTATAGAGTGTTTATAAGTAGTAAATGAATAAGTACTAAATGAATTAATTCCAGCAAAGCTCTTACAACACATGTAAAAGTCAGGTAATGGGTAATGATAACCACGATTATTAACAGAAAACCTGAGACTGAGACAACTAACTAAACCAAGGTGATACAGCTTATAAGCAGTAGAAATGAATTCCATCTCAGGCAGGCTGTGTAAGCAGCAGAGGACAGAGCTAGTTCATTTCAGTAAACAGTAAATTCAGTGTGAACAAATCAGCCAAACCAGAAGTTTTAAACCTCCTTTGGAATAAAATTATTTTCCTAGTTTGTTGACATTAAAAATCTTTTTTACCCTACTTAGTTGTGTCTGGTCAGTTTAAAACAATCTTATTCTCCTGGTTCTTTCAGAAGAAAAGAATAATGGTGATCCATAATTTGCTAAAAAATACAAGTAGCTTATTCCATATTTGCTCACTTATTCTATTACATCTTTCAACTGCTGAGAGAAAAATTTGAAGGATTCTTAAATCTCTGAGGGGTAGAAAAAAATGAGCTCATGCTGTTTTCTCCTCCCCTTTTAAAACCACTGATAGTTAACGTTAATGTTGGGACCAATTTATTATTTTTATTAAAAATAATATCTACTGAGATCCATTCGCTTTTTCCATACAGCATGAGAATTAGCCAAGGCCAATACTAGCAGTGAGTGTGGCATGGACAAGGTGATTTTTCAGTCCTAATAAGTTTTTAATAATTAAGACTTACTTTGTGTAGTTTTAACATTTCAAATAACTCTGGGAGTTTTAAATCAAATGAGTTACATTTGAATAAAACTAGCTTTTCTATTTGGAAAAAAGTATGACTAGAATTCCAACTCACAGAGCTCTTTATTACCAGCTACTTTCCAGTTTGTAAAAATGTTCACTTTATTGAAGGAATTCAGATACCATTTTAAACTCATTGCAAATAGCACAAATTAAATTATGTTTTTCTTTAATGGATCCAAAGAGCTTTTCTCCCATCTACTATTCCAAACATACACACAAACATGCATCTCAAACCAAGTGGTTAACTAGTTGTTAGCTGTTGCAGAGACTTTGAAAAATAATACAGAGCCTGTAGATCAAAATGAAAAATCATAGCTCTAAGAGTACTTATTCCATCTGGGTCTTCAAATATAATTTGACCTTTTTCTTGTTATAGTAGTTTTCAAGGCAATATACTATCAGTTCCTTTTTATTCTTCAACGCTCTCTAGATGATTTTTACCACATTAATTTCATGATTGGCAGCTTTAAGAACACCCGAGGATTCAACTTCAATGAGTCAGCCCTCACCTTCCTGCTTCTAGGACATTATGTGAAATTGATTGGGTGGCCTCGTTCATATTCCTGTGCACCTCATTTCCAACAGGTCTGATACTACTACCAGCTCAGGAACCACCTGCCCCGAAGAAGGAGAAGACCAAAATAACAGCTTTTGATTCTGAAGTTTGGAGGATTTTTAGATTTCTTTAAATGTGTGAAAAAATGCCACGGAGTCTTCTTGTACTATTAAGAAGAGAATCATCAGACATCATTGAGAACTAAAATAGCCTAGCAGGAGGGTGGAGGGCAGAGGGAAGGCAAAGGTGCTTTTATTTGGGAGTTTCATCTGGGAGCCAGTGTTTGGAACTTATTGAGGATGCTTATCTGCTCCTGCTCTCCTGACGGTCTCTTCATTAAGAGAAGGCAGTAAAGAGGTTTTATTGCTAAGGGAATGCTTCTTAAATGATAAGCTCTGAATTTTCAGCAGCTGATTAGTGAAAGCAACAATAAGTTGAAGACTTTACTGTTATTATTTATGATTGTAGTAATGGAACCAGTGCTGCAGAAAATACCTCCAATAACTTCCCTCTTTTCCTTGAAACCCTCCTCCCACCCCAAAGTTCTAAAGAACTTTGCTAACAAGTATAAACCACACTAATATTTCAAGTGAAGGGAAACATGTTACTAATATGACTTATGTACTAAGCAGAATAGTTGCTAATAAAGTGGTCATATGACAACCTAAAGAGATGTCCCATATGAAATCTTGTTTTCATTTCTTTTCCCTAATCCATCTGTCTCTCCCTTTCACCTATTTATATCTGCCTGCATTGGAGCGGAGAGGACAATTCTCCACAGTGTTCGCATATCAGTGATAATGCTTGTTCTAAACCCTGTTTGAAGGATGCTTGCATAGCCAACAGCCTTAGAAAGTAGAGATAGTGTCTACCTCTGGGTCAGAGGACAGATTTGTTTCATGAGTAGTATAATAAAGTAATATCTCCCTCTGGGACAAAGGCTTGGAAGCTTTCTTTATAAGATGGAGTTATCCTAATCTTGGAGACCCTCAGCTGTGACGCAGACCCACTGTAGGCACAGCAAGTACCTGAGCCTGTCTCACCATCCCTACAAAACTGGGGGAACAAAAGGAACCAGTATGAATGGGAAGCTTGTGCTGCCAGTATGCTGTGAATCATAAAGACCTTATCTTTGACTTGAGAGTCTCATGTGTTTTGCTGGCATCTATGAAACTGTGGAAGCCCAACTTATTTGCTTGAAAACAGGGTAAAATTTTAGACCCTTTTCTATTTTATTCTCTTTGTTCTCCTTATATGTTATTCCTCCTCCCCTGATTTTAAAGCAGAGGTGTCCAACGCTTTCCTCTGACCCAAGGTATGTTCACAACCCTTTGCTTGTGTTAATTAACTCAACTTTTTACTAAGTATACATGTACCAAATCACCACATTTAAACTTTAAATATCTTACAATTTTGTCCGTTACGCCTCAGTACACCTGAAAATAAGAAATCAAGAACCCTAGCTACTCATGGGTTACTTGGAATGAAGGTTGACTCCTAGAGCAAAGTGGTTGGTATAGCCTGTTAGGGCGAAATGAACCCACCTGGAGTCCTCTCAACAAGCCAGGGCAGTGGGGAGCCCGCCATCCCTGTTACAAAATTTATACTGTTTATCTCTTTTACACAGACTGTCCAAATGCTGCAATACACTAGAAAGAATTTAGTTTAAGTAAAGAAAAAATTTCTTATTCATGGGAGCAAAAACCTAATATTTATTCCTCCTTGGGTTGGAGGCAGGGAGGGGCTGTGATCCTTGCACCATGCTACTGAGCATGTTATTCCTTCATCATCAGCATCACCTAGAAGCTTGTTAGAAATGCAGAACTTCAGCCCCAGCCTAGCATCACTGAATCCCCATCTGCAGTTTCACCTGATGCTCATGTGACTCATGGAAATGAAAGCTCGAGAGGCTCTGTTCTAGAGGAGTTGGTTTGTCTGTACCTTGGCTAACCCGACATCCATTCCCAGTCCTCTTCTGCCTTGCCCATGGTGACCCTAGGCTTGAGTAAATGAGGATTTACTGAGCCCTGAGATTGCACGGCATTTGAGATTACAAAATGACAGGAATCAGGTCCCGGACCCAGGGAACACATCACATACTTCCCCAAAACAGACCAGAAGCAGCAGAAAAACTGTCTGATAGTAAATTGTGACTCTTTGTGGTCTGTGATTCAGTTGTACCTTCTAGACTCAACTGATCTGGAAATTCCACTCAAGTTCAAGCCCAGTTTGGACTCTGAGACAATTTTTGGTTTTGGTTTTTAAAACCTTAGATACCAGTTCTTTTCTCCAAAACCCCATTCCACAGGGCTTAAAGACTCTCTGTTAGATCATATTTTTTCCTGCCTTGCCTGGCAAGAAACTGCTTAACCTTCACCATGTCTCAGAGTCTTCACTGTTCCTCCATCTCCTGCTTATGGTCTAAAGACTGGAATAGCTAAAACACCCACCTTTCCAGCCTCTTTTGAATCTTTGGGAAGACCACAGTACACAGCTCTGACCAAGGAGACACAAGTACAGTCTGCTGGTGCTGTTCTCTTCATGTCCATGTTTCTTTCAGACTAGAATGCATACTCTATGGCTGGGGAATAAGCAACTATCTTGTGACCATGAAGTAATGCTCATGAAATAAATATGAAGAGATTTGAAGAAGCATTTCAAAAAATAGCTTACCTGTGGTTCTTCTGTTATGAGGAAAAGAAAGTCTTCTCTGTTTAACCAAGTTAGCTAAATGAAATAATTATTTGTGGCAATGGCAATTCTCACTGATAAGCCAGTATAACATGTGGATAAGAACACAGGTCCTGCAGTAAGAAAATAATTAGCATTTACCAGCTGTATGATTAAACCTAAATTCTTCACCTGTAAAACTGAAGTAAATGTAGTAGTGTTTCAGAATATCACTGTGAGTTTAAATAAGATACAGTTGTGGGGAAAATGGAAGTTCCTATGGCCAGGATCTTCCCCTGACCCTAAACTACTTGGCAGTATAATTGGCCTACTGCTAGGCTACTGCTCCCACACCCATAGGTCAATGAGCTATTATTGACTGAGTCACTATAAAAAGAGCTCCTCCCAGTGCTCCGAGTGGAGGTAGAGACAGAAGTGGATTACGGTCCTGCAGACTGCTGGATGCAGATGTGATTCTAGTGCTCCACCTACCACCATGAGATTAAAGCTGGGTATAAACCCTTTTACCCCAAGAATGTTCTGTTGTCATTTCTCAGTCTCACCAAATCCACAGTGAACTTGCCTGGGACTGAAACCCTCAGGCAAGATACAATATAAATCCTTACTATTGTGACTGGCACAGAGAACATACCACCAAAATATTATCAGTTTAATATATTATTGAAATTACTTTTGAACTGTTTTGCAAAAATTATTAATACAATATATTAATAGTTATTGCCATCATAATACTTAGTAATATAACTTTTGTTATGGGCCTACTATAAGACACCATTATAAACATTTAAGAGAACTAATCCAAGCCTCATGGGGATGTGTTTACCCATTTTAAATGAATAAATTTGGACTTTCCATTCTGAGTGTGCTAGGCTAGGCATGCACAGGCTAATTTCCCACAACAAGAGTTCAAATAGTCAGGGTCTGGTATTTTATAACTTGCAGAAATATTCAAATATTACCAACACAACCTGTACTCCCAAACGTCTGGTCTACAAGGGTTCCCCTTTATTGAACTAGAACTCTTTCAGGGATCTAGAGCTGATGTATGTGATCATCCTGGGCCCAGGCTGAACTCCTGGGATCAGGTCTGCTTGGCAGAGGGTGCCCCTGGGTGATTTTTTTTCAGAGAGAAAAAGGAAGTCCGGAATTACTTCTGTATCTACTGGACAGAGAAGTTATTCTAGATGAAATCCTTTATTTTCTAATTTCCTCTTTCTCTGTGAGGGAGATGAAGGCTAACTGGTCACTTTCCTTTGTCTATGATTCATGTTTACGGGCCTTGAATCAGCTGTGATTTTTCCCCTGGGTTGATTCCAAAGTCTCCTCTTTCTTCTCCAGCTGGGAGCTCAAAATTGGTCATTTGCTCTTTCCCAAGCCTGGGATTCTCTCCTCCAGGCTCTTCCCAAGACTTATTCTCCTTATTCTCCCACAGGACTGAGCTTAAACCACACTCCCCAGAGAGGCTTTCCCTGCCTCCTGTCTAACCCCGGGTCATGGAGGAGCCACAGGCTCCTCCTCCTCAGATCTGAGAGATGCTGCCACACTCCCCACAGTGCTCACACTGTGTCCTTCAGAATCAAAGAGCCCAGGTCATGCCTGTATCCATCCTGCCAGTGAGGGGATCTGGGAGAATCCATTCATTTCTATGGTGGGAGCAGCATTCATAATGTGGACCACCTTCAATCAGAGACAGGGTATCTAAAAATGTGAAGGAACTACACACATGATACTTGTCTTTTCTAGATGGGCAGGAATCCTAAATCAAAGAAGAAGGATGGTGATTTCAAAGAGAGCAACTAGCATGAATAAAGGTTCAAATGATATACAGCCCAGGTGATTGAGTAGACACTCACCGCCTGAGTCCATGTAGATGAACATAAAGTCATAAAGATAAATCTGGGCCAGATAACAGCAAACCTTGAATGATATTTATAGTAACAGTACTAATAGAACACATGACTTCAAACTTAATTTCTGAGCTTTTTTGGAGGCCTTGCTGATAGATGTTGGGAAAACAGCCCTGGCAAGCCTACCAGGTGTTTCTCCACGCATGAGAGTGGAGACTACAGTCTGCGTGTGGGGCAAACAGACTCCTCCTTGAAGTCTGGAGAGACAGATCGGCTGCATGGCGAGAAGGAGTTCGAGTTTAATCCTGTAGGCGATAGTGACTCTTTGAAAGGATTTCAACAGAAAAATGGCATCATTCACAACACACTCACTAAGATTAAACCAGGGAGATGAAGGCTGGATAAGAGTGAGGAACAGAATCAAGTGATGTAGCAGTGTGACACTCAAAATCTTCATGTTTTCACCTGAAATACCCACAGGTATATGAGAAAAATACCAAAACACAAGTACAGGCAATCTTATCTGGCGATTCCATCTGTTGACAATGCTACTAGTAATGGAATAATTTCATTCATGTTAAAATGAAAGTCACATGATTAACTTAGTGTGAGGGACCTCATCATGGTAGAATCAAAGATAACACTGAATGTGACCCAAGAGCTAAGGTTCATATTTTAGGAAACATAGCACATGAGGAAAACCAGTTAAAAGTTTTTTCCTCTGGTCTAAACTTCCCCTGTTCAGTGCGTCAAGTCATGTTCTGGGAGGATCGACTGGGTTTTCTCCAGACTGCGTCAGCACTTCAGACTTGCCCTCTGGTGTGCCTTGGCTCACTCCCTGTCTCTACTCCATCCAAAGGGAATGAAGACGGGCAAGGGATCCGCAGAATGGAGGGCTAGGTGCCCAGAACTGCCCTCCAATCCTGGCTCCACCTTTGGAAATTTATTTAATCCCTCTGGGCCTCAGTTTCCTCAGTATCATCAATAAAATAATGATAGAAACTTCCTCTTGAAGCTATGCTAGGTTAAGCTCCTCTTGGAGCACATATAAAGTGCCAAGTTCAGGGCCCAGAGCTGATGCTGTTCCAGGATTTTGTTATGGGGCAAAGTGGAAGGAAAGTTCCAACCCAGTTCCTGCTTTCTATTTCCCACCTCAGTGTTTGCCCATGAAAACATTGTTATCCCATATTATGGCTGTCAACTGCTATAATCACACAGCTATATCACCTCCACTGCCAGGAAGGACAGGGACTGTGTTGTTTCATATTTTTACATCCTCTCCTGAAACTGTTTTATAAATGACATATTGTATATCTCTTCAGAGGTCACCCCAAAGGAGATGAGACTGACTCAACAGGGAGTACATCAGCTGTCAATGACTAGTGTTGGCTGTTGGGGCAGTGAGGGGTGGCTGGAGTCAGGAGCAGGACTGGGGCCCCAGTCAACAGCCCCTGGAATTCCTAGGCCAGCACCTAGTCAAAGTCCTGAAAAGTCTTGAGGATCTGTAGGTTCAGAGATGGGTAATTCTCAGCAGGTAGAGTGGACAGGAGGTCCACTCCCCAAAGTACCAATGCAGCTATAGCTCGCAATTCACTCCAGTCAATGCTTGGAAGGCTGGTGAGTGTCACTGCGTTTGAAACGAAGCATCAAGAACAGCAAAACTTTATGGGGAGGTAGGTGCCGAGCAGTTGGCTAAGCTCACCCATGAGCTAGGTGGATGCCTTCTTCAAATTTATGCCTCAGAAATACTCCAATTTTATCTATTTGTTGGCTTTTGAGGTCATGTATCACCTATACTGAAGATGCCAATGAGATAATAGAATGATTATCTAAGAAGAGGCAAGAGCAAAATGGAACAGAAGAGAAGTAGCTAAACTTGGACAAACAAAAAGAGGGTATGGATGATAAATAATAAATGTCCTCAGCCACATCTAGCTAAAATATCCCCCAATTTAGTGGTGAAAAAGAATTGAACATGATTGACAAAATTCCTCTGTTTCTCTTCCTCTCTTTGTGTAAATACACTTCCTCACATGTACACTATATATATATATATATATATTATATAGTGTGTCTATTTATGAATATATATAAATATATTTACATGCTTAAGTTGGCTGCTAATTAAAAGATGTATTGCTCTTACTTCACAGAATATATGTATGTGATCTCAGTTTATTATCTCTGTAAAAACTGAAGCAAAGGGACCCCCATAGGTATTGTTAGCATTACTCAAGCCCAGTCTCCAGGTGGTAATTAGAGCAAAAATTCTGGTTAGTAGGGGTGTTTAGCAGGTTAACACCCCCACTTCCTAGGCCTGTTCCTGTTGAAGATTCTTGAAGTCTGGCTTCAGTAGGTCTTTGCCTTATATGCAGACATTCATCGGCGCAGCAGGAAGCACTCCCAGAGGGCCGCACACACGGCGCGTTGCAGGGAACCTGCGGAATTTCAAGTCTCCATCCTCCAGCAGCCTCCTGGCCATGTATATATACTGTGTACAGACTTCAATCAAATAATCAAGTCATTGCTCATCAAAATAAACGATTTTCTATTAGTGACATGGTAACCTGCCCAGTAGACTTTGCCTATTTCACTAGTGCTAGTGTTCTAGGGTCTATGTTGTTCTGGTCAAAAACAACTGAAGGCAACAAAATTAGAAAAATACCCCAAACTCCAGCAACCAAAAGCCTAACAATATTTCCCTCAAATTTTCATAAGTTGCATATTTTATGAAGTTGCATATTCTGAGTTCTTTTAATTTCGCTGTAATGATGGTGTTTTAGATTGAGTTTCCCAATGAGTAAAATTTGTCCAATTTGAGAGCCTGTTATTTTTTATTTTTATTTTTTGGCACATTTAAGTTTTGTATGGATTAAGCATTGTAGAGTTGTGGGAAGATATTTAAAGGCTGCAGTTACTCAAGTGACTTGTTTGCTGTCAAACGAGTTGTTGAACAAAGTGACTGTGTATGGTAATTTTTTCTAAGAGTCTCATACATTTTTCCATCAGGTACATTCTGGTTCTTTATGTAAAAATTGTCTTCACTAAATATTGAATACATAAAAACACATATTTATAAAACATGTGAAGTGTCTAAAGATTAAGAATGAAGCTGTATGTTTCTCTGCCAGTTTAAGAGATGAAACAAAGGAATCACCGAGAAGGCCCCACATGCTCCTCTCATCCCACCCCACTCCCCACCTCTCCCAAAGGTGACCCAGTCCTGGACTTGGGAGCTCTCATTCCTTTTCTTTCCTTATAGCTTTCTGGTACATGCATCCATCAATCTATGGGCATTTTGGATTTCCCAAAAGAAACAGAAACATCTGTTGTAAATTAACCACTCTTTTTTAACTTGAATGTCAAAAGAGCAAAGCTGGTGGATCTTGTAAGCATCTTACAGAAGCCTCATGAAAAATTTACTATTAATCTGCATCTAAAATGAAACCTGATTAGAGAAACTAACATGAAACTATTTAGAATAAAAACCAGAAGAATATTATAATTAAAGGAGAAAAATTAAAGAAGTTTCAAGGAAAAAAACCCTAAACACACACAGATATGTTTTATATATATATATAAAAACTAAAAGAATATTATAACTAAAGGACAAAAGTATACACACATATATATGTATATTTGCCAAATGTAGAATTTATAATGAAAATGTGTCAAGCTTAATAATTTTGTCATCTTGCACAGTGCTGGAACTATGTGGAAACTTTTAAAAATTAAAGGAGCCACTATGAAGCTGTTCTTAAGGTATTAAGGCAGCTAAATGAAGCACAGACAATGAAATAAAGCATCAGCAATTAATGTTCCAAAAAAGTGAGATCTGTTGTAAGCGAGGAGCAAAAAGCCATTAAAATCCTTTTAATAAGAAAGCATATTTCTTAGAAATGAAATTTAAAAGGAAGTTCTCTTTGAAAATTATTTAGAGTGTTTGCCCAGAACTGAAACCTCCTTGGCTCTTGTCCGCAATAATCTCTAAGTGAACAGAACTACTTTTCTTAACTTGCAATTTGATTCTCAACAAGAGAACTTGAGGTTATTATGGAAATGAAATGCTGTACATTTTTCCAAAAGTGAATATGCATTTATATCATATTCATTTCCCCTTGATAATGTTGCTGTTTTTTCCACAACATGAGATTTTAAGCATTCGAATGTACTAATTTGAATGCAATTGAAAGTTTCATTATGCGGCTGGCAAATGCTAGGCATTCATACTAGTAATGACAGAGGAAGCAGTGCAATCATTTCATGAGTTTTTGTTGATTGTATGTATGATAAGCAGCTGATCAGAAGGCATAGAACTGTATTGGGAGTTATTAATACAAGGTAGCAACTCAGGAATCACTGACTTATTTCATAGTTTATGACAATCAATATTAACTGTTTAGCCTATTTGATATTAATACTGTTATTCAATGTTTGATCTGTCAGAGTAAAGTTGATATGATTTCAATCACTGTTTTTATATTTGCCCATTAATTTAATGTCAAAACAGGATTTTATTTATTTTCTAAATTTGGTGAGAATACACTGATGGGTCTAAGGAAAAGAAGATTGAAAGTAATGAGTAGATAGGGGAGTAAATTCTCAGCTCAAATGATAACCTGCCCATGGGGCTTTGCCTGTTTCTTTCCAGCAGAATGACCCATGCAGCCAGTGGCTCCCTAAATATATTTTGGACTTTCAAGATACTAAATTTGCCTATGAATCTTTTCCTTTGGCACTTCTGTGAGTTCTCTAACTTCAAGCCAAATTGTAAATAATCATTTAGAGTTTTCATAGTAACTACTGTCTTATCTGTGAGACCATTTTCACAAGAGAATTTCCCCAAGATGAGTTTAAAACATGGAAATGTAGTAGCAAATTCATTAACAACATCAGTCTGGTACAGAGACTGAAAGAAAGATGGTGCAGGTGGTTTAGAATTAGATTCCAACAGGATAAATGTGTTTAATTACAATTTATAAAGTCCGGGAATTGCACATCATGAAAGTGTATTGGAAGCAGCTTTCTTAGGAGCATTAATATGTGTACAATAAATTAAAGTGGGAAGGAAATGGTAAGAGAGGTGCTTTACCCTAAATAAATAAAGGTAGATGACACATTAATAAAAACATTCCAGCAAGTGCATCCTCTTAAAATTATTTCATCAGCTAACAAACATTATTCCATCAATAGAAAACATTATGTGATTGTCATTAAATGTTTTTTACAAGTATTCTATTTGGCCAATGCTTACTCCATAAAACTCGAGTATAATATTAAAGTCCACTGGATGCAATTAGCAAACATCCTAAAGTGTATCTCACATTCAATAAATTGATCTAATGCCAAGGATCCTTTCTCAGATATGATTTTCCAAACATTTCTATGTTGGAGTTCAGGATTTATTCTTTTTATAAATGCAGCTTTCTTAAGGAAGCCTTTACTTTACTTATATAGGTGATAAGTAAGCTGAAGTCACTCAACCAGGGACTCAAATGCAGACAGTATGGCTGCAGGGTCTATATTTCAACACTTTGTGGTTCTCCTTATGTGATAATACCTGGGCTTCAAAATTTTAAGTGTGGCATAGTCAAGCTACTACCAGAATGTGTGTATAACTGGATGGAATGAAGGAGGATAAATTCATTTTCATCTGAAGTTGGAATTGCCAACTTTATTTCTATCTGAATTTCTTTTGATCCATGCATTTAAATTTGGGAATAAAGCTTTGTGTGAGCAGGGCACACTGATGCACACCAAAGTGAGGTCTAACACATATTCCATCCCCACCAAGAAGAAATCAAAATGCCCTTTGTGGGTAATTAGTGTCCTCACCTCTTTGCGTGTTTTCAGTAAGTCCAGTTATCCCAGGGCTCAAACTACTTCCAGGAGATAATTAAGGGCTGCTGAAAGCTGCCTTAACTCTGCCAGGCCACAGGGGCATTGTAAATCACTTCTTCTCAAAGAGACTCATCAGCTTTCAGAAAGGCACAACACCTCAACCTAATCCCAAGAAGGACTGAACATGGATTTCTAGGGTTATTACATCTCATTTAGAGGTTTGTAATTTCTTTTTACAGAGACTGACGTCACTTCCATGTCTTAAAGGCAACTTTGGGGACATGAAGAGTTAATGCCACACCTCTGGAGAAGCCTGATTAAAAGATGAGGACATAGTTTAAGGCCTGGGAAAGGCATTCATCAATACTTGATTTATGACTGTTCTCATTAATTTTACAGCTAACTTCCTCTGTGTCTCTCTTTCTCAAATTGTCAAATACTCTATTGGGGCTGAAAGGCTGTTGCTTATAAAATCCCTATAAACTGCCATGCATTTTTCATGTATTACTTCTAATCCTGCAATAACTGTTGTAATAATTATAGTAGCAAACACACAGTGAGGGCTAAGACCATATCAGGCATGATTTTGAGCACATATATTAATTTACTGACTACTCCAGCAGCCTTTGGGGTAGGTACCATCATAATCCTCTTCTTATAGACTGGGCAAGGTCAAGAACAAGGATGGTGAATGCTGTCCCAATGTCACTCAGCTGGCAAGCTGCCACATCCAGGAGTCTGCTCAGAAATTCACACTCTTAACCACTACCTTACATAGCTTTTATCTACATTATTATGA
Organism: Manis javanica; assembly: GCF_040802235.1. Lineage (NCBI taxonomy): Eukaryota > Metazoa > Chordata > Mammalia > Pholidota > Manidae > Manis > Manis javanica. The sequence continues at coordinate 109,873,033 of NC_133157.1, forward strand.
TAACTATTCTTATATTTTAGAGCAAAAAATTGAGGGGCAGAGTTTTATTTCTATAATGCAGTGAAAAGGTTTTTTTTTTCTATTTGTCTGTTAGGCACAAAGACCAGGAAGGTAAAACAATCAATTAAAACTTATTTGGGGCACTTACAGGCTTGATTGCCACTGGAATCGTGTTTTTCATAAAAGTTGATATTTTACTGCAGGCCATAGATCAGACTTCAGAGTGGCAGGTCTCCAATCTCTTACTATCCATACCGGTCAGGTTAAGTGATCACTGTCAGAATTCTGCTCACAGGTGGGGTGTGTGATTCAGGTTCTGGCGGAGGGATATGGAAACTGGAATAAATCCTTTATCTTACATGAATTTGATTCATCGAGAACCACGAAAACTAAAGTAAGTAAAAAAATCTCAGGAAATATTGTGTAAATCAACAACCAAGTTAGTGAACCCTTTTTCTGGTATTAGAAGCATATATTTAGTCAAATATTTATGAATATTTATGAATAGATTTCATCCCACGATGGGTAAGATAACTTTCTTTAAATAAAAATGTCTGCTTTCTAAGCTGACTCCTTACTCCACCATTAGAAAGCAGACTTACCACTAAAAAGCAATCCATTTATTTAGATTGCTCTTAGGAAACAACCTTTTCCACTGTCATAATGATGCAAACTCTGTTAGCTGAGTTTAGCACTGTCTTGGGGTTCTAGATCATTTTTATTTTATTCATTGCCCATAGTTGCATTTTCCAAATTTTTCACAAGGGATCTATATACTGTTAAAAGAAAAACAAAAGAATTGGTATTAAGTGGAAGAGGAATGTATTTTCATCATTACATGTGCTTTAAAGCTCCACTAATAACAACAGCATTTATGACAGGATCAAGACCGCTTTGGTCCAAGTCAGAAAAACAATAGGTCATGAATCCCTTACACAGTGTTTCATTTACTGATGAAATTCTCGAGCGCTTCTCATTTCGTGGGTCATTTTGCCCAGGCTGAGCAGCAGTGTGCAGGCTGGCTTATGAACCAGCCCAGGTCTCCCACTTGCTTACTGGGAAGGAAACCTTTTCTTGTTTAACAATCAAATACCTCAGGCAAACCTTTAAGAGGCTAAGGAAGTGGTATTTGCTTCCCGTCTGTGGAGTTTTAAGTGCTTCTTCAGTTTGTATAAAGCCCCATTGCTTGAGAAGCACTCCATTTTCCCAGCTTTCTTTCATCTTTTTTCCCTCTTTGCCTCACAGACCTGAGATTAGCTAGTGGAATATTTTTAATTAGCCATGTAAACAATGGTGACTGCAAGGGAAAATGCATCTGCTTCCACCTTTCATCTAAGATGCCCCCCTTAGGAATGTATGTCTGGAGTTCTACCTCTATTTTTAATTCTTCCAGGAAACATCGTCTGCCCTCACTGTCCTGTCATTTTCTGGTTGTAAGTCTCACACACGCTTGGTCTTCTCTGCAGCTCAGTCACTTGTGATTGACATATTTCAGCAGGTTGTCAGACTTGCCAGACCTCGGGAATAATTAAGCCACCAAAATTAAATTGGATTTTAAAACTTCTGATTGATACTGCGTGTCCCCTAAGACCCTCCTCTCCCCTCCCATATAAACCCTTCTGTCCCCTGGATTAGGGGAACATAAGCATCTCCTATACTGAGTTTACAAAAAAGGAGCCCCCAGGTTGAAAATCATTAGGAGGAAGTCTTATTGGCTAGTTTCCTTTCAGCTCATGTTAGTTTCCTTCAGGCTTCTCTAACAGTCTGCATTTCCTTACAAATAATATACCTGTTGTGAAATACTTTAATACATAGATTGAAAACAGCAGGTTCACAGAAAAGGAGGAACTTTCTAAGATATTGCTCTGCTTGGATTTAATCCCAGTAGGGATTGTTTTACCCTGAAATGTTCTGGGTGGAATTTTCCTAGAAAACTACTGAACATCCTATCAGTTATGTTAGGACCTCCCCTCTTCGCCCACTGAAGAAACTCAGTTTTTCTTACCTGGCCCTAGAATGTGTCTTCAGGGAAGATTTATTGCCTCCTGCCCATGCTGGAGAGTCCTGAAGCCACTCTGACTTCAAAGGTTTGACAAGGATTACAGATGACTAAAAATAATCATAGTTCTTGTAGAGCAAACTGAATGCTGAGGGTGGCTGGAGATGCTGAGTGCTCTGAACAATAGAATCACACACGTCAGTGATGGTGATAACAATACCTAATATTTTCTTTAAGGGCTTAAGAAAACACTAGAACATGTCAATGTTTTCTCTAAGCACTTATATGTTTAATTGCCCTGTCAGGTTGATAGCAGATAGTTGAGTCCCTTGATTTTAAGCATGAGGATAATGAAATCTAAGAAGTTACATAACTTGGCCAAAGCCCATCAGGGACTTAGGGACAGAGGCCAAACTGTACACCATGTTTCCTAAATTTTACTCCAGTGCATTTTCCCTACCTACACCATGCAATGGCCACATTTTGAGTCCCCTGTAATAGGAGAGTCCATGTAAGTGACACTTTTTAGGTGCTTATTTTATTTAGGTGCTTATAATGGATTCTGATGCTTTCTGGAGGCAAGATGTACTCAAACTTAATAATAATAGGGTGAAAAAAGAATATAGTGGACTAGGTAGACCTCATTGGGTTAAAATTTTTGGGTGTTTTCCTCTTCGAGTGTGTACATCCCTCAGCTCCTGCAGGCTGATTCCACTTCTTCATGTTTCCTGGGCATGGTAGCTTGTTAATCAGACCACCCAGAGATTTTGCTTGAACTACATATTGCCTTTTATAAAATCTCAGCTGTGTGGATTTTACAATATAGCGATTTTTTGTTTGTTTTTATTTATCTCAAAAAACTTCTTGAAACTCTTCAGACTATAACCGTACCTTGTAATAAATGTTTAAGGAAGTGGCGCATCCAAGCATATTTATTTTAAGTATGCTGGCACTGCTTTGCATAATGTATTGTTGAAAAGGAAGTAACAGGCTCTTTGGTTCTAGTAGCTAGCATAGCTCAATGTAGCACCATGTATTAAACATTTTATGTATTCATAATTTGAGGCTTACTTATGATTTTAAACCTCCTAAACCAGCATCCAGCAGTCATGTAACTTTTTCATTTGTGTGCAACATAAGATGCCTTTTTGCAGAAAATGTCCAGACCCTACTTGTCAAATACATATTTTACAACTGTCTTTCAAAGTACAGAGGCCTGACTCAGGCTTGCTTATAACTGAATGACTAATGTGGATTGAAACTGGTTTCATAATTACATGACTGGATGACTTGTGGAGCTTTTATTGGGTGGGTTTTGAAAACAATACTAGGAAAAATTAGGTCAAAGTAAAGTTTAAAATTTTTAAATTAAAAATTAAAATTAAAATTATGATTCATAAATATGAAAATGATATAAAAGATATAAGAACTTCCCCTAATAATATTACCAAAATAACTCAACTCCAACTAGATAATACAGAGCTAAAAAGAGTAAATTAATACCATACTAGTATAAAAACAAGAAACAAAATTAACATCCATAATGTAGATATCACAGATGAGTGAGAGGAATGGGTTATGAAACAAACAATGCCTGTGATTAGTTTTATGTTTAGGTCTACTTCTTGGAACATGCCCTAAAATAAACTTCTACATCATGAAAAGTGAAGCATAGTAATAATAATCTATATGTAAAAATCAAGCACAATTTTTCATGAGTGTCTTAGGTCTTAAAGGAGACTAGATGGAGACATCTTAAAGCCAATCACAAAAAATGACAAAGAAAATAACATAGATAATTTGCTTTTCCTACACAGAGAATATAAACCTTCCATATGACAATAATAATGAGCTAATGATTTGAGAGCTTACTGAATGTCAGATGATTTTCTTAATGTATTGCATGAATTAGTTCTTCTATAGAGACCATTACTATCTCACTTCACAGCTCAGCAAATTAAGTCACAGAGAAGTTAAATCACTACCTCAGAGTAACCTGACTAGGTCTTGTGTGGAAGATCTTAGTCTTAATGTATTTAAATTCATCACTCTATTTTTCATGAGTGTTGTATGCCAGCTAATGTTTTTTGGGTCTTGTCTGAAAAATATTTGCCCTCCCTAAAGTCAACAAGGTATTTGTCAATCAAACTCAAAGTTTTAGTTTTTTATTGGCCACTAAATTCCAAATTGATTTGGATTGATTTTTATGTTTGGGAAGACAGAGAATCCTGTTTTATTTTTAAAATACATGTAATCATTTATTTGGCTCCATTCATTTAAGAAGTTCTCTTTTTCCCATTGATCTGGCCTGTATTCCTATCATGAATCAAATTTCTTTGTGTAGGGGTCTATTTCTAGAATTCCTATTACATTGGTAAATTTGTTTATCCCTGCACTCCTCCCACATTGTCTGAATTACATGAGCTTCCAAACAAGTGCTGATACCAAATAAAGAGGGATTCCCCTTTTATACACATTCTAAAGTATTTAGGCCCTTCTCTGCTCTTTACTCTTTTATATACATTTAAGAATAAGTTTCTCAAGTGCCGTGAAAGCCTGTGTTGGAACTTCAAATTGCTTTGAATCTACAGAGTGATTTTCAGAAATCAGGTATCTTTTGGATATATATATTCTTTTCACTCATCAGATTGTTTTACAAAATGAGATGACCCAATCTAGAGGACAGAAAGTGAAATGTTTATACTCATATCCAACTTGAAAGAGTTTAAATTGTGGGTGTGATTTTTTGAAAAGCAATCTGACAAAATGCATGAAGAGTTTTAAAGATCATAACTTTAATCCAGTAATTAAAACTTTGAAAGTCTATATATCATAAAGAAATAATTCAAGAAGACAGTTTTGTACTAAAGATGTTTCCAAAAGTTATTGACAATTGAGAAAATTATAAATAATCTAAATATCTGACAATAAGAATGTGATTAATGAATATGATGCATCCATTTATGTGATGACATGTCTTTTTAAAAAAGGATTTTTTTAATGGTATGGGAAAGCACATGATATAATGTTACATGCAATAAAGCAAGATACAAAGTTGTATATGCTATATGATCTTAACCTTTTAAAAATTCATAGGAAAGAGTCTAGAAGAAATACTTGAATGTCATCAGTGATTTCCTTTGGATAGTAAAATTATGGGTAATCATTTTTCTATTTCTTCTACTTTCCTGTACTTTCAAAGTTACTTTTGGAAAAGTACCACAGATGATTTTTCACTTAAGAAAAGCAAAGGAAAATGTTTCTTGGTGAACACTTTCATTTGTGACAAGATAAAATTCTAAATGAAATTAGAACTTTTTGTTTCTAACAGTACAGTCAATATCTAGTATCAGCCACCCTAAAAAGAGTAATGGTTCAAAGTTGACTGTGTCCAAGAGAGGTGCTTGGCCTTTCCTTTTGATGTGCCTCTGGAATATCTCACAAGGAAACTCATTTCTATGAAGGTACCTTTGTATGCTTCATCAATATTCCACTGCCCCGTTTCTCCAAAGATGAAATCCCTCAGGGTAAAAATATCCAAGGCTTGAATGGCACTAGAGTGTCAGAAAAGATTTCATTTAGAAATAAGACTTGTGGATCTTAGGCTGCCAAAGCTTAGATATCTATACTATGAATTTTTAAGCTATGCAGAGAACTCAAGAGAGCAGGGTGCATCTTTGAAACTTGTATGCCCAAGTGTCAGTGCATGGGTGATCCATAGCGAATGCTCAAGAAGCTCAGCTCATCTAAACTTGCTGTTGCTGAGCAGTCATATTTGTTATCCAGTAAAGTCATTGCTACACGTACACGTTGCCTTCTAACAAAGCCACTCTGTTGAGCTGAACTGATCATGTGGTGAAAACTGGTCAGATAAAAATCCTGAGGAAGTTGCTTTAAAAACAATGGAAGCTCACAGATTAGCATGTATAATGTAGGGGGTGGGAGGGACATGGGGATGGCAGTATAACACAGAGAAGACAAGTAATGATTCTATAGCATCTTACTATGCTGATAGACAGCGACTGTAATGGGGTATGTGGGGGGGACTTGATAATAGGGGGAGTCTAGTAACCATAATATTGTTCATGTAATTGTACATTAATGCTAGCAAAATTTAAAAAATTAAAAAATAAATAAAAAACAATGAAAGCAACACCACTTGCATCCATCAGGCACATAAAACCATTTCAGGGGCCTCAAAGTACAAATGACCCTGCCATGTGCATGTGGGCAGAGTCAAGTAGTGCTGGGTGAGTGTGCTAACCATGAAGGAAGGCCATAGAAATGCAAAACCCTGAAAGATCTGATCTATCTATTGCAAGAATGGTGTGAAAGCAATGATCTCATTGGTTATGCCTCATTTTTAAAATCCTTATTTAGTAAATAGAGGGTGGAATCCTCTTTCTTATTGGCAATGATGATGTGCTCTGTTAGCTTCAGCTCTGCTAATGACAGCAGTGCTGGAACTCCGTACTGACGACTGCAGTGCTTGTAACTCAGTGAGTGGATGCAAGTAACGCGCTTGTGGCACACCCGACCCACAATAACTCACCATTTCTTCTTTTTCATACCTTTCATTATAGGCATTTAAAAGCACAAAGTAAAAGCAAAACAAAGGGACCCTGCACTACACAGAAGGCTTCCTCCCTTTGAAGGAACATGATTTCAAATAATACTCTCACTGGCAAAGCATGTGGAGCTGCGTGGGGGTCTCGTCGTTGCCAGGATCTCCTTCAGCAGTTATGGGGACGCAAACGGGACATCCTATTCCCTTCACGCTGCACCCCTGGTGTTTCCTGCAGAGGCATGATTATAGCCCAGGTTGGATTCTCAAGTGTTTTATTCCTGTGAAGTGACTTCTGGGCTATCTTACCGAATTTGGGTCAAACGTATCTAGTGAGTATCGTGCAACCATCCATCATAACTTGAGTGTTCATTTGATGTGTGATTAGCAGATTATAGTAGAGAACATTCCTTGTGCTAAATTAATATTCAACTTTCTTTTTTATTCTTAACAGAGCCCCTTCCCGGAGATGCTGTGTGCAGTTAGGAGAACAGTAAATATAAGGGCCGAGCAGCTTCCAAATCTTTCTTCATTTCAGAACTATATAACAAATCACACTCCTACTCTTTCTGGGATAGAAGCCTAACAATCTAAGAGGAAATTAGAAAGAAAAATAAGCATGATGAGAAACAGGATTATCCTTATAGTACCTCTTGCACACAGCAGAGGATCATTTTACTGTTTGTTTATGCTCTACCCTATTCCAGAAAGAATTTATGCAGAAGGGCTTTCCTCCACCGTTCTGCTCTGCCACATCAAGTTTCATTTCTGAGTTAAATAATGCTGCTGTCTTCCACCTCTCTAGTCCTGTGACAGCCGGAATCAGAGGCTTTTGTCCCTACGTGATGCAGTGGTTGTTGGGTGGCCTCCTCACCTGTCTGCTGCAGGTGCCCATCACATGAATGCCTGTGGCAGGTCCTAAGCACGGCCCTGTGTGAGAGAACGGTCATTTAGCTCATTCTTCTGCACATATCCATTGGCAAAACCTCTCCAAGATGATTTCTCTCAGTGTAGATGATACCTCCTTGACACTTTTTCCATGGCCACAAAAATGAGGAACTCTCAGAGTTCCCAAAAGTATTTTCTTGATAGGAAATGAGGAGTAATCATTTCAGCAAAGCTCTGAATTTCAGTGTGGCAGGGACTATTTCAAGACCTCTGGAATAATGTACTAGCAGGTCTGAGTGTCAATCCCAGCCTCCCCACACAGAGCTTAGTGATTGCTTATCACTTTGATAGTTCATCGTTGTATTTTATTCTTTCTTACCATTCAGACAAGGTTTCCTAAGTTGACAAAAAAGACATGAAAAACCTTGTAAAGTTAAACTGATTAAAGCAATGCCATGAACACCATCACCATCACCATCACCATCATCTTTTCTGATAGTTTTACTTACAACAGGTACTATTTAAGGGATCTACATATATTAACTCAATCCTTGCAACACCTTATGAGTTGGGTGCTATTAATATCATGGATTGTCTAGAAACCACAGGATAAGGAAGTTTATGAACAAGTTTTAAAATGCATGATTCAAGAAGATAAGAGGACCAAGAGTCAAAACAAAGTAACAGGTAGGAAGCCCAGGTGCTCTTCCAATTCTCTCTCCTTTCTAAAGCAAATTCTACATGTCAGGATGTATTTTGAGTTAACAAGTTATCACTATTAGAACTATGTCAGCTCTGAGCAATATCCCATACATGGAATCAAGTGAAGAGGATTATTTTTCTCCTAACATGAATAAAACTATTTTCTTGAGAACCTTGTTTGTACTCTGACTGTTATATTCCACAGAACACATTTCCTATTTCAGTCGGTCCAGTGGAATTCTTCTGGTGTTCTGTCATTTGGGAAATGTCTTTCGAATGAGATGTTTCTCACATCCGTCCCTGCAGCCGGGCTGGGCTGTTTTCACGTTGGCCTTTGTGGGATCTCAGTGATGAGTCTTGGCCCCAGCTGCTGCTCCGCACAGCACAACAGGGGGAAGAATTTCAAAAAGTCACAGAATCACTGTAACATGTTAGTGAGAACCCAGTGCTTTAGTATGAAAAAATAAATAAATAAAATGAAACAAGCAAACAAAAAACCTTGGACATTCAGGATTAGGGGACATTCCAAGACTTAAAAACCTATAGTTGCTTGCATAAGAAAAGACTATAGGAAATATCGTCATGAAATTTCAGATGACTAGTCATGGGAGAGCGGTCCCACTTAATAGTCATTTTCCTCCTTTCATCTAATAGTCAGATGGCATTGTTCAGTGAAGACTGACGGGAAGAAAGTTCGTGATACTAATGTAGTAATTTTGCTTTTAAGTATATTTACTACCCAGTTTGATAAGTGCAGGTGACATTGTACAAATGATGTACCCCCAATCACCTAATATTTACTTCACAAGATTGTTGCTTAAGTCATGTGTCTAGAAAGAAGCCTTCAAAAATTTGCCTGTGTTCCTGTCTATAAAAAAATAACATATAGACTTATATGTTATATAAGTTAAAGACCTTCAGTTTTGTGTCTTTGTGGAGTATTAATAAATTAGTTGCTGAAGGATATCTGGGGGTCAGTTTTTAATCTGATCCTATGAATTCTCCCCTTCTCATCAAGCTGGAAGTGACGTGGAGTGCTTCATTCAGATTTCCTGTACGCTACGGGACCAGCCTTTTTCAAAGGTAGGGGAAGAAATAATAAGTCAATTTGCTGAAAACAAGTATTATTCTGTCATTTTTCTGCCAAGTTTCCTACTTTTTACTTTTACAGATACAGTATTCTCACGAAGCTGGACAGTCTTCTTTTTGCACAGGTAGAACCCAAGTTCTGATAGATGTATTAGCAGCATAATATGTATGAGGCTATAAAGGCACTCAGGTTATAATTATTGAGATGGAGATTACAAAAATACCCACTATCAAATGGAATTAAATAGAAAGCAGGCTTACACTGGATCTTAGCCATATGACTTTCTAAGTGAAGATGTCAACTAGTCCTCAATATTACAACCTCTCAGAGTATGGTGCTGCATCAATGGAACTAAGCATGCATGGACAGCTAGGTTACAAGGTTCAGTTGCTATATTCTTATCTGGGGTTTTTCAAATGGTGCCACTTTATGTCTTTGCTCTCATTTGGTATTGGTATATCAAGAAAATTGATATTTTAGCAGGCTTCTACAGAGTTGGTGACCTCCATGAATTTCAAAGTATACCTCTTCTGTTTGATCTTACATCTTTACTTTACTGTAGTTATAATCTTCTGTTTCAAAGTATTGAAATAAACTGTCAAATGTTAAATATTAGTGGAATGACAACAATTCCCCTCTATTGGATCTTGTCATCAAAAATCCATGAATTAGTCATATTTAATGCTTGGTCGTTGGCCATGGGCACTTGTGTTCTGACACTGATTATAATTTATGGACCATTCCTGTACAGGTCTGCTATATGTTTTGAAATGCCTAGATGCTTAATTCCTTCTCGGTTTAACATAATGACTTTGTGTCCATTGGGATGACACTGCATCTCACTCAAGTGCATGAGATTGAATAAGGATGTAAATGTCTTAGCGTTATACAATCACATATCCTTGACATTGCCAAATAACTGTTTTCCTCTCCAGGGAAAAAGAAGTCTCAGATAGTCTTAGTCACAGAATGAAGATGCAGGGATTTGTAAACCAGGATCACAAGCACATCTGTGTTTGATAAGTGTCTTTTAAATTTCTCATTCTTAATTACTTAGCTACTACTATCAGCGGTCGTTATTAAAGGTACTAGTAGCTCTGCTTCTGCTTCTGAGTTTTGAAACTCAGAGGAATTTCATTGTAATTCCTGACTCAGTGTTGTTTGAATTTGTGTTATTTGAGCATCCACAGTGGCCCACAGCTAGAGAGAATATATGTGGTGCATTCCATTTCTGTACTTTAATTCAACGATTTTAAAGCAATTGAATGTAGTCAACAAATGTAGCTGCATCTTTGCAACAGAAAGAGAGAAAAGAAAGAGAAAGGAAGGAAGAGAAAAAGACTCTCCATGTGAGGCCAGTATACTTTAAGAAAATATCCCTCATAGTCTCTTTTCAGAATTCACTTCCCAGGAAGTCTTAATCTCACTGCCTGACCTTGACAACAGGAAACTCGAATGCTCCAAACAATAACTTGACAATGAGCTTCCACAGGCATTTTGGTCCCTTTATGCACTGGATTCTTTATCTATTACTGGTGAAATCAGGAATGCAGAGAAACAGGGAAACTTGCTTCTCACTGCAGTTTACAAATGAAGCTGATTGACCTTGAATGCTTGGTCTTGAGGACTGCACTGCAGACATTTTGGTAGTACATGTCTTGGAGGCCACAGAGGATGAACAGAAATGGATAGTATGTGGAAATTTTCTATTAGCAGAATTGCTGCTAATTAGAGTAGCTTCCCAAAATGTGCATTTGTACTGAAAGTTTTTTTTCCAGGGTTGAACAGACATTGGGATGAACAGGTGAGAATGGAAGGGTGGATAGGAAACAGGAGAAATGCTTCCCAGCTGGTCTTTTGCTTCCAAACTGGAAGTGGCACAAACATGGGACACATCTCACTAGGTAGTGCCCAAATGCCATGTTAGGGCTGACGCTTTCTATGAGGTGCATATGGCCTGAACAAGGAATGCAGGCTGATAGGAATCAAAGCAGGAGCTCATTTTTATTCATTGTTCTGAATTTGAGTCAATTTCAGCAGTTTGATGGGTCTTGACTGGCAAAGATTGGACTTTAATGTTACCACCTGGCAATGAATAGTGAAGTATGTTTAATTTTTTGATATTTCTATGCACCTTTGAATTGAAAAATGATGAAATTCTACAAATCTTAGCACATTTATTATCTTTTGTCAACATACACTGTAGTAAAACCTAAGAACAATGACACAATAAAATATGCCAGTTATGCTTATTATTAAGAGTAAAATGTTTTCATCAACAAATCCAAATCCACAAGGTGTTTGCAGATACAGGCCTATGAATAAGTTACAAAAATATTGTAAAACACAATAAAATATACTGTAACATGATTTTAAATCTCTGTAAAATGGCACAGAGCACCATCTGGAAAAGAAGACTTTTCACCCAGAAACCTCAGGTTTTCCAGGCAGACCGTGGGAGGTAGTAGTTTAAATAGGAAGTTGAAGGCTGACTTGGCGCACATGCTGGCTGATGCCCGAGGGTACAGCCTTTGCATGCATTTGGCTTTGTTTCTCTGCCCACATGTAAGTTCCAATATGAATGGCTTCCTCTCCTGCTTTCCTAAGGCTGATGAGAGAGATCCTGGCTGTGTTCCTATCATTCACCCAGAGGCATCTTGTGCTGTCATGTGAGTTTTATGCATGGTCCTTGCAGTGATAACTGTAGCTATGGGTGAACTGGCCAGGTGCCTTTTAAGCAAGGAAAATGGAGTTCTATTACAAAAGTGTGTATTGAGCAAGAGATGGTGCTGGGCATATTTTGTCACCTCATTTCAGTTACTCCTTCTGATGATCCTTGAAATGGATATTGCTCATCTCATTTCCATTATCAAGTCTGGAAAAGTTAAAAGGGATACAAAGGCTTTTTCTTTCCAACTTCTTGTGCTAAATCTCATGCCTCTGAGCGCCTGGAAAAGAACAATGTGTGACTATTCCAGAAGTTAGGGCTGTTTAAAATTGACCAAAATAATTATATACCTTTTGGGGAAAGTGATAATGGAGAAAATGGGTCAAATTTGAATTAAATCTAATCAACAGACTTATTTGGTTATTAATTACACTGTAGCATAAGCCCACTAAATTTCCTTTACTGGAAGGTATTGTACATTTACAATTATTAAATGTATACTATCATAGGGGTAAGTTGTTCAGAAGACATTCTTTCTGTGGTCTTCATAGTTGGATTAAATAAAAATATTCACTCTGTGCAAACTCTATAACACAAAGTTCCTGGCCCATTAAAAGACTTAGTAAATATCAGTTGGCTGAGGAAATAAATGAATGAATGAAAAAAACCATCTACTTAGACTATATGCAGTTTCTCACTTTGCTATTATCTAGATAACTTGGTCCATGTTGGATGTTGTACAGAATAATTTAGGGCCAATCTCCCTTTCATTACTTAAAGAATTATCTTCAGGTGCCCAGGAACTGACCATAACTTTGTAATTCTCTTGGCCACTGTAGACAACCTTGAAATGAATGAACCTGACAGTTGCCTTGGTGGCCCTCCAAGTGTGTGGGAGCTGACACCACTGTCAGTTACACACACAGTGTGAGGCGCTGTGCTTACGGTGACTTCGACATTTATTGTCGAGACCTGGTGTTGCCATATTTGGACTGGATGCCATTTTGCTCTGTGTGGTAGCTGGGTGCAGGAGTAGAAAATAGGCCTTTTGTTGAAGGAAACAGGTAACCAGGGAATTAAGGATAAACACGTTCTGTTCTACACCCAGTCCATACAGATCAAGAAAAACAGACCCTGTTTGTTTCTTCTTTATTACAGTTTCTTTTATTATCATTTTATGGGAATAATTACCATTCTGGCCAACAACTTTGCTTGATTACTTGTATGAATCTGTTTTTCATTTTCCTTGTAGGAAGGCATTATTTTTGGAGGCGGCTAAATCTCTCAATGTTCCTCAAGAGGTTATTCTTTTCTTCAACTATTTTTAAGGCAGAATCCAAACACCTCAGTTTTTTACATGTTTTAAGAATTCATGCATCAAAGACTTTTATTTTCAGGGGTAAACACAGATAGCACCAAAATAGCTTACCATTACTTCTGATGATATCTCTGAAACAGTAATACAATATCCATCAATTTTAAAATAAGAAATATGAAACTTTGTTTAAAGGCATAAGATTTTTTAACATGGATGATTAAAAAAACTTCTTTTAAAAATGTTCTTGAATTCAGTGCATCTTTACTGTTGGTTTATTGCATCTTCTACAAATTCTTTTTTCAATTTCTTTCAGCTTCTCAGATTGTATAGAGAAAGTTGGATTGTGAGGATAGTTGGACAACTCCATACATTTACAAAAATCTTTGAATTGTACATTTCAAAGGAATACATCTTATGATATGCAAATTTACCTCAATAAAGCTGTTAAGAAATATAAAGTGTTTGTGTGCTAGTATTCTTTGCCTATTGGAATTGATAATTGGATTGATAATTAATGCTATTTTGGATTTGCAGTGATTGTTTTGATGCGAAGGCTTCAAAAACACTATTTCTGCCATTACAGTGATTAAAACAGAGGTTCAACTCCACCCTCCCTGCTGCACATGTTCTCATATTCTATAGTCATTCATTAGCAGAACTTTTAGAAGAGGGATCAATGCTGGTGATAGCTGAGTACTCTGGTACCTTTTGTTTCACTGTGTTTTGCTTCATAATACTGCCAGTTGAACACTTGTGAGCATTGCATGCCCTAATGAGATGACTTTGTGTTTCTGCACTCAGGCTTCTTAGCTTTGTAGGCCTCCTCCTTGCTAATGAGGACCATTGCCCTTGGGTAGATAAAAAGACAATCAGATTTGGTGTTATCTTTGCAGGCTTTCAGAGAAAGTTAAAAAGAGTGAGTAGGACCAAACAGGTTTTTCTCATTATGTTTCTTGTTTGTTTGTGAATTACACAAGGAACAAAATCTAAAATATTTCCTGCAGTGTCTAAAAAAAATGTGTTGTAAAGTATGTCAAAGATTGCCATTTACTTATGGTTGTTTGAAAAAAGAAGGAAACAACTCGACTTGTTCTGAACAAAAAGTCAGTCTGGAGAGCAACCTTTCAAGGCAAACATCCTAACATCACTGTCACCTCAATAAATTACGTCAAAGAAAACTCAGCCATGAAATATTTTACAGCTAAGGATTACATATTCTTCGGTACTCAGGCCCTGTTAACATAAAGACTTAGCACATACAACTTTATACACAAGGCTCTTTGGTTAGATAACATAATCCAGACCTAATGATCATGGTCTGGACATCCTGTTGGTATCCTTTGCACATTAGTAAACTTACCATATTTTTTAACAGTTTTATTGAGGTACTATTTACATATCATAAAATGTATTCACTTTAAATGTGTAATTCAATGATTTTTAGTAAATGTATAGACTTACGCAACCACCACCTTAATCTAAGTTAGAATATTTTCATCACCCCAAAAGAAACCATCTACCAATTAGCAGTCACCCCGCATTTGTTCCCTTTCCTCCAGCTTCACTCTTGGGAAACCACTAATCTATTTTCTGTCTATACATTCACCTATTCTGGACATTTCATATAAGTGGGTTCACACAATATGTGGTCTTTTGTGACTGGATTCTTTGACTTAGCTCAATGTTTCAAGGTCTGCCCACGTTGCAGCAAGTTTAGTTACTCGTTCTATTTTAATGATGACTAATATTCCATTGTAAAGATATACAGTGTTATATTTATCCACTTATCAGAAGATAGAAATTTAGGCTGCTTCCCCCTTTGTAACTGTTATGAATAATGCTGTTGTGGACTTTCAAGTACAAGTTTTTGCTTGTGCAAAATGATGGACATATGTTTGCATTTCTCTTGGGTACACAGCTGGGAGTGGAATTGCTGGCTCATAGGGTAAATCTATGTTTAGCATTTTAAGAAACTGCCAAACTGTTTTCAAAACTGACTACTTGTACATTTGCAGTCTCACCTGCAATATATGAAGGTCTAGTTCTCCGTATCCTTCCTGATTCTTTGTTTCTTGAATTATATCCACTCTAGTGGGTGTGAAGTGATACGTCATTTTAATTTGTATTTCCCTATTCATTACTTCAGCATATTTTAAATATTCTTGTATATGTAGGAATGGATATATACAATACCTCCAAAATAATCCAAAAACACTTTTAAAATGAAGGGAGGAATAACATATATACCCCATGGCCCTTCTTGATTAAACCTGGCTTGTCCTTTCTACAGTCATGTACATTTCACCTTTAAAATAAGGAGATCTATTTAAATAATCATCTTTTTCCACTATCAGGGAGGCCAACTCAGGAATAAAACTTACAAGCTGTCACCTAAGTAAAGTCATGTTTAAAGTATATTGAGATGCATTTCAACTGCTGAAATTTGGTGCAATGAAAGCCATAAACAATTGCAGGGTAATAAATTCCAGGATTTAGGTACTATATTTCTTCTTTGCCATTGAGAAGTCAAATAAAAAATCAGAAAATATTAATAAACTTTGTCCTTACTTTCTATAGGCAACGCTATCCCTAGTAGATACACAAAAGAAACAAACTGCGCTGTTTCCTCACTGGCCCATGAGTTTCCCATCACTCATGTATTTCACTGAGGCTTCCACTGAAGCATATTGCTTATCCATTTAGGCAAACTTAGGCTATAGCTATTACTGTCTGATATACAATCAAGAGACCCAGGTATCAGGGACTATAGGAAATGATAAGAATTGGGAGTAAAGACTATGGCTTTCTTAATACATGTATTGCATAATCTCTAAATATGTGAATTTCTATATATTTCCAAATCAGGGATCCCTGAATGACTATATTACTTGACTTTTGTTGGCCTGAGTCACAATGTGAAGTTAGCTAATATTTCTAGTCTGTCTGATATACAGCAACTTGGAAGGCAGTGGGTCAGGGCAGATTGTAGCTATATTCAGATTCTTTTATACATAAGTAATATATGTGTGTGTATATATATATATATATATTATAATTAATTAAGGGTGGATACTATACATTACACTGAACCACTTGCTTTTTAAAGAATTTAATCTGTTAGATAATATTTCATATTGATACATCCTTTTTTAAATAGCTGTACAATATCCATTATTTGAATGTTATAGATTTTTTAAATGGGTTCCTTATTGTGGGACATTTAGAACATATACATATACACACACACATCACCCTTATAGGGTAAAATTATACAAATGTAGTTAAAAGATAAGTGCATTTTTAACTTTAATGCAAAATGTCAAATCACCCTTCTTGAGGCATGCCTTCCCACTTTCTGTGTATGGAGCATGTATTTCTCCATACTTTCATTAATGTGGGCTTTGTCCAACATTTTCTATGCTGATTTAGTGGCATTCTGTGTCTTTATGTAGCATAAAACTCATTTTGCCAATTGGTCAAGAACAAAAGTATTGACCAGAAGTAAGAACAAAAGAAAACAGTCATTAATGTCCCACTGCTCCTAGGCCAGCCACTCTTGCCTGAGTGAGGAACCAGGTTTCCTGTTTTACAGCTGAGGGAGTGTAGACTCATTCAAAGTCCCAGAACACTCAGGAGCCAGTCCAGGGCCAAGGTCACCTTGGCTGCGTTCTGTGATTAGATTCTGTATCATAAACAGCATCTCTCCAGCAGGGAGAAGTGCTTCCTGTTCTGCTCTGGGCTGGTCTGCAGGGCTGGGGACAGCCACTATGTGGGCCTTTTTCCATCTCCCTAGCCGGGGAAAGGTTCTCCACACCCAGCTTTGCTATCTGGCCTGAAGCAGATGTGGCCCTTATTTTAATTGCCTTGGCAGGCAAGACTGTCTTTTCCTTGGTAGTGCGTCCGGAAATACTGGTGGTGTGCTCAGCTTCCCTACCATTAGCTCGTCTTCCCAAAGGTGTGACTGACTGAGATTAAACATGGACACAGGAGGACAAGTACCAGGGAGCAGAGCAGATCAAGATCCTTTTCTCTAAGAATGCTCAGCCTAAGACTGCCACGCCTTGTGTTTGCATGGGACAGTCCTTTAGTCAGTCACTTCCCAATTTTATTTTGTCAAAGGTGGCGTTGGCTTGAATGCGGGGCTTCCTCCATTGCCATTCTCTGTAAAACGGTGAGCTCCCATGACCACTGGACCCTGACTCTTTGGCGATTGACCTGAGCTCAGCGCCACTGGTGCAGATACACTCAGATCTCGGACGTGTGGCTCACTAGCTGTATGACCTTGGGCAAGAATTATACTTTATCAAATAGGCGTGACAAACGTCTCCTCAGAGGACTGTGGGTACTACAAGAGATAAAGTGTGTAATGCACTTGGCCCAGATTATGTCACACATAATAAAAGTGTCACAATTCTCTGCTCTCTGCCCTTCCTGCCTATTGTGGAGGGAACCCCAGGTTCAGGGAAAAATGGAAGCTACTTACGTGGCTCAAGGGAACTGGCAGAGATTTCTAGACTCTGGTTTGAGGAACCACTTGGTGGTAATGGTGATTTGGTTGGTGAAAGTGGAAGTAAAGTGTGTTTGTGTGTGTGTGTGTGTGTGTGTGTGTGTAGGTGACAGATTGCAGATAAAAAAACAGAAGGGAGGAGGATCTCTGAAAACAGAGAACTTCTTTTGTTTTTTGTATTTTTGTTTTTTTTAGTTTGCTTTTAGGAATAGAGGCTTACAGTTTCCAGAAAACATAAACCCAGAATAGATCTCTTATGAGAGAAAGTGCAGCAGATATCCAAGGTCTTAAAGATGATAAAGAAACACTATTCCAGTTTCTGGAAATAGAGCATGGCCTTAAATTCAGGCCAGGTGAGTATCAGCCAGCAATGGGAGCTACAGTCAGAGCAGCTCCACTATTTCACTGCGGCCGTTGTTCTGAAGCATCGTCCCAGCGTCAATCAGCTTTGACGGGGAGGGGCTCACGCTCACCCATCAGGCCCTGACGTGCCATCGTCCCCGGCTGGGTACTAGCAGGCCAGGGCAGGTCACGACTGCACCAGGTGGGCAAGGGAGCTAATGCGATGGGCTCAGATAGCAGAGATGCAGCCAGAGAAGACTAGGATGCCAGGAAGCAAAGAACAAGGAGCAAGGCAGCCTGAACTTAGGCAGAGATTCGGAGTTGTAAGACACCCACGTCTCGATGGGCATGGGCTTTAAGTAGTAAGTCCGGGGCACTGTTTGTTAGAGTGCCGCTTGGTAACACACCAGGGCTTATCCAGGGCATAGCCGGTTCAGAATGCACAGCAAAAAAGCCATCAACATATTAACTAACGAGCTAAACAATGATAAAATTAGCATTCACTCTGATTGTCTCCATACCTAATTCTTAAACATGCACATAGATGGCAAAATTAAATCGAAATTCTTTGTTAAAAACAGAGGATTTATGAATTTGATGAAAAGGGAAGTTGGTGAGCTGCTTCACCTGCATGCCAAACCATTGACAGATAAGAATCTGGCACAACTCACCAATTAAATTGAGGAAAAGAGAAAAAAAATACACAAAGGTGACTACAGGATAGCTATTTCAGTGAGAATAATTTGATTATATAAGGACTAGGCAAAACTCTGGGGAACGCTGATGAAGCCCTCCCATATTTTTGCAAATGTGACCCTCTCTGTAATTATGCTGCAGGAATCAAGCTTGAAGTGAGGGCTCTTATGAAGTAACCATATACATTTTTCTGAGAAATAAATACAAACCAAAATCACCATTACTTGAATTTTCTAGAATCTATACTCTCTAAGAATACAGTTCTAACAACATAGTTACATTTGTAACATAAACTTAGTAATGACAGTATGTAAGATGAAATAAATTTGTTTTACAATTCATATCCTACGTTTAATGATAAAGACTCTACCCAGACTGGATTTAAAAAGAAAAACAATTTACTAATGCAATTTTGGTCTCTATCCAGATACCAACTATTGTCATGTGGTAAAAACCTTCTGTAATATATAATTTTTGTAAAAAGTTATAACAAACAACAAACAGAAAGAGAATGACCACCCAGAAACTCTTTATTAACATTTGGCTTATAAACTCAAATTTTTTCTTCTGTGTAAATATGTACATGTAGTTGTATAGACATCGGTGCTTTTAATCTTTCTAGACCATAGAAGCTATTTTGTTTCCTGAAGTATTTTCCTTGTGGAATATTGTCTTAGTTCTTCATATTTAGGAATAACTGTATCTGTGCTAACTTTTTGATCTTCGCCAAAGAAAGCAGCAGATACAGGAGCCATAAATTTTCTTGTGATCATGTCCCGTGTTTATGAAACAGGAGCATGAAAACCTGCTTGCTACCTTCCAGGGCAATGTTCTTCAATGCTGCTGTTTTCTCTTTCTTTCATTATTGCCCCCCAGAAGGAGACTTTTTTGATATTTTCCTATTTTCCACCCATGACTTTTAATACTACAGATATACTACATATCTGTTTACTGTGGCCTTTGGGACAGTGTATTGACTTCCCATCATTGCTATAACAAATGCCCACAAATGTAGCAGTTTAAGCACACAGATTCATTTTCATACAGTCATGAAGGAACCAACTCAGGTCTCACTGCATTAAGTTGATGGGGCTGGCAGGGCTGCAGGGCTGCATTCCTCTCTAGGAATCTAGGGGAGAAACTGCCAGCTCTCAGAGGCCACCCACAGGCCTCTGCGCCTGGTCCCTCCCTCCACCTTCAAAACAAATGCTGCACCTCTCCACGCCTTTCTTCCCTAGCTGCCTCTTCCTCTTGTACTTTTAAAGACTTGGGATTACATTGGGCCCACCAGACAATCCAGGGTAGTCCCCCCATTCTGAGGTCAGCAAGGGAGCAACCTTAGCTCCATCTGCAACTTTCATTTCCCTTTGCCATGTGACATGATATGTTCACTGGTTCCAGGAATTAGGGCATGGACTTCTTTGATGAGACGGGGCCATGGTTGGCGGGGAGCATTACTCTGTGACAGGGGGTCACAGCTATTGTCATATCTGAAATTTTCTTGCCCTCCCTTGGGGGGCAGTGTCCAATTTTCACCCTTGGGGGGCAGCATCACCCCCTCTGAGAACATGTGCTCTGGGGATCAGCCCTTCCATCATTTCCTTCTCTCTTCATTTTAGCAGATCATAAAAACTTCTCTAGATACACATGTGCATCTTAATGCACAAAGGTTTTCAAAATAAAATTGACAGCGTCCTTATTTTTGTCAATATAGAAAAACTCATCATTGACCTAATACATCATTGCCTCTATAAAGAGCCTTTTGTTTGTTCATTTAGCCTAAGAGGTGTATACTAGTGACTAGTATTTCTCTATGCATCATTAGAAATACTAGACACCAAAAGTTAAAGTGGGAAAAAAAGAGAAACATAGAAGTTTTTCTAGATTGTTCAGTATTTCTGTCTCTTAAACATACTTTTATATTTAAGCTGTATCTGGGCTTCTTCTGAAATACGGAATACAGAAATCACAGTTAAAAATAAGTGGTCTCTAGGGAAATGATCTCCCACATTCTTTCCTTACTTTTGTAGCAGGTGTGGCTGCAGAAGCCACAAGAACGATGGCATAGCAGGCCTGGAGGCTTTTCCCACCGAGATCCTTTCTTTTAAAAGAGGGCCTTGAGCCAAATCCTTGGGTTTCTGCTCTCTCTGTTACATCACTTAATGGCACCTGAAAATCCAAGGCAATTTAATTTTCTTGAAATGGAAAACTAAGGAAAACTCTTTCTTTTTTTCAAAGGAAATCTGCTGGAAAAACTGTCCCCATTATCAAAGGTGATTGCACTCCAGGCTTCAGCATGGCAGAAACAAACTGGTGGCCACAGTGTCTTGAAATGAGTCTGTTTTAGAGCAATTTATATCTATTTAGATAATTTCTTGGAAAGAAAGGCACTGGTTCTATGTATTAAGAATAAAATCACTTGCGATAGTCAAGAGTTCTCTCCATGATAAACCTTCTCCATATTATTCTCAGCCACTTTAAAGTCAAAGGATTTTGTGGTTCTTCACTTCCCACCTCCAAGATGATATTACAGAAAAGTTTATTGAGGAAGAATACAATTCTTAATTAAGTTGTGCAATAGATCAAGAAGGTTTTCAGTAGATTTAGCTGGTCACGTCCCTTAAGCTCAGCTTATGACAATTTAATATGGAGCCCTATCTGGGTTGCAGTGGTGCTGTATCAGGAAATTCCTCCCTCTAGCTTAATTTCATCCACAGACCACCTCAAAAATAAAGAGCATTTTGATCAGAACCTAAAGAATAATCTGTTTTGTAAAGTGATAAGTAGGGAAATTACCCATTAAAGCCTCTTACTGGGTCCAGTAAAAATAGTATCCATACCCAAAATGTTATACCAATTCTCACCACCTCCCTCAGCAGCTCCTACTCCCAGTCAGGTTTCTGGACTTTTCCCAAAGACTTCCAGCTCCAATACTTGCTTCTACCACTCCTGTCCTTTGCAGTTCTCCATGGCAACCAGAGGCATCCTTTGAAGTATACTATGTCCTTCCCTCCAAAGGCTTCTCACCTCACTCAGAATAAAGTCCAAAATTCCCATTTTGCCTACTGAATCTTTCCTGGTATGCCAATAAACCTTCCCTCTGATATCATTTCCAGTCACTCTGGGCTCCCTCCTGGTGCTCCAGCCACTTCCTCTCAAACACTCCAAGCACACTCCTGCCTCTGGGCCTTTGCACTTGTTCTTTCTGCTGCCTGGAATGTGCTTCCTCCAGGTACTTGAGTGGCTCATTCCTTTACTCCACGCAGGCCTCTGCTTAATGCTGCCCTTTCAGAGAAGCTTTCTCTGACAGCCTTATTTATAATAGCATTTCTCCATTGTTCTCTCCCTTTGCCCAGCTTTATTTTTCTTCCAGGTTCTTATCATCCTCTGCTATACAAACATTTGTTCAGAAGCACCGTGTCCCCCTCACTATAACGGAAATTCTATGACATTCGGGTTTTACTTTGTTCACTGTCTCTGTCAGGTGTCAACTAACATGACCTGTGTCTTAGCACATATATCTCAGTACATATTCCTTGTTGTGCAAACATATAATAAGCATTTCCGATGAGGACAATATGAGAATGGCTTTACTAGGAGGCAGCCACTCTGCAAGTAGTGATATTTGAAAGAATGAATGGACAGAGGGGTGGATATAATGGGAAAATGCTGACCAAACAGAAATCTGATAACCTGGGTTCAAGTCCAGTTATACAACTTGGAACTTTATGTAATGGCTTTACTCACAGCCTCAGTAGGCCCACCTGTAAAATGGATTAATAATGTTTGCCACTCCAAATCATCACAAATATGAAATGAGATAATGAACATGAAAGTACTTACCATGGTACCTAGCAAATAGAGGGAGATCAAAATACATTTGCTTAGCAGAGGAACAAATACAGGAACTAGCATGGAGAGATACCAGTTGGAACAGTGGCTTTGCTACAGGCCACTTTTAATGTCCTTTTATTTTAAGGGCATACTTAGAGTTTTCTTACAAGGTAGGCTGTGGAATATACTTGAGGCTAAATTATATTTTCTTTCCCTCAGTTTTTTTTTTCCACTTTAGGGAAATGAAGATCTCACTCATTTTTTGGACTCTGGCTGAATTCTTCAGTTGGAATTCCACTGTAGCACATATAAAAACATAAAAAAAAAAAAAAACTCTGTAAATGAGTAAACAAATTAGCTTTATTTTATTATTGAGGTATAATTGACATATAACATTATATTAGTTTCAGGTGTATAATATAATGATTTGATGCTTTTATATACCATGAAATGAGTCTAGTTTCCCCCATCACATATAGTTATATAATATGCAAAACAATATGATTGACTATAGCCACCATGTTGTACATTACATCCCCTGAATTAGTCTTTATTGACATAAGGGAAACGATCCAAAGATATCTAAAATTTTCACCCTGGGCTCCAGTTCTGCTTGGCAAACCTCAAGTAACAATGAAGATTTGGTCAGATTTAAGAGAATCTGAATTCATACATACAAGTAGATAATTCTCTCTTCTGGGGACACAAATAGATATAAATACAATATCTGTCACTTTGAAGAAGTTAGTACCCAAATCATAAGGATTTGAGAACTGAGAAATGGATTAGTCAGTTTGGGCTGCTTTAACAAAAAAAACCACAGACTAGGTGGTTTCAATGACAAACATTAATTTCTATTTCTGAAGGCTGGAAGTCCAAGATTAGGGCCCCAGCATGGTTGGGTTCTTGAGGAGATCTCTCTTCCTGACACAGGCTTCTCGCCGTGTCTTCATGTGGTAGAGAGAAAGGTCATCCCTCCGTGTTTCTTCTTGTAAGGTCACTGATCCCATTCATGAGGACCCCACCTTCATGGCAAGGCCATGCTCCAGATAGCATTGCACTGGGGATTAAGTCCTTAACATATGAATGCTGGGAGGACACAAACATTGGTCCAAGCAAGTGATTATCAAGATGAGGAGTCCTCACTCCATTCTCAGACTCGGTGGCTTCCTGAGTTGGTAGCCACAATATATTGAATGTGTGGAAGTGTCTGACCACTTAAAACAGATTAGGGAACAACCTTGCTAGTAAAACCTTGAGCTAGCAAGAAATGTCATCATCTGGACTTGAACTCAAGGTTTCTGACTTTAAACCTGGGGCTGTTATGACCCCTCCATGTGGCTTGGGTGAATCAAACCACTAAGTCTGTTGAGAAATGGTTGAGTCCAAAGCACATTTATATTCCATATGGTGATCTCTGTTGTGAGATTGAGTGAGGGTATGGAAGTAGTTGGTTCTTCTCATCCTTCTAAAGTAGTTACCATGTTTGAACAGCAAATCATTTTGCATTAATAGAAGAACAGATGTAAACTACTAAAAACCCATGTGATTCTCAGCAGTGTTCTAGCAACAGCCCATCACCACCACTACCTGCCATAACACTTTATGTCAGCCATGATCATTGATTAAGTGCAAAGTGCACCCACTATATTCCTAATCCCAACAGCTCCATGTCTTCAGAGCTCTACAGTATGAAGTCTATTTTCCCAATCCTTTGTTATCAACTCTCTGTTACCTATTGCAGCTCAGAACATAAAGATTTCAAAGTTCATGCCTTTGACATGAATTTCCCAATTAATGCCTTGAGGTACTACTGTTGACTATCCTTTTTTTAATGAGTAACTTCTCTTAGAAGATAAACATCCCAGTAAGTGTCATTTTAAAAGAGCTAGTTTCTGATTATGGCTGAAAATGGAGGGTCCATTGTTAAGTGGACATGCAAATTTTTAATTGGGAATAATTTGAAAATCACCTAAGAGAATCCTTTATGTAAACTGAATGAAGTATTATATTAGAAAAATGGCATATACACACACTTACTTTCCATCTTCATTCACACACATGAATGATAATTTCTTAGCCTTAGTGTACATGTGTGTATGTATGTGTGCGTGCATGCTGAGAAAACAATTTATACTAACAATATATTTCTTACTTTTATTATTTCATGTTGCTGACAATCATGTAGACTTATAGAATTTGCACTACATAAATAACAAATATATATATATACACACACATATATTACTTAACCTTGATGAAAATTTAACTTCTGATTGTATTATATTCATATGGAAGAGTTTTATGCACTTAGGGTTTTAATAATACTTCTTGAAAGTTCTCTGGCTTTTATGTTAGATTGTAGTAACAATAGCTACATTTTCATTTCAAAATGTACCAATTAAGCTTTTTTCTACAGAAAAAGAAAAATAATAACTCACTTTTCCAAAGAACAAACAAGTCTTATTTGTAATTCATTACTATAATTAATCTTTTTTCATAGATATGCATAAAATAATGACTTTTTCTTTCAACAGTCATAGAAAAAGTGGTCATGTAAAATTATTCCAGAATATTTCAAAGCATAGCTCAGTTTCCTCCATTTAGGATGGAACATAACTCTAAGTTACTAAATTGCATTCATTTTACATTTATGTCTATGGTTATAAGAGACCATAAGGACTCTTAATTTTTTTCTTTCTGGCTCTTTTCTTTCAGAAAAATGTAGTCACTTAAAAACTGTCATACTTTCATCAAGCATGTGTATAAAACACATACCAGTTGGTAATAAATATATACACTTTAGCAGTGTTTTAATATCAATTGTTTGTTCCTGGTTTCCTATAGAGGTCTGGCTGAAGGAAATACCAGAAAAACCTTAAGCACTTTATTTACTTAGGTGGTACTGCCACTCTCTGTGGTGCTCCCTCAGGTCAGCAGGCATGGAACTTCACCACCCCGATTCCTCTGAAATGTGTTCTGAATGGTTCTGAAGACACTTTCCTGTTGGGAAAAATAAAACACATTCACACTGATAAGGGGGAATAATCTAGTGAAATGCTGAAGCTTTTGAGTTTATTCCAAGACTGTCTCAATTTTATTTTTTATCGTTTTTGATGCCTTTTATTGCCCTCAAACTCATTTTAAAACTATACTTTTACCTTGGTAATGTGCTCTAGGCAGTACTTACAGAGGAATTAGGGTAATCTGCAGTGATGCAATTAAGGGAATTCTCTCGACCTAATTTAATTTTTTCAATTAAATGCCATGGTAGAAAATTCTGAAATTCAGATTAATGTGGCTGAAGCTATAATTTCATTGGGTGCAAACTGCCTTCAGACTGTAAACAATAATATCACAGAAAGATTTTATGTGTCGATTTACTGCCACAATTTCACCCAGCATTTTGGTATCTGGGAGATCTTGGTATGGGTTTCTGAAATTAGCCTAAATCTTTTGATGTTATTGCTTCAGCTGCAGTTGGGTTTGTGCTATTCTGACTTTAGAATAAGTGGAAGTTAAAATATATTATTTAAAATTTTCAGTTATGATATGCCTCCTATATAATGATGGGAAATGAACAAATAGCAAACAAACAACATATAAAGAAAAAACTAAAAGGAAATATAACAAAATAGTCACAGTTTTTCCCTATCTCTTGTTCTTTTGTGTTTTCCTGATTTGCTATGAAAAAAGCAATCCATTTTAAATATTAAAAGAAAATACTAATTTAAATATAAGGGAACATTTTTACTCTTTGGAGGACTATACCTACATATTAAAGTGTAATATCTGAAAGTTTCCCTCAAAATTACTTACAAAACAAGAAAAAGAACTTAAAACTGGTGAACTCTTCTAAACTAAAGCCGATAAGGATATGACAGTTAAATACAGTGTAAGATCCTATATTTAAAAATATTATAAAGGATGTCAGTGGGGAAATTTAGGAAATATAAATATGAGCTGAATATTAGACCACAGAATTATATTGATTTAAATTACTTGAGTGGTATTATTGAATTATAGTTATAAATAATCTTTGTTATGACAAGGAAACCTATCTTTGTTCTTATGTGATTAAGGTGAAGTATTTAGAGGTGAAATATCAAGATATCTACTGACTCTTAAATAGGTCATAAAAATAGAAAGAAAGAAATTCAATGCAGTAAAATATTAATAACTAATGAATCTGGGTAAGTGGCATATAGATATTCATTGTCTTATTCTTACAACTTTCCTATAGGTTTAGAACTTCTCAAAGTAGAAAATTATGGAGGGAAACATTAAGACATGTTTTTATTTAAAATTTGTTTCCTACCAAGAAGAAAAGAAACACTGTATTTTGCTTAAATTTTTAAGTTGGCCTTCTATTTTAATCAATGTGGATTAATATATTAATCTGTATTAATCTAGGTGGAAGTAGTTCATTACCTTTACTTAATAGCTTTATTACTTGCATTTCATCCCATGACAAAATAGTAGGATAGAGCTATATTAGTTCAACTCACTAAGTTTGAATATTTATGAAGGGTTGCTTTTTGAGCACTTTCAATTAAAATGGTTTTGGGAGTGCAAAATCTGATTTTTGCTAATGGGTAGGTAATTCAGGGTACTTTAGGTTTAAATGACATGTCCCTTATAATGTGGTTTAAATGTATATCTTCTGAAGTAGTTGTTTCACTTTTTAACTGCCTAAAGGAAGATAGAGAAATACAATTGAGAAATAAGAGAAATAAGAGAAGATTGAGAAATAAATGAAAACGGGGAAATACTGTTTTAACAGACTCTATTTCAAGTCATGTGCTTGTTTTTTCTTTCAGCTCAAATTTTGGATTCTGATGCAATAGCCCAGCAGATACCGAGCTATATATTTTAGTTCAAAGAACAGGCACAGCATTTCCAAGGCTCAGTAGGACCATCTTCCTAGTCATAAACCAGACTGGTTGGATTTTTTCATATTATAAATCATACACCACATGAAATAAGTAGTCCATAAAGTTGGCAAGTAGGTTTCTTAAAGTGTTGATGGGGATATAAGCTTTTGAAACTTTGAAACTTTCAATGCTCAGAACAAGTGAGAGCAGAATAACTTGTAGCCCACAGGCGCCAGGCCTCCGCAGGCTGGGGTGGGGATTCCAGGGAAAGGAAGTATGGTCTGTTTATCTGCCCACACAGTGCATTCTCTGGGCTCCCAAATCACTCAACAGCCTCTCTTACCTAGGCAGGAAAACTTTGGGTGGTTCACCCCAAATTCTGCTTCTCGTGCCAACGTTTCTCATACCCCTGGGGCAGCCAATGCAGCCCCGTCCGCATGGCGGCACCCATCCTCATGCTCGCACTGGGGCTGCGGTGGCTTGGACCCAGTTACTCTCGTCTGACCATCACTCACCGGCTAGCTGGGCGGTCACCATTATGTGTCTCCAGTGTCAGTTCCCCTTTCTTGGCTGTTTACGCTGACGCAGTTGGGCTGTCGCTTCCAGGGTTATAAACTGTTGCCTGCATTTCCCGATGTGGAGGCCTTACTCTGGGGGCTTGTTTCGGTTTTTGTTTTTATGTTGCTGTCGTTTTCACTGTTTCACCATATCTTCAGATTATGACTTTTATTTATTTTACTCCCTGTCTTGACAAAATCCATACCAGATCATCTGGTCCCGGTCGTGGGACACTTGAGTACCAGGACTCAGCACATCTCCCAAAGCAAAGCGCCTACTCCCTGCGAATCAGGAGTCCCCAAGCCAGGAGGGGCCCGAATATTTAACTGCCTCTTTCCTTAGAATGAGTACCTTTCCCACCCTATGCTTTCAAAAGTCTAATTTTTAGGGCTCAATAATTATTTCATTATTCTCTGGAATAAGGAATCGCATCACTGCGTTCATGAAATGGGTCAGCTTTTCAGAACTCTCCAGAGCAGACTAATAAAATTGCTGCAATAATTGTTCTTTTGAAAATACAGAACTCTCAGGTATACATAAAGTAATGGTCTTAACAAAGTGAAGGTTTTTAAAAGATAAGAAAATTTCCTTTGTTGGGGATGCTGCCTGCAATGAACTACAAGTTATACCTGGTTGCTTAGTTCTTCTTTTGTGACTTTAGGAAAACATGTAAATTTGTATACCTCCATGATTTGCTTCTTCTTTTCACCTATCAAGTTTTGGGTTGATATCGTGCTGATAGGGAAAATTCTGTTAGATAGAAGCACAGTTTTCCCTAAGAGGAATGGAATGGCTATCAGAATCAGAATTACTTGGACAGTTAGAGTTATAAGAATGATAACCATTAAAATATAATAAAATGAAACATGATAAAATAAAATATAGTAAAATGAACCTTCACTGGTAATGTGGCCAATCTGTTTAATCTCTGAATAACAAATAAAATCCTGACTATGGAGAATTAAGATTTGTAGCCATTTTTATTTCACTGCTCCTCTTTTCTAAGTAAAATCTTCAGTGGAGATCCCAGAATGGGCAAAATTAGCTTTGTGATGTGAATTAAAACCTCCCTGGCTCCAAAGACTATATTTTCCCACCTTCCTGTTTTTATTTCTTTTAGAGGACAAGGAATGCCACTCTCCACCACCTCCTGCCCAGTGTCTCAGTCTGGTGTCAAAAAAAGCCCTTTAAATGTACTATGTCCAAGGACACAAACAGATAAAGAATGCTGAAGGTACTCACCTTTATGTTCATGTCTTTTTACATTTTTCTTGTGGACTGTTTGTCTTTTTCCTATTGATTTATATATGTTCATATATTCTAGATCTGTGCCATCCATTCTATGAGTCATGTGGTTATTGAGCCACTTGAAACATGGCTGGACTGAACTGAGCTGTTTTGTAAGGGTAACATAAAAACTGAATTTCTAAGAATAAAAAAATATAAACTATGTCATTACTAATTTTTATATTGGTTACTTGATGAAATGATAGTATTTTTGATACATTGGGATAAATAAAATACATCATGAAAATTATTTTTATGTTGCTTTTTATCTTTTTGTATGTGACTATTAGAAAATTTACACATGTGGTTTGCATTATATTTTTATTGGACACCACTATTCTAGCCTTCTCTTTTGTTTCTCCCTCTACATCCTAAACACTCTTTTCCAGTAACACTTCATTATATTTATCTGTTTAAGTCTTACTCCTCACCCCTCCCAAACTATAACCCCCTTGAGGATAAATAGATCATGTTTGTAATCATAATATTTAGTATAATACTTGGCATTTAGCAAAACGTTTTTTTTTAACAAATTGAATTGACTCTTCACTTTTGTTACAGGGACCAGAAAATAAAGGGGAGCCGTATTTTATGGCTGCTGAACTCCTGAAGACTGTATCATGAATTATGTTACTTTGTAATAAAATACCTTAAAAAGTACCTAGCACATGTGATGAGCCTAGTAATTCTTAGCTTTCTTTCTTTTCTATCTGCAGATTTTTAGAAGGAACAAGAATACATGACAGCGGGGCCTCTGTACCACAGGACATCATAAAACTAACTTCTTTAATAATTACATTAGGTAATATAATTATCTTGCTTTAAAAGGTATTTTAAGCAACCTGAAACTTCCCCTTTGTGAAGCTAATTCTGAATAGAAAAGTCCATTCAGTGCTTCAGTAGTTAGTCTGGCCACAGTTTTATTGCTCTGGTGAATTCTCACAAGGATAACTGAAAAACAACTCACCAGATAGTTACATAGGAGCTATTTCCAAGAAGTTTTCTAGGATGAATTTATCCTGGCACAATGTTTTTCACTGTTAATCAAAATTTGTCATCTTAGGTAAATTCATCTATTTATTGATCATTATATGATGCAGGCTTGATGCCCTTTAGGATGCTATGTCTATCTGAATAATGCAAATTCTTGTCTTTTAGGAAGTGTACTGTAAAGTATACTATCAAGAACCTGAGAAGATAACCATCAGAAAAGGAGAAAATATTTGCAAATCATGTATCTTCTGATCAGGAACTTGTATCCTGAATACATAAAAAGTCTTACAGATCATTAATTAAAAAGACAAACCCAATTAAAATGGGTAAAGGATCTAAACAGAAGTTACAAAAATGGATATGTGGGTAAAATTGCAATATTTCCAGACTCTCTCACCAGGCTTTAGTGCATCTCCATACAATAGGGGTTTCCAGGGGGTGGAGAGGAGTAGTCCCTCTCCATATGAACAGGTAATTACAAGGGCAAGAGAGCCAGAGAGTCTGGGTGGGGTTGTCTTCTTCGGCAGCAGGGTTACAAGAGACACAGGGGAGCAGAAGTGGATGACTGCTTGTAAGGAATAAATTTTATTTCTCCCTTTGACTGAATTTGGTTTCAAAGGTATTTGCCTGGGATTTTCCTCCCTGAGTTACAGGTTAATAAACACATAAAAGATACTGAATGTCATTAGTCATCAAGAAACTGCTAATCAAAACCACAATAAACTACCACTTCACACTGACTAGTATGGCTGCAATATAAAAGAGAGAAAATAAGAAGTCTTGATAAGGATATGGAGAAACTGAAACTCTCATACATTGCTGGTGGTATGGAAAGTGGTGCAAGAACGTTAGACAACCAGTTTGGCAGTTCTTTAAAATGTTAAACATAGAGTTACTATATGATCCAACAATTCCACTTTTAGGTATATAACCAAGAGAAATAAATATTTGTCCACATAAAAACACCTAAATGCATGTAGCAGTATTATTGATAATAACCCAAATTGGAAACAGCCTTAAAGTCCATTAACTGATGCATGGATAAACAAAACATGGAAAATGCATACAATAGAATATTATTCAGCAATTAAGAGGAATAAAACACAGAAACATGTTATGACACAGATGAACTTTGAAGACCTTATGTTAAGTGAAAGAAGCCAGTCACACATAAGAATCCATTTATATGAAATGTCCAAAATAGACAAATCTATATAGAGAGTAAATAGATTATTGCTGTCTAGAGGAAGGGGAAGAATGCAGTGACTTCTTTTGTGTGTGCTGAAAATAATCTAACTTTGTGGTGGTTGCACAACTATGTAATATACTGAACAAATACTAAATTGTACATTTTAAATGCATTAATTGTTTGATATGTAAATTGCATGTCAATAAAGTTGTTGAGAAACTAAGTACCATGAGAATGCATGCAAAGTGGAGTTGAGAAAAACTCAGATAATTACCTATTGAAAAAGTCGGGCTTGTCTTAAATGTTTATCCCATTAATAACAGTAATATGGCTTCCATAGTGCATGCTGGGTACCTAGCATGTGTCCAGTTCTGCTCTATGTTTTGGGTAGACATATACACAGACCAGGTGGTTAATAAGAGAGAAGGCATATGTGTCTATCAAACTTCTATTCTTGAAGTAAGAGGAGTAACAGACAATAAAAATCTCAAAAATAATGAATAATTTCGATAGCTATAAATAATATGAAGAAAAGGAAATGGGAAAGTTGAACACAGTAAGACTGAGAGAGAGGGAAGGAGGAACAGATGCTGAGAAGTCATGGGCGGAACTGGGGAACAGCACTTCAGACAGAGGGAAGGGCATTGTGAGAACCTGGTGGTGAGGAAGTTTCTGGCAGTGCCAGGAGCAGTGAATCAAGGACAAAGAGACAGAGGAGGCTCTGGGGTTGTGTAGGCTGTTGCAGCAAGTTTGGCTTTTATTTTCAAGTCCGTGGGAAAACACTGAAGGATTTGAAGGGGGGAGTGATATGAGAAATCTGTTAAATTGTGTTGGTCTATCTATACGGAGGGGCCTCAACCGCTCTGGGACTGATTTAAAAATGACGTTCTGGACTTTGATACTGAGTCTAACACTCTAAAGGGGTGAAACTTTTGAGGGAGAAAGTGATCACAGTTTGCTTGTGGGAAAAAGGTAACTGTGGCCAGAGGCCTTCACGAGGATGGTATTGGGGGTGGAGCCTCTGGAAGATAATTAGGCCCTAAGGGTAGAGTCCTTATACTATTAAATTGACTATGATATGATTACTGATTATTATATTTATTATTGCCTTTATAAAGAGACCAGAGAGCTGGCTCTGCTATCCACGGATGAAGATGTCCACATCAAACAGTGGTGATTACTCGGGATCTATGGCAGAATGTCTGTGTCCTATAGACTCAGGTGCATGTTATTTTGTCCATGTTGTGGTAGGAAAAACTTCCCAAGGATGTAAACGCAAGGAAGCAAAATGACTTGGATTTTCTGCCTCTGCTATATTTGGGAAACAGGGTGCTCCTGGTCCCAAAGATGGAGGGCAAATTTGATACTACAATTTTCCTTGAGAGTCAATTTACATTACGCACAGTTTAACTGAAAAACAAACAAATGAACAAACATGCCTTCATCCATCTTAATATACAGAAAGATCCCATCATAAATAATAATCAAGTAAACATCAGGCTTTTAAATAGCAACAAATGCCCAAGGAGCCCTTCAGATTCTCCAGAAGCAAAACAGTAACCACATGACTTAACTGCAGGGATCCCTCCATGGCATCTCTTATACTCATTCATGGAGGAGGTGGGTATTCAGTGGCTTGATCTCTGTGCTATGTGCCAATATCTATAAATAGCTGTTTATTACTGAGTCTTCAGATCATTACTTGCAATTCTCCTTCATTTCCTTTTGTCATTTCCCAATATGCCACATAGTGGGAAGATAACATTTATTCAAATTTCACGAAGATCTCAGGAATCATTACAACACGGAGTTGTGATTATTTTTTTTTCAACTTTTGCAGCATTTAACACATTAAATATTAATTCGTGATAGTGATTCTTGGAGAAACTTTAATTAAATTAGGTTGGCCCATCTCCTGGACTGGTAATTACAAAGGCAAGGGGGCCAGAAAGGCTGGGTGGGGTAATTACTATAATATCAACTAGAGTTGAATGCAAATACTGCATATGCCAAAATAGACAAATGAATTTTTGGAATCTAGAGCATAAATATGTAATTTTGAGGTCCTGATGGAATTTGGCTATGACAGCAAAGTGGGACTGAATTCTCCTGAGTTTTTCATCATGATTTATTGCTTCTGTTTCCACATTTAAAGATCATAGTCCTATTGAAAAATATTTAAATTCTATTGACAATTTTACTTCACTTTTAGTTTCTTGTCCTACAATTTCTTCTAAAGAGTAGCATTTTGTTTCTATTTTTCTTTTTTACTTTTTGAATTTTTACGTGATTTTTGTTTTAGGAATAGTTTTGATCTCTCTTTTTTTTAAAAAAGTGAATAGACTTTTATCTTTTGGAGCAGCTTTAGCTTTACGGAAGAATTGAGTAGATGTTACTGAATGTTCCCTTTTACCTTCTGCCAGATTTTTCTCTAAAGGCATGTACCATTTTGCACTTCCACAAGCAATGAATGAAAGTTCCTGTTGGTCAAAGTTCTCACCACGTTTGGTGTTGTCATTTGGATTTTGACCATTCTTTTAGGTATCTTACTGTTTTAATTCAAAATTCCCTAATGACATATGATGTAGAGCATCTTTTCATATGTTTATTTGCCATCTGTTTATCTTCTTTGATGAGGTGTCTGTTCAGATATATAGCCCATTAAAAATTTTTTTTTCCTGTTGTTGACTTTCCAGAGTTCTTCATATATTTTGGATACGAGTCTTTTATTGGACATGTGTATTGCAAATATTTTCCTTGAATTCTGTGGTTTGTCTTCTCATTCACCTAATAGTGTCTCATAAGGTAGGAGTGCTTAATTCTAATGCTGTCTACTTATCAATTGTTTTTCAAAGATCGTGCTTTTGCTGTTATATCGAAAATGTCATCACTAAATCCAGGGTCACTTAGATTTTCTCATATTTTTTCTTCTAGGAGTTCTATAGTTTTCATTTTATATTTATGTCTATGATCCATTTTGAATGAATTATTATGTAGGGTATAAGGTCTGTGACTTGATTCATTATTTTGCATGTGGATGCCCAGTTGCTCCAGCACCATTTGTTGCAAAAACCATCCTTTCTCCATGGACTTGACTTTGCTCCTTTGTTAAAGCTCCATTGACGATGTTTGTGTGAGTCTATTTCTGGACTCTGTTCCATTGATGTATTTCTCTATTCTTTTGTCATTAACACATTCTCTTGATTATTCTAGCTTTCTATTAAGTCTTGAAATTAGTGTAAGTCCTATGATTCTGTTCTTGTGTTGGCTGTTCTAAATCTTTTGCCTTCCACGTATATTGTAGAATGATGTCTGTTGCTATCTACACAGTAATAACTTGCAGGGATTTTGGTTGGGTGTTTTTATTTTCTAGCCTCTGTGATTCAAATTCCTTCTTCCTTTTGTACCTACTGTCATGGTAAGTCCCCAGCATTTTTTTCTGACTTTTATTGCTCCAATAAAATAGGAAATTAGCACACATACTCTTTTATAAGATATTTATAACTCACTTTGGGGAGGCTTGAGCCTTTTGTAGTTTCACAAATGAGTTTGAAATCATCTCCTCTTATGTTGTTTAGCAGATTGTGGACCCTTCAGCTTTTCAGGCTTATTCTTCATTCTCTAGTAATGATTCCAAGTGGCTAAGGAATCTGTAAACTTGACAAGAGTCTAAAGGTAGCTGTTTATCAATGTGAGGAAATACTGACAAATCAGTTTTGTGATATTATCAAGTTATTTCTGTTGAAAACTCTCACACATTTCTCTTTGCCTATCTTGTGTTTGTCTCTATGTAGAGTATGACCACGACCTCCATAAACTGAGCAAAATGTAGAGGTTTGGAGTCACCCCAGGTATAGCTGATACTGCAGGACATTGTTTTCATAAAGTGTCTTGCTTGTCTCTATAATTAGATGCAAGTAGAATGGTTGTCAGCAAAATATTCACCAAGGAAGTATTTTTAAATTGGAAATACAGGGGCACATCCACAGCATAGCATGAAACAGTACTCACAAGTACCAGCTGTGTGTGTATGTGTGTGTGTGTGTGTGTGTGTGTGGTGATAAAGTCAAACATGTCTCTTAAAAATAAAACTCTTGCTAAGTCAGTTTCTGTACAAACTTTGTGCCTGTGTGTGTGCACAGATGCAGGGTCTGCATGTAGCCACTGTTCACCTCTCTGCTCCCAATGTCAGAGATTTTATTTTTCCTGTTCACTATCTAGGAATTAATTAATTAACTAACTAATTAATTAATAGCTTTTATACGAATGAACATTTGCATGAATAAAAGTGTTTACTGGGAAAAAGTTGGTTTCTCTACTACTCTGTGAGTCTCTTGAGGGCAAGATGGTGTTTTCCTAATTTCAATGTGTACAGTGCCTAGAACGTAATACAGTGCCTAGAACATAGTACTCACTACATCTTTTTAAAAATAAGTGAGTAAATAAGTAAATAAACTGAAGGGTAGCCTCAAAGGGAGGTTCATTTATCTCTGACTACTTAATACCAATGAACAGCCAAAAATCAAAAGTCTAAGGGGGAATGGGAGCAAAGATATGTTTCTAGTCATACATCAATCTGAGTGTGACTGTCTTGCTTTACCCACTTTCCATGAAGATGAAATGTTGGAAAAGCCTTCTGTTAAATTTTATGTTTTATGATACTGAAGTAAGAGATGCAGACAGAATCTTAGGTACCGAAAAGGTCACTGGGAGAATAGAGGAAAGGATGTGAGAAAAGAGAATGAAATGACAGAATGCCTTTATTAAATTAAGATGTGAATATGGAAATCACACCAAAATAAAGTCATTTTTAGGGTGTTTTTTTTAAGATAGACGTGATCCTGGAAAAGAGTGAAAGAACAGTGTGGGTAAAATTGCAGTATTTCCAGAATCTCTCACCTGGCTTTAGTACATCTCCATATCAACAGGTGTTTCCAAGGGGTGGAGAGAAGTAGTCCGTCTCCGTATCAATGAGTAATTACATGGGCAAGTGAGGGCTTATTTGGATCAGAGAGGTTGGGGGGAGTATTTGCTCACTTCTGCCACAGAGGCGGGATGACTGCTTGTAACCAATAAATTGTTTTAAACTTTATTTCTCCCTTTGATTCATTTCAGTTTAAAAGGTATTTTGCCCCAGGATTTTGCCTCCACAGAGTTACAGCTGGTGGTAGTCTGAGGACCTCTGAACCCAAAATCTGTCTATATGGGTGTGACTGTTGGGCGGTCTGCCCCTAGAGTTGGTGGGGAGAAGCCTGGAATTCCCCCTGTGGATAGTGGGGAGGCCATGGTGGCTGCAGTGGCAGAGGGTGCAGCCTCACCCAGGGGCTCACTATCTGTGGGGCTTCCAATTTAGGAGACCCTAGTGGGGATTTGGTCTGGGGTAAAACACCTCTTAGAGGGGTGGGGCCTTATGCAGAACTGTGGAAGGGTGGAGACACTGGAAGCTGCAGAATTAGCCTTCCGTGAGATAAAAGACTGCTTAGAGGCCCTGGGCAGTCATGTAGCAGCTGACATTATAGGGTCCCTTTTCCTCAAGATAGTGGAAAATATTATCGAAGGGAGAGGGGGTATTGAGGAGAATGAGAAGGTTAACATGGAAAGAGAGGGACTTCAGCAGGAGAGAGACATCCTTCAGCATTGCTTGGAGGATCTGGGTGATGACCTATGGGATGCCCTTAAGGAAGAGAGACAGTTATTAAGAAAAGGGGTTGTGCTCCTGGAAGATTCCTTTGCGGCAGGAAGGGAGGAGGTGACAGGAGAAGCTGCATTGCAGGAGACTATGGTGGAAGGGGAGGAAAGAGTGGTGCCTTCATCCCCAGAGATGGTGGATGTGGGGGGAAGAGGAGGAGGTGGGGCCAAGGGCTGATCTGCTGCTGAGGCCACTGGCCAAGGCACCAGCCTCTCCTTTATTAAAGGCCTGACAGACTGTAATTAAAAGAAATAAAAATGAAACAACCATGGTCTTCTCAGGGAGAGGAGCCACCCATTCCCAGGTTGTGGAACACTCCATGCTCCACCCCTATACCCAGGAGGAGCTGGTGGATGTGAGTGTCTGGGATAGGCAAAAGCCACCAGAATCTCTGCCTATGTGACTTTTACGTCTCTGGGATCTGGGGGTGGAAAACATTGTTTTGTTGGGTCCTGAAAAGAATAGACTTGCTTCCCAGACAGCTCACCCTTCCCTCTGGCAGCGGTTGCAAAGTGCCCGTCATGCCTCAGGGAATCAGGTGCTTCTGGATTGGCTGACAACTGCCATCAGGGCAGTTTGGCCTAATCAGGGTGATTTACCATATTTACCCATTAGCTGGAAAACGTATGTAGAGCTCCAACAGGTATTATGGGAATTGGGCATGAAAAATATCATCTATAATACGAACCCCTAGGGCCCTGATGAGGAGTTGTTCATCATAGGAATGAGGAATCTGGTGCTGCATACAGCTCCCCCGTCTCTCTTTGGTTCCCTAGTGACTACTCTTGCCCCCCACATAGGACAACCCATAAGTGAGGCTACTTGTAGTTTAGCAGATCTAGGGGAGGTTGATACAATAAGGGCATGGAAGGAAGTATGGTCTACGACTGAAAGGAGAGGTGCAAAAAGGCCCATGGAGGTCCTGAGGACCCAGATGTGGGTTGATTTGATAAAGGCTGGGGTAGTGAAAGAAAAACTTGATGGGCAGCCCAGTAGGATCTTGTTAGAACTGTGGCACCAATTAAAGCCAGAGCAGCAGTTCTAGCTGCTGAGGTCCAGGACATGGAAACCAGAGTCAAAGCCTCACGCCTGGCCCGTGTCCCTGCAAAACTTCCTGGGGACAGTACTCAGGATCCGCCTGAGCCCTCACCCCCACAGGAGCATGATTGGGCATTCCGGATTGACTGAGTGGGGTGTCAAGGTCCCCACCTTGGGGGACTTTGTGGGGACTGGAGGCCACATGTAGAATTACCAATTCATTGGTCCCTGTGAATGTACAATGTATCCTAGCACTGATGGACACAGGAGCTGAGTATTCCCTAATTTATGACAACCCTGAGCATTTTCCTATAACCCCTGCTGTAAGAGATGGCTATGAGGGTAAGGCAAATAAAAAGAAAGACAGCCCAAATCCCACCGGGGATAGGGTGTTTACCCCCAAAGGAGTATGCTGTGTACATTTCTCCCATCCCTGAATATATTTTGGGGGTAGATATCCTGCAGGGCCTTTAGTTACAGACCACTGCAGGTGAGTTCAGACTGAGGGTATGTGTGGTAAAGGTAGTTCTGAGGGGACATGCTAAGCACCCACCTGTAGCTCTGCCTATACCTTGGTGGGTAACAAATACTAAACAGTGTAAATTGCCTGGGGGGCACAAGGAAATTGGAGAAACTCTACAGGAGTTGGAGAGGGTAGGCATCATAAAGCCCACTCATAGTCCTTTTAATTCTCCAGTGTGGCCAGTGAAAAAGCCAGATGGCTCCTGGTGTATGACCGTGGACTACAGGGAATTGGATAGAGTCACACTCCCATTTGGATGCTGCTGTTCCCTCTATAGCGGCCTTTATGCACACCCTCAGTCATGAACTGGGTACATATCATTATGTTGTGCACCTTGCTAATGCTTTATTCTGTATTGACATAGCACAGGAAAGCCAAGAACAGTTTGCCTTCATATAGGATGGCTGGCAGTCGACATTCACTGCCCTTCCGCAGAGATACCTCCACAGTTCCACCATCTGTCACGGATTTGTAGCCTGGTACTTGCCACATGGACGAAACTGCAAACAGTGCAGCTGTATCACTACATTGATGATATTACATTCACGTCTGATTCTCTTGCAGATTTAGAAGGGGCAGTTCCTAGACTGCTGCAACATCTACAGGAGAAAGGATGGGCTGTGAACAGTACCACGGTTCATGGACGTGGTTTGTTGTAAAATTCTTGGGGGTTGTCTGGTCAGGTAAAACTGAAGTTACTTCTGAAGCAGTCATAGACAAGGTCCAGGCTTTCCCCACCCCTAACACTGTGGCAGTCTTATAAGAGTTTTGGGTGTTTTTTTTTTTGCTACAGGAGAGTGTTTTCCCACACTTGGCACAAATTCTGAATACCTTATACCTTTGGTATGAAAGGGCATCAGGTGGGACTGGGATGAGACATGTGCAGCTGCTTTTACTGCTGCTAACTGAGCAGTCAAGGCCTTACAGGCCTTGAGTGTAATGGACTCATCAAGGCCCTGTGAGCCAGATGTTTATGTAACTGAAGATGGTTATGGATGGGGTCTTTGGCAGCATCTTGAATGGACACGCCAACCTATTGGATTCTGGTCACAGCTATGAAAAGGAGCAGAGGTCCAGTACACCCTGATAGAGAAGGAACTGGTTGCTGTGTATCACACCTTGCTGGCTAAGGAGCCTATCACAGGAACAGCTCCAACCAAGGTAATAACCACCTAGCTCATTGCAGGGTGGGTGCAAGACTTGACCTGAAGGTCATGAAGTGACATGGCACAGATGCCTACACTGGCCAAATGGGGGACATATTTACAGCAGCGTAGTGCCTTCTCTACTAGCCCCTTAAGTGGAGAACTCCAAAGCTTACTGGGGCCAGTGACCTATACTAGTGGAAAGCAGGAAGAACTTGCTTTTGAGTCATTGGTAGCCAAGAGTCCTTATCAGAACGGAAAAGCCCCTATACCTGAAGATGCTTGGTATACAGATGGCTTCAGTTGTGGGCAGACCCCAAAGTGAAGGGCTGTGGCTTTCTATCCTAAGTCTGAGAAAATATGGATATATGGATGCAGGATGGAGAGGGGAAGAGCAGCCACTGGGCTGAGTTGTGGGCAGTATGGCTCATGATCACCCAGGAGCCTTCCCCCATAGTTGTCTGCACTGACAGCTGGGCCGTCTATCAGGGCTTGACCCTGTGGCTACCATCATGGTACCATGCCAACTGGACTGTTGGTCACTGGCCCCTTTGGGGGCAAGAGTTGTGGCAAGAACTATGGGCCTCTGGTCAGACTAAGACAGTTATGGTATATCATGTGACTGGCTATTTGCCTTTGGAATCCCCAGGGGATGATGAAGCAGACACACTGGCCCAGGGCTGGCTAGAAGGAAAGCCTGCCTCTGATGTAGCCCAATGGTTATACCAGCATTTGTTGCATGTGGGGCAAAAGATAATGTGGGTTGTAGCCTGTCAGTGGGGCTTGCCATTGACCTTTGAAGAAGTCAGCAGAGCCCAGGAGTGCCTTGTGTGTTGTAAGAGGGACTTACACCTAGTTCCACAGCAACATGGGACAATAGTAAGGGGGCCAATAGCCCTTGTCAGGTGGCAAATAGACTATATTGGGCCTCTGCCCATATCAGAAGGATATCGGTATGCCGTGACTTGTGTGAACATGGCTACTGGACTATTGGTTGGTTTTCCTGCCACATTGTGCAGATCAGCAAACAACCAAGAGGGGCTTAGAGTGTCTCTTTGCAGCCTATGGCCAGCCGCAGGTGATTGAGAGTGATCAAGGCACCCACTCTACTGGACATGTATTATAAGGATGGGTGTAGCAATTAAGAGTAAAGTGAATATTTCATGTACCATATAATCTTACTGGGGCAAGCATGATAGAGAGGTACAATGGTTTGTTGAAATCTGACCTGAAGTCGGACACCAATAGTCTATGGGACTGGTCAGTTTGCTAATGAACAGTGCTACCGCATTTGAATGAGAAGTCCGAATAGGAGTCTTGAGCCCTGTGGATATGCTAACACACAACACTGCCTCTCCTATGTAACTGTATGTGCAAACCAAAGAGGAGTTATTGAAGCCAGGATATGGCCAGCAGAGCAACATCCTGCTGCCAGCCCCTACTGCATTAAGCCCTGGAGACACTGTTGAGTGGATGTGGCCCTGGACATTTTGACACATGGATCAGCAATGGCTGGCCCTTCTGGCACCTTAGGGTAAAGGACTGAAAGCTGGCCTCATGTGTATTCCTGGAGTATAAGCACAGTTGCCTCAAAGATCACATTAGTGTACCCAAAACATCTGGGAGGTTAGAACATCTTATGGGTAAGTTTTGTTTTATCTTTATGGCGAGTGCATGTTCCTCCCATAATCCTATATATTGATCCATCTGTAACTCACACAGGAAGAAGTGTCAAAGTCTGGTATACTAGACCAGAACGAGATCTTATTCATGCCACTGTTCTATCATGGGACCACTCTCTTGCATGCAGTCTACCTGACGAACAAGATTTGCCTATGCTGGTATCATTAAACATGTATCTTATCACCCTTAAGGTTATTTTCTCCTACAGTTCTTGTGGCCTGGATGCACTCCCTGGCTACAACTGCCTTGTGATGATTGGTCTGAACCCTCTACATCTTCAGCTACTGTCTGCTGGAATTGGCGAGCTTGGACTTAATCTGCATGGGACTTGGAACCTAGCTGAATCCTCTGGTTTGAGGATTATCATGATTTCATTTTTGTTGCTATTGTATGTCATTAATCTGGTCACAATGCTCCAGTTTTCTCACCTAGAGACCATTGCAGAAGAAAGGGAATGAGTAGATTGTAGGGCGACATTTCTGGAAGGGTGGCCTGTGGATAAAATTGCAATGTTTCCAGAATCTCTCGCCTGGCCTAGTTCATCTCCATATCAACAGGTGTTTCCAAGGAGTGGAGAGAAGTAGCCATCTCCATATCAATGGGTAATTATATGGGGGAGTGAGGGCTTATCTAGATCATAGATGTTGGGAGTAGGATTCACCAGCTTCTGGCACAGTAGGAGAGAGAGAGACA
This sequence comes from Manis javanica, assembly GCF_040802235.1. Classification (NCBI taxonomy): domain Eukaryota; kingdom Metazoa; phylum Chordata; class Mammalia; order Pholidota; family Manidae; genus Manis; species Manis javanica. Next base: position 109,915,313 of record NC_133157.1, read on the forward strand.
CAGGATGACTGCTTGTAACCAATAAACAGGTTTTAAACTTTATCTCTGCCTTTGACTGATTTCAGTTTCAAAGGTATTTTGCCCCAGGATTTCTCTAGGAGTTACAAATAGGAAGCCTGAAGGAGTCAGAAGTCTTTGCCTAGTTAACCTAAACAAACCTACACCAGATCAGGCATGCTTCCCGTGGTCAGTGGACCTAAAGAGGAGAGCAGCAAGTGCTGACAATACCACCTGGATGAAAAGATGACAGAACTCCTTCAAGGTGATGATTTAATATAGAGTCCTCTGCAAGTATTCACAGTATTTTGTTGAATTTCATGGTAGAGCCTGGAAAACTCTTTCTAATTTTAGTAAAATCATTATTAGTTAAACAAATCCCCTTCCTCCCAATAGCCAGAGCAATAAGAATAATCTTAATTTTCCACTAAATGGAATCTTGGCATAACAAAGGAAGTCCTCTCCGGATTTATATCATCAGCCAAGGCTAAAGCAACCCAAAACAAGTTCTGAGAGTATTTGGAGAAATGTATCTGCAAGTATGTGGCACAAGATGGCTAATGACCTGTTATCTAATATGGCTACCAGTTCAATTGTTTATGGTGGAAGAGATCCTTTTAAAGATTCATTGTGCTAAGGGCATTTCCTTTGAACACTTATTGCCAGATCTAATTAGAAATAAGTATTTCCTGGGGATGTGAGCCATGAGGTATTGTGTGCATGCTCGTAAGCAGTTATACTCTCTTTGAGATGATCTCCACTGTATCTATTACCATCTTAAATCCTTTCTTTTGTAAAGGAGTGCAGAGAGCATTAAGAGTCAGGAAAAAGAACTAATAAAACTTAGCTAAACCTTAACAGCAGACCATTCCGGAATAGTAAGAGATTCAATGTCTAAACTTAGAGAGAGACCAGATCAAAGGAAGAGAGAGCGAGAGGCCAGCCAAGGGCTATTTGAATCCTAGTTTACTAAATCCCCATGGTTTACAACCCTGATATCCACCCTGGCAGGGCCCTTGCTTATTTTTATACTGCTTCTCACTTTAGGTCCCTGTATCTTAAACCGGCTAATAGCCTTTGTTAGGGAAAGAGTGAGTGCTGTTCAGGTGCTAATGCTGAGACCTCAGTATCATTCACTCACACAGCAGGAAGAAACAAACATTCCATGATTGGAATGGTCAAAGGAAAGTGGGGAAATGTAGAATCTAAGCATTAGTAAGATTAGTAAATTAGCATAAGCATAGCCATCTTAGAAACCTAGAAACCATTTTCTGAGAGTGTGACTCAGAGGAAAAAAAAACAAAAACAAAAAAAAACAAACCCTGGGCCTGGGTAAGGCCTTGAAAAACAAGTTAATCATGAGCACCGGGTGGTAGGCAGCTGGGACCCTTGGTCAGCTAACCTTGGTCAGTAAATCTTACATACCAAGCTTATCGTGCAGAACCTCCCTAACCATTGAGGAGTAGTCTTACCCTGCCCTTGCTTAACCCCAGGATATATGTCTTGCAAGAATAATGTATAGTTATAGAAAATTGCTATGAGTTAAGTGCTTTGAAATTGCTATATAAACCCTTGGCTCTGAGTGCTCGAGGTCCTTGTTGAGACCCGCTGCATCGGGTTGACTTGGACCTCAGCTAGCTAGCTGAATAAAGACTTTGCTTGAATTTACATCTCTATGCCTGTGTAGTTTGTTCTCTGGGGAAGCCTCGGAAGCCTGGACCCTAACACTTTCTATTATTGTCAAATTATGTATAATTTTTCTCTTATCATTCTTTGATCTATTATACTATTAGCAAGCAGTATCTGTTGAGATTGTTGCTATAGCCACAGAGATTAATTTTCAAATCTAGTTTTTAAGTAGTTGTAGAGAATGTTGGTATGCTTTTCCATTATTTTAAAACTTCTGTACTACTGAATATTAGTTGTTACCATAGCTCATTGAGTCCATTCACCTATATTGTTCAGTATGAACAGAACAAATACATGTTATTTGCTTTCTAAATAAATAAACCAAACCAGTAAAATAAAAATAGCTGCACTATAAAATTGCATGAATTAATGCTTTTGTGTTTATAGAAGTTCTTTATGCTAAATAAAATAAGATAGTTGAACATCTACAGTTAATACATTTGTTTCCAATTTTGAATAGTTTCTGCAAAATCAGTATAACGTATTTAACTGCTTCAACTTTATTAGCTTTATTCTGTAGTCCATTCACTAAGTATAGCATTTTGGAATTTTAAAATAAATCATATCTGTACTTCAATATAAATAAATAAAGTGCTCTGAAGAAAAAAAGAGAGAACATATCCATAGAATTTTGGAATTTGAATATAAAAGGAGACATGAGGTTTCAATATTTAATCCACCTGACACTTTGCATGTTATATCCCATGATGCTTACCTATCTTTCTTCAATCCTCCCTTATCTGTTTTCTATATATTTCCTGTATGTTTTCTGCTTAAAAATTATTTACTTAGAATTTTAACTAATGTGCTTCTTTTCTTGAGGTTAGTATAGCAACTTGTTTAATTTATTAAATTAGATTTTTGAAGGGCCCCCACCAGTAAGATGGCAAACTTCCGGCTTCTCTTCGGGGTCCTCGGTTCCCGCCGGTGCCACCTGAAGCCTAATCACCTCTTGCCCCCCTCCCAATCCCAGCACCTAGCCAACAGCCACCAGCCCCGTAGAAGTGACACCTCAATCAATTCATGCCCCTTCCTATATAACCCAGCACCTTTCCCTAATAAAGCGGAACTCTCCGGTGAATTGCTGCTGTGTGTCGCTCCTTTCCTTTCATTGGTGCCGAAACCCGGGAGACGGGACACCCCAACTGGGCCCCGTCTTCCCCCGACACCAGCAGCAGCTTGCCCTCGTCCTCTTTTTCCGGTGCTGGCTCATCACACTCACCACTCCTCTCTGGCCTTTAGGTAAGTTTTCCCCCCGGAGTGGGCCACTCTTCCCTGAGCTATCGCAGTGCCATTGACCATGATCCTCCGGCAAGGCCCTGATGCTCGGGAATGAGGAGGGAACTCTCCCCGCCTCAAGCCTTCATGGCTCCAGCGGACCCTCAGGCCTCTCCTCCGATAGCCATAAATCCTCGCCTCAGGCCTTTATGGCTGTGGCGGACCCTCAGGCCCCTCCTCCGACAGTCATAAATCCCCGCCTCAGGCCTTCACAGCTGCGGCCGACTCTCAGGCACCCCCCTCCAACAGCCATAAACGAGGTGACTCCTTTGTGGATGAGAACGCTCCCTTCCCCCCCCCCTCCTTCTGCTCCATCCGCCGAAAACGCCTAGCGCTAAGTACCTCATGACTCCGGCACTCTGCCTTCTTAGGGAAGTCTGGGTGATGACCCACACTTCCCAAGAAATTCCGACTCATATACGAGTTTCCACAGACCACCAAGGATCATCGGGGACGCCCTTTGTCTCCTTGTGGTCTGCTTCCAGTCCAAGGATCTCCGTTCGTCTTCCCCTGTTTGTCTCCTTCTCTGTCCTTTAGCCATGGGAGCCTCCTCATCCCTCCCTGAAAGTTCACCTCTTGAATGCCTGCTTAAGCATCTGACTACCCTCTCCCTGAGGCCTGATATAAAACCAAAACTTCTCCGTAAATATTGCTCCCAAGATTGGCCGACATACCCCCTAGACAATAACAACCAATGGCCTGCAGGGGGAACTCTTGATCCTAACATCACTCACGATCTTTTTAACTACTGCCATTGCCTGAAAAAATGGAAGGAGATTCCCTATATCGAAGCTTTCCGCCTCCTCCTCCCCCTCCCCCTCCCAAGTTCTCCTAGCCTGCAAGCCACTGCCCCCGCAGAAGCCTCCCGTTCACTCCCTTCCCCTTCTTCTCCTACAACAGCCCTTCTCCCTTCCTTCCCCACCATCTCCTCCCCCATCTCACCTCCTCCGCCTTCGTCCCCCGCAGATTAAGCCAGAGCCTTTCAGCCCCCCCTTTAACTAGGTCCCAGGGGCCTCCTCCGTCTTTGCCCTCATCACCTATTTCTCCCCTGTTAGGGACCGCCTTTGTCTTCTCACATGTTTGTAGGGAGAATGGGAAAGCACCTTCCCCCATGTCTGAACGCAGCATGGGAAAGCACAAGCTAGAGAACAACCGGTGCAATCCTTAGAAGTTATCTGCCCACAAAAACATGTCTTGCCAAGACTCCTCACTCTGAAAATAGGGAGACCTTGAAGATGTGTAGAAACACCGCCCCTGCTTCTAAGTATGCCCTTCCCCCACTTGCCAATGTAGAAGGAATGGAGAACAAAGAACATTCTGTTTACGTATTCCATAAGCAATTAACCAGAGCCCTGCTGTAGCTCAGTTAGTAGAGCATGGGACTCTTAACCTCAGAGTCATGAGTTCAAACCCAACTAGAGCAGCAGAGGCAAGCAGCTGGGCTGTTAGCTGGCGACATGTGGGTCTGATTCTATCTTTCTTTATTTTCTTTGCCCCCCTTCAGCACTTCAGGACCTGCTTGAATAGGTGCAGCTAGACCATGTCACTCCCCCACAGACTGAGCCAGAACCCTTCAGTCCCCCTCAGACTTAGTCCCGAGAACCTCCCAAAATTATCGCCCCCCTCCAGGAGGTAGCAAAGTCCAAAGGCATTTAGGAGATTTAGCCCAACTAGAGAAATGCCTAAGTTCCTTTTCCACTGATCCCACAACATATATCAGGGAGTTTCAATGGACCCTGCAGTCTTACAGCCTCACACATCATGACATTTTCAGGCTCCTAGCCAATACTCTCCTCCCTGAAGAGCGTAGACGAGTTTGGGACTTCGCCCAAACGCACGCTACCGAAACCCACAGGACTGACCCCACCTATCCCCCTGGCCCCACTGCTGTCCCCGAACAAGACCCACACTGATATTATAACACCGCCATGAGTCTCCGCTCTCGAGATATTTTTGCCTCCTGCTTAATAGCAGGTCTGAAAAATGCAGCTCGTAAAGTATTCAATTTTCAAAAACTCCAAGACATAATTCAAAAGAGAGACGAAACCCCCTCCGAGTTCTTAGACAGACTCACTCAAGCCCTATTACAGTATACCAGCCTGGACCCAGAAACACCTGAAGGAAGACATGTCCTTATAACATACTTCCTAGCTCACAGCTACCCCGACATTAAAGCTAAAATCAAAAAGTTAGAACAGGGCCCCGCTACCCCACAGACTGAGATCCTAACAGTGGCCTTTAAAGTCTTCCATAACCAGGAGGAGGAGAAAGAACGCTGTAAACAAAAAGCTGATCAGGCCAATTTCCAGATGTTGGCCCTGCTGATAAAATCACAACCTGGGCGCCCCTCTACAAACAAGCCCCCCCCCAGGAGCTTGTTTCAAGCGAGGAAAAGAGGGACATTGGTCAAGGGCATGCCCCTCCCCCAGATCTCCTACCACCCCATGCCCCAGATGCCACAAAAAGGGCCACTGGGGGTCTGATTGCCCAACCACCTGAAGGGGAGGCTGGACGAACAACCCCCATCCTAAGCCCGCCGTAGTGGGGCTGGCAGAAGAAGATTAACGGGGCCCGGGAGCTTCTCACCCGACGATTTCAATCACCAAACAGGAGCCCAGAGTTACTTTAACAGTAGACGGTCGCCCCATCTCCTTCCTCCTAGATACAGGAGCCACATTCTCAGTCTTGCGAGAATACCGGGGCCCTACCACGCCAGCCATTACTCCTATAGTCTTGGTAAGAAGTAAACAGATTTTCCCATTAAACACACCCCCCCCTTTTATGCACAATCCAAGAGAATCCCATACCTTTCTCCCACTCCTTCCTGGTTATGCCCCAGTGTCCCATCCCTTTACTAGGACGGGACATCCTTTCTCTCCTCCACGTTTCCATAACTATATCCACTCCCACAGCCCCCAGTAGTCCCTCATAGCCGACAACCCCCCTCTACCCAATGAAAGCTCCGGTTCCGCCCTCATACACCCTGTAAATCCCAAAGTTTGGGACTTTACAAGCCCCTTCGTGGCCCTATGTCCCCCTGCCTCTATCAAATTATGTGACCCCTCTCAGTATATCTGTCAGGACCAATACCCCCTAACCACTTCAGCTCTCATAGGCCTCCAACCCATCATTCAAGATCTCTTAAACAAAAATTACCTCAGACCCACTCACTCCCCATTTAATACCCCCATATTAGCTGTTAAAAAAAACAACGGATCTTTCCGCCTTGTCCAAGACCTTCGCCTCATCAACATAGCCGTTGTCCCTATCCATCCCTTAGTTCCAAATCCATACAGCCTTTTATCTCAGATCCCTGCCTCAGCATCCCACTTCTCAGTCCTAGATCTCAAGGACCCATTTTTCTATCCCTCTAGACCCCTGCTCCCGAGATTTTTTCATCTTCACCTGGACAGACCCATACACAAGACATTCTGAACAACTCACTTGGACAGTTTTGCCACAAAGCTTCCGAGATAGTCCCCATATTTTTAGACAGGTTCTAGCTCAGGACCTCAAACAGTTTCATCATGGTCACTCTAAGTCCACCTTATTACAATACATAGACAATCTTCTACTCTGCAGTCTCTCGTGGGAACAGTCTCAACTTGACACTGCCTCCCTACTTAACCTTCTAGCTTCCAGAAGTTACCGAGTATCCCCCGTCAAAGCTCAAATCTCTTCCCCTCCTGTCACTTACCTCAGATTCCTTCTATCTCAACAAAGAAAGTCCATTACCTTAGACAGAAAATGGCTCCTCTCTGACCTGCCCATTCCCAAAACCAAGACAGAAATCCTTTCCTTTCTAGGCCTGGCTAGATATTTTAGAGCATAGATCCCTAACTTCTCCCTGCACCCTGTTAGCAAGACCCTTATACGACCTCAGCAAGAGCCCCCCTAAAAAACCATTATCCTCCTCACCCCGACACTCCTTCATTAAGCTCTGTCAAGCCCTTGTGGAAGCCCCAGCTCTTCATCTTCCTAATTTGTCGAAGCCCTTCTCATTATACATTCATGAGAGGTCCAGTCAAGCTCTAGGAGTCCTAAGCCAATATTATAGCCCATCCTTTGCCCCAGTAGCTTATCTCTCCAAGCAATTAGACCCCACAGTTCAGGGATGGGCCCCCTGCCTACGAGCATTAGCTGCTAGACAGCTCTTGCAGAAGGCAGCTCATAGACTGACATTCAGGGCGCCCCTTACCATTCTGTCCCCACATTACCTAAAAGATCTCTTAACCTACAAAAGTTTACAGACTCTCCCTCCCTCCAGACTCCTGACCTTACTGTCCTTTTTCCTCCAAAATCCGGTTCACCCCCTTTGCCATCCATACCCGAATCATGACTTTTTCCTCCTTTACTGCGCTCTCGCTTTTTTTTCTCCTCTTTCCTATTGTCTTCCCCACCACCCCAGCCTTCTTTGTATGGCTATTCAACGTCAGACAGACTTACACACAGCATCAAACAAAAGTTACTGCCCTCATTGCCATACCAGACTGCCCTCTGAAAAGCTGCTCTGAGTCTTTATACCTCCACTTTCCTCCCTCCACTGAAGTGTTCACTAGCAGCTACCCTTATTCTCCCTACCTCTGCTTCCTCTATGACCAAAAACAAGCCTATTTCAGGTGATGGCCAGACACCTACAGGAGATGTCCCTACTAGTCTTGCGCCATTCACTACATGGGTAACTTCCAGTACCCACAGTATTACTCCTCCAACCATTTCATGAAATATCCCAACGGCTCATTCTCCTTATAAATCCCAGATCCCTGAGACTCTCGATGGGCTGCCAGAGTCACAGCCTCAGTTTACTATGGGGGGTCCTCGACCCCCCATGGTACCCTTCATATCTCTCAAAAGTATGTTCTCTCTCATTCCCAGATCTCTCAAGTTGCATCAGATATCAGACATTCCGAAAAAGTCATTATCTAAACTCTTGATGGCGCCTCTTCATCTTCTTATCCCCACCCCTCTTCCCATTTCTCCTACTCTTCATTACAGCTCATTCAAGACACCACCATTTTTCTCAACCACACCCTTAACACAGTGAATTGTTTCTTGTGTGCATCACTACAGCGCCCACTGCTGGCCGCCGTGCCCCTTAATATTTCCAACTACTCCTTCCATGCAGAAAGACAACCCCTCTGCCCCCTGGCAGACATAGCCCTATGGGAACCAGAATACGTAGATACTCTCACCATCCACCACTGTGTAGGCCCAACTCCACCCCCCTTCAGTGCACTTCACTGCCTCTCTATCTACAGCTCTACTTCCGGCTTTAAGACTTTTACGCAACCGGGACACTTCTTTTCGTGTAATGGCAGTTTTTTCAACTCAGTGCCTCTCAACTCCGATACACCCTGTATTCTCGTCACCCTAATCCCACAGTTAACACTTTACAGCATGGCAGAATTTCTTGAGCTCCAACCTCCCTTGCCCTCGCGCACAAAAAGAGCTGCTTTCCTTCTCATCATGGTCAGTAGCTCTTTGATCACCTCAGCCATTGGGGCAGGGTTTTCGGGAGGAGCCTTGGGTCACTCTCTATGGGCAGTTAGAGATCTCAACGCCAAACTTGAGGGAGCCCTGACATCCACTGCCGATTCCCTAGCCTCTCTCCAAAGACAGGTCACTTCACTAGCTAAAGTCACCCTTCAAAACCGGCAGTCCCTAGATCTGCTTACAGCCGAGAAGGGCAGCACCTGCGTCTTCCTCCGGGAAGAGTGCTGCTATTACATCAATGAATCCGGCATTGTAGAAACTGACATCACCAAACTCACCGACCTTGCCTCCAGTCTCCACTCTGCTTCCAATTCCAACCCATTCTCTTCAATACTAACAAACCCCCTCCTTATCTAGCTCTGGCCCATTGCAGGCCCCATAATAGTCATTCTTCTCGCCTGTCTCTTCTTACCCTGTATAATAAAGTTCATCAAATCCCAAGTCGGAAAAATCTCTAATCAAACTTTCAACCAGCTTTTACTCAGGAACTACCAGCTTCTGGCCACAGAAGATCCCTCACCCTCATGTCACCACATGCTGAGATAGACCCCTCTCTCCACTGGAAACTGTTCCTGGAAACAATGGCCGCAGACGCCTGGCTTCTGGCACCCTTATCCTCTTGGCACCATTGGAATCAACAGGTCCTCGACCTATGGTTACAGGGAACCTTCATTGATTTCCAAACCTGAAGAAGTCCACATCTACCCGTCCTTACTGTGGGGAGTCCTATCAACCCTTTCCTCCCAATCCTCAAGCCCTCACTCCCTTCTCTGCCCCTGTTCAGCAGGAAGCAGCCAGAGAGAAAGCAATGTCCACAACCCCATAGAGGAGAAAGGGGGGAATGAAGGGCCCCCACCAGTAAGATGGCAAACTTCCGGCTTCTCTTCGGGGTCCTCGGTTCCCGCTGGCGCCACCTGAAGCCCAATCACCTCTCGCCCCCCTCCCAATCCCAGCACCTAGCCAACAGCCACCAGCCCCGTAGAAGTGACACCTCAATCAATTCATACCCCTTCCTATATAACCCAGCACCTTTCCCTAATAAAGCGGAACTCTCTGGTGAATTGCTGCTATGTGTCGCTCCTTTCCTTTCAATTTTCAATTCACTTTGTTAATTAATACATTCTTTTATGTATTACGTTCTATATCATTATTTTGCTTCTCAAGGGTTTGTCCAAACCGTTCCATAGACTGTGGCAGAGTCCATAACCAGCTAACCCGCATTTCAGAAACTTTTCCAGCTAGAAACCTCCTGTGAAAAACTGCAATACTTGAGATAAATCTCTGCATCAGTAGATATTTTATTGAAAAGTCCAAGCAGCTCAACACTCCACACAAAAAGTGATGAAACACTAAAGCTGTAGAAAGCCAAGGCAGATCTTTGTGACCTTTTAAAAGTGTGGTCCCTGTTGTTCCATTGGGAAAGAAGTTTTTGCAAGTAGAAAACAACTTTCAGTCTTTGTATACAATGTTTATTGAAACAAAAAGTGGTTTTTGTTTATACAAAGGCTTCTATATTTGAGTGATCTTATTTCAGTTCTATGTGGTCCTCAAAAGTGTGATGGGATTTTGTGAACAGAAGGTAGGATCAGCATGCTGAATGATGCAGGCAGACTTAGGAGCAAATCCCAAGGAGGAATATGGCAATTTTCAGAACATAAAAAATGGAGAATTTCAATGGCACTTTCAGAATACCTTCAGAATACACTCAAAGTTATGATTGATGGGTTAAATAAGAGTTTCTTAACTCTGCTATGTGAAGTGTGATTCTTAAAACCCCACAGATCCAGCAGGTCTTGGGAGCGCAAGTTGGTCTGTGGAACATGTTGGTCTGTCTAATCCCAGGGCACCCAGATGCAAAAGGGAAGAATCTGACAAGTCAGGCAGAGCTGCTTAATTCTAGACAGCTGGTCCACTTCAAGAACATCCTGATGATTTGATTTTAAAATAATAAATTTTCATCAAGATTTCTGACCTCCTGTTGATGAAGCCTAATCTAGCTCCATAGCTCCCTTACAGAATTCTCCATATGACACTACATTTACATATCAATTCCTGTATGTGCATAGGGAAAACATGGGGCAGTTTCCCTGTGTCACTATAGACTTCCTGATGCTTTGGCATTTGGCCTGTGAGCAGACAGTTCTCCCTTGGGATCCAGGTGGTAAGCTATTGAATAATGGATCTTGTGATGGTGCTTTCTGATACAGCACTTCAACTGAAGCATATTTAGTCTTTTTCATCAATGCATTATTTCCAGTAAGAGTATTGAAAGTTGCACCTTGAGAAGAGAGACATTGATTTTACTTTAAAATTTTCTAACTGAAGGGAAGAATATAGTTCTTATCTTGGTTACAGAATTAGAAGCACCTAGTGCATGTGTTCCTAAGCAGATTAAGGGCAATAGTGTCTGAATCAAATTAAAGTCAACCATTATTATATCACTAAATTAATGGAATTGCTTGTTTATCCTTCCAGTCCAGCTGGAACATTTTAGGATTAGAGGTGACTTCTTGATAAAGTAAAGAACTATCTTCATGTTACTGATGTAATTTGTTTATTGTACTGATAAAAGCCTGGCTTATTTCCCTTGTTTTAGATGCAGTTATTGGAACTTTCATGAATCCAGGTGAATCCTGATGCAAATTAGGTATAAACTGAAGTTTGTTTCTGCCAAAGACAAAGATCACTACAAATTTGCCTACACATGTCTTCAACTTGGATTTAATTTTGGAGAGAGAAGAACTGAGAAATGATGAACTCTTTCACATGTCACATGAAAAAAGTTATGAAAATTATAGAAATATTACAGGAATAGAAATTATAGAAATAATATAGAAAGCTATAGAACTAACAATGATTCCTTAATAATAAATATAAATTGTATGATTCTTTAGTAATTTTCTTCTCAAGGGAAAAATATTGTTGAAAATATTACTTTTTTCCAGCAACTTTAAGAACGTGATGATGTTTGGTTTTTCAGGTTTTGAATAATTTCAAAATCTTCTTTCCACCCATTCTTTCTCTAAAATGCATGGCCTTCCTTACTGCCTCTCTTGGAGTTAATGACCAAGGAGAAGGCAGTTTAGTAGCTTTCTGCACAGTCATTGGAAATCTTCTGAGCCATGGTGCTAGGCTTTCACAGAGAAAGCAGTCCCTGCCCTTTTATAGTATATATTCTGCTTTATTTCTTGCTGGACTGCACTCAGGCTTCACCTCTGCAGCTCACCTTCAATGTAAGAGCAACAGAATCAGAGGAGTGGATTGGACTTACTGTCCATATCTAGCCCAGCATTCTACGGTATGGGCCCCAAGAAATGTGTCTCTGGAAGATGGATGTGTTTGACTACATGGGCATCTCTTGTAAATATAAGGACAATCCTATGATCTCCTAATTTCCCTCATATTATGAACTTGTTAATTTTTTAGTTTACTTAAGAGTTTCACTTTCCTTTTCCTGTTGAGACGCTGTAACACTACTTCATATTACACTTTTGTAGCTCTGGGCCAAAGGGACCTTCAGTTCCCAGCAATTTCACTATGGATTTGGTGAGACTGAAAAATGACAATGAAACATCTGGGGGTAGAAAGGGGCTCATACCAAACTTTATTCTCAGGGTGGCAGGTCAATCGCTAGAATCCAATCTGCCTTTGTCGCAGTCTCTGCCTTTACTTCCAGCATTGCCTCTCCTCCTCCCTGCTTCTCTCTGCTCTTAGCTCCACAAGAAACTCTTTTTATAGCAACACAGGCATTAATGGCTTATTACCAACAAGTATGCAAGTATGTGCCTGTGCAGTAGGCTGTATTTCACCATTGCATGCCCACAGTGAGTAGATTAGAATCAGGTGAGGATGCTGGCCATGGAAATTCCATTTTCCCTACAACTATGAAGAGTTATTTCCATAATATTCACTTTAAACATTCCTCAGTGAAGATTGAAGCAATTTACTCTTTGCTCTAACTCAAGGATTGATGAACTAGCTGTTCTTCCCAATCTTCACTTTTTGCAATATTTAATATCAAAAATAGCCCCACTCAGTCTTTACTTTACCAAATGTCATTCTAAATTTTTTCATTTGTCTTCACTGACGTGGATCACCACAACTTTGATCATTTTACATGTCTTCTCTGAAACTTTTCCAGGTCCATTTTATTTTACCCATTACAAATACATCTATTAAATTTTTGTTAATGAGCAGAAAAAATGGGGGGATCTTGCAGGTAGTACTCATCATAGTTAATATAGATCAATGATTATTATGTACAGAAAACTTTTAAAGTTACCATTTTTGAATATTCTGAAATTTTTTATATTCTCTTTTTAGTTTAATGTTGCTTTCAGATCATTTTATACTACTATTTCTACTTAGGTATCTCAGACTTTACCACTGGGTAATCAATTGTAAGTTGTTGACATTAAGAATACCATTTACTAAAAGCTAAAAAATTGTTTCTAATGATTCTGTTAATTTTAATGTTTTTCTGATTTTAAAAATATATTTTTGGAGGGGTGGAGCCAAGATGGTGGGCGTGAGTAGAGCAGTGGAAATCTCCTCCCAAAACCACATATATTTATGAAAATATAACAAAGACAACTCTTCTTAGAAGAGAGACCAGAAGACACAGGACAACAGCCAGACCACATCCACACCTGTGAGAACCCAGCACTTCGCAAAGGGGGTAAGATACAAGCCCCGGCCTGGCGGAACACAAGTGCCCCCCCAACCAGCTCCAGGCAGGAGGACAAGAGTCAGAGCGGGAGGGAGAGGGAGCCCAAGACTACTAAATAGCCAGCCCTAGCCATCCGCACCAGAGTGCAGACACAGTGCATGCAGGGGGTCCTGGATACTAGGGAAACAGGACAGTAAGACCTGTGAGCAGGTCCCTGAGGCCCATGCCCTGGGGACAAAGAAAGGCGAGTGCTTTTTGGAAGTCTTAAAGGGACAGGGACCCCAAAACCAGATGGAAGCATCCTGGGACACTTACTCCAGCAGCAGGGAATCTGGGGAACTCTGGGCACCCTAACCCCCTGGGCAGCAGGGAGCACGGAGGCCCCTCACGGAGATAAACAGCATCCCGGCCCCTCCCCCTCCAATGCGGCTCCACCATATCAGAGAAGCAGCCCAAGGAAGGCCACAGCCACGGCAACAGTGGAGATGAACTCCATAGCAGCCGGGCAGGAATCAGAAACCTTGTCTGTGTGCAGTTGCCCAGCACAAGCCACTAGAGGTTGCTGTTCTCCCAGGAGAGGAAGGCCACAAACCAACAAGAAGGAAAGTTCTTCCAGCTGTCACTCATGCCAGCTCTGCAAACTATCTCTATCACCATGAAAAGGCAAAATTTCAGGCAGACCAAGAAAAAAGAGTCAACACCTGAGAAGGAGACAGACCTAACCAGTCTTCCTGAGAAAGAATTCAAAACAAAAATCATAAATATGCTGACGGAGATGCAGAGAAATATACAAGAGCTAAGGGATGAAGTCCAGAGGGAGATTACAGACGTCCGGAAGGAGATTACAGAAGTGAAACAAACTCTGGAAGGATTTATAAGCAGAATGGATGAGATGCAAGAGGCCATTGATGGAATAGAAACCAGAGAACAGGAACACATAGAAGCTGACACAGAGAGAGAGAAAAGGACCTCCAGGAATGAAACAATATTAAGAGAACTGTGTGAGCAATCAAAAAGGAACAATATCTGTATTATAGGGGTACCAGAAGAAGCAGAGAGAGAAAAAGGGATAGAAAGTGTCCTTGAAGAAATAATTACTGAAATCTTCCCCAAACTGGGGGGCTAATCAAACAGACCACGGAAATATACAGAACTCCCAACAGAAAGGACCCAAGGAGGACAACACCAAGACACATAATAATTAAAATGGCAAAGATCAAGGACAAGGAAAGAGTTTTAAAGGCAGCTAGAGAGAAAAAGGTCACCTATAAAGGAAAACCCATCAGGCTATCATCAGACTTCTCAACAGAAACCTTACAGGACAGAAGAGAATAGCATGATATATTTAATGCAATGAAACAGAAGGGCCTTGAACCAAGGATACTGTATCCAGCATGAATATCATTTATTTAAATATGAAGGAGGGATTAAACAATTCCCAGACAAGCAAAAGTTGAGAGAATTTGCCTCCCACAAACCACCTCTACAGGGTATTTTAGAGGGACTGTTCTAGACGGGAGCACTCCTAAAACTAAACAGATGTCACCAGAGAAAATAAAATCACAGCAAAGAAAGCACAACAACCACATACTAACTAAAGGCAAAAACTAAAATCAACTACCCACTAAAAGCAGTTAAAGGAAACATGAAAAAGCACAGAATAAAACAACCAACATATAAAGAATGGAGGAGGAGGAATAAGAAGGGAGAGAAGGAAAGAATCTCCACACAGTGTATATAACAGCTCAATAAGTGAGCTAAGTTAGGCAGTAAGATACTAAAGAGGCTAAACTTGAACCTTTGATAACCACGAATCTAAAGCCTGCAATGGCAATAAGTACATATCTTTCAATAGTCTCCCTAAATGTAAATGGACTGAATGCACCAATCAAAAGACACAGAGTAATAGAATGGAAAAAAAGCAAGACCCATCTATATGCTGCTTACAAGAAACTCACCTCAAACCCAAAGACATGCACAGACTAAAAGTCAAGGGATGGCAAAACATATTTCAGGCAAACAACAGTGAGAAGAAAGCAGGGATTGCAGTACTAATATCACACAAAACAGACTTCAAAACAAAGAAAGCAACAAGAGATAAAGAAGGACACTACATAATCATATAGGGCTCTGTCCAACAAGAGGGTATAACCATTCTAAATACATATGCACCCAACACAGGAGCACCAGCATATGTGAAACAAATACTAACAGAACTAAAAAGGGAATTAGACTGCAATGCATTCATTTTAGGAGACTTCAACACGCCACTCACCCCAAAGGATAGATACACTGGGCAGAAAATAAGTAAGGAGACAGAGGCACTGAACAACACACTAGAACAGATGGACCTAATAGACATCTATAGAACTCTACATCCAAAAGCAACAGGATAATACATTCTTCTCAAGTGCACATGGAACATTCTCCAGAATAGACCACATACTAGCTCACAAAAAGAGCGTCACTAAATTCCAAAAGATTGAAATTCTACCAACCAATTTTTCAGACCACAAAGGTATAAAACTAGAAATAAATTCTACAAAGAAAACAAAAAGGCTCATAAACACATGGAGGCTTAACAACATGCTCCTAAATAATCAATGGAACAATGAACAATTAAAATAGAGATCAAGTAATATATGGAAACAAATGACAACAACAACACAAAGTTCCAACTTCTGTGGGACACAGCGAAAGCAGTCTTAAGAGGAAAGTATATAACGATCCAGGCACACTTGAAGAAGGAAGAAAAATCCAAAATGAATAGTCTAACATCACAATTATTGAAACTGGAAAAAGAAGAACAAATGAGCCTAAAGTCAGCAGAAGGAGGGACATAATAAAGATCAGAGAAGAAATAAACAAAATTGAGAAGAATAAGACAATAGCAAAAATCAATGAAACCAAGAGCTGGTTCTTTGAGAAGATAAACAAAATAGGTAAGCCTCTAGCCAAACTTATTAAAAGAAAAAGAGAATCAACACAAATCAACAGAATCAGAAATGAGAATGGAAAAATCATGACAGACTCCACAGAAATACAAAGAATTATTAGAGACTACTATGAAAACCTATATGCTAACAAGCTGGAAAACCTGTAAGAAATGGACAACTTCCTAGAAAAATACAACCTTCCAAGACTGACCAAGGAAGAAACACAGAAGTTAAACAGACCAATTACGAGCAAAGAAATTGAAATGGTAATCAAAAAACTACCCAAGAACAAAACCCCCGGGCCAGATGGATTTACCTTGGAATTTTATCAGTCACACAGAGAAGACATAATATCCATTCTCCTTAAAGTTTTCCAAAACATAGAAGAGGAGGGAATACTCCCAAACTCATTCTATGAAGCCAACATCACCCTAATACCAAAACCAGGCAAACACTCCACCAAAAAAGAAAACTACAGACCAATATCCCTGATGAATGTAGATGCAAAAGTACTCAACAACATATTAGCAAACCAAATTCAAAAATACATCAAGAGGATCATACACCATGACCAAGTGGTGTTCATCCCAGGGATGCAAGGATGGTACAACATTCAAATATCCATCAACATCATCCACCACATCAACAAAAAGAAGGACAAAAACCACATGATCATCTCCATAGATGCTGAAAAAGCATTTGACAAAATTCAACATCCATTCATGATAAAAACTCTCAGCAAAATAGGTATAGAGGGCAAGTAACTCAACATAATAAAGGCCATATATGATAAACCCACAGCCAACATCATACTGAAAAGCGAGAAGCTGAAAGCTTTTCCTCTGTGATCGGGAACAAGACAGGGATGCCCACTCTCCCCACTGTTATTCAACATAGTATGGGCGGTCCTAGCCATGGCAATCAGACAAAACAAAGAAATACAAGGAATTCAGATTGGTAAAGAAGAAGTTAAACTGTCACTATTTGCAGATGACATGATATTGTACATAAAAAACCCTAAAGACTCCACCCCAAAACTACTAGAACTGATATCAGAATACAGCAAAGTTGCAGGATACAAAATTAACACACAGAAATCTGGGACTTTCCTATACACTAACAATGAACCAATAGAAAGAGAAATCAGGAAAACAACTCCATTCACAATTGCATCAAAAAGAATAAAATACCTAGGAATAAACCTAACCAAAGAAGTGAAAGACCTATATCCTGAAAACTACAAGTCACTCTTAAGAGAAATTAAAGGGGACACTAACCAATGGAAACTCATCCCATGCTCGTGGTTAGGAAGAATTAATATCGTCCAAATGGCCATCCTGCCCAAAGCAATATACAGATTCTATGCAATCCCTATGAAACTACCAACAGCATTCTTCAAGGAACTGGAACAAATAGTTCAAAAATTCATATGGAAACACCAAAGACCTTGAATAGCTAAAACAATCCTGAGAAGGAAGAATAAAGTGGGGGGTATCTCACCCCCCAACTTCAAGCTCTACTACAAAGCCACAGTAATCAAGACAATTTGGTACTGGCACAAGAACAGCGCCACAGACCATTGGAACAGAATAGAGACTCCAAACATTAACCCAAACATATATGGTCAACTAATATTCGATAAAGGAGCCATGGACATACAATGGGGAAATGACAGTCTCTTCAACAGATGGTGCTGGCAAAACTGAACAGCCACATGTAAGAGAATGAAACTGGATCACTGTCTAACCCCATACACAAAAGTAAATTAGAAATGTATCAAAGACTTAAATGTAAGTCATGAAACCATAAAACTCTTAGAAAAAAACATAGGCAAAAATCTCTTAGACATAAACATGAGTGATCTCTTCATGAATATATCTCCCCGGGCAAGGGAAACAAAAGCAAAAATGAACAAATGGAACTATATCAAGCTGAAAAGCTTCTGTACAGCAAAGGACACCATCAATAGAACAAAAAGATATCCCACAGTATGACAGATCCGATAAAGGGTTGACATCCAAAATACATAAAGAACTCACACACCTCCACAAACAAAAAGCAAATAATCCAATTAAGAAATGGCCAGAGGAGCTGAATAGACAGTTCTCTGAAGAAGAATTTCAGATGGACAACAGACACATGAAAAGATGCTCCACATCGCTTGTCATCAGAGAAATGCAAATTAAAACCACAATGAGATATCATCTCATACCAGTAAGGATGGCAACCAGCCAAAAGACAAACAACAAGAAATGTTGGTGAGGTTGTGGAGAAAGGGGAACCCTCCTACACTGCTGGTGGGAATGTAAATTAGTTCAACCATTGTGGAAAGCAATATGGAGGTTCCTCAAAAAACTAAAAATAGAAATACCATTTGACCTGGGAATCCCACTTCTTGGAATTTACCCAAAGATTAAAACTTTTCAGATTCAAAAAGACATATACACCCCTATGTTTATCACAGCACTTTTTACAATAGCCAAGATATGGAAGCAACCTAAATGTCCATCAGTAGATGAATGGATAAAGAAGATGTGGTACATATACACAATGGAATACTATTCGGTCATAAGAAAGAAACAAATCCTACCATTTGCAACAACATTGATGGAGCTAGAGGGTATTATGCTCAGTGAAATAAGCCAGGTGGAGAAAGACAAGTACTAAATGATTTCACTCATATGTGGAGTATAAGAACAAAAGAAAACTGAAGGAACAAAACAGCAGCAGAAGCACAGAACCCAAGAATGGACTAACAGTTACCCAAGGGAAAGAAAGGGACTGGGGAGGATGGGTGGGAAGGGAAGAATAAGGGAGGGAAAAAAGAAAGGGGGCATTACGATTAACATGTGTAGTCTGGGGGGTGCATGGGAAGGGCTGTGTGACACAGAGAAGGCAAGTTGTGATTTTACAGCATCATACTATGTTGATGGACAGTGACTGTGAATGGGTATGTGGGGGGGACTTGGTGAAAGGGGGAACCTAGTAAAAATAATGTCCTTCATGTAATTGTAGATTGATGATACCAAAATAAAACTAATAAAAAAAAAGATCAAGGACAAGGAGAGAGAATTAAAAGGTGCAGAGACCTTACAGGCCAGAAGGGAGTGTTGTGACATATTTAATGCAATGAAACAGAAGGGCCTCCAACCAAGAATACTCTACCTGGAACATTATCATTTAAATTTGAAGGAGGAATTACCAGATAAGCAAAAGTTGAGGGAATTTTCCTTCCACAAACCATCTCTACAGTGTATTTTAAAGGGACTGCTCTAGATGGAAGTGTGCCTAAGGATAAATAGCCATCACCAGGGGAAATAAAACCAAAGTAAAGGAAGTAGAACAATTAATTACTAAGAAAATGCAAAATTAAATCAACCATCCACAAAGTCAGTCAAGGGATACCCAAAGAGTATAGAATATGACACCTAACATATAATGAGTGGAGGAGGAAGAAACAGAAGGGAGAAAAAAAAAACAATTAGATTATGTTTGCAATAAGCGAGTTAAGTTAGACTGTGAGATAGTAAAAAAGCTGCACTTGAACCTTTGGTGATCACAAATCCAAAGTCTGCAATGGCAATAAGTACATATCTATCTATAATCACCCCAAATGTAAATGGACTGAATGCATCAATCAAAAGACATAGTTACAGAATGGATAAAAAAGCAGGACCCAACTATATGCTGTCTACAAGAGACTCACTTCAAACCAAAAGTCATATAAAGACTATAAGTGGAGGGATGGAAAAAGATATTTCATGCCAACAATAGTGAGAAAAGGCGGGAATTGCAATACTTGCATCAGATAAAATAGACTTGAAAACAAATAAAGTAACAAGAGAGAAAGATGGACATTACATAATGATAAAGGGGTCAGTCCAACAGGAGGATATAACCATTATAAATATCTTTGCATCCAACACAGGAGCACCTACATATGTGAAACAAATACTAAAAGAAATAAAGGGGGAAATAGAATGCAATGCATTCATTTTAGGATACTTCAACACTTCATTCACTCTAAAAGACAGATCAACCAGTAAGAAAATAAGTAAGGAGACAGAGGCACTGAACAACACATTAGAACAGATGGGCCTAACAGACATATGAAGAAGACTCCACTCAAAAGCATCAGGATACACATTCTTCTCAAGTGCACATGGAACATTTTCAAGAATAGGTCACATACTAGGCCAACAAAAGAGCCTCAGTAAATTCAAAAAGTTTGACATTGTACCAACCAGCTTCTTAGACCACAAAGCTATGAAATTAGAAATAAATTACACAAAGAAAATGTAAAAGCCCACAAACACATGGAGGCTTCACATGTGCGATATACTGTTTTCTTATAAAGTTGTTATTTTCAATGGGATGGACCTTCTGATACTGCAGGGTTACATACATCCTATAATTCCATAATTTTAAACATGGAGTTCCAGGACTAGGTATGACTGTTCAAAGATTATGATTAGGTTAGGTGATATTTTTTGGCTTGTTCCCAAATAGTCTTCTTATTACTGTCTTACACCATTGTCTTGTCTTTTTTAAATAACTGTGTGTTCAGTATAATAATTTTGGTGTGGGGAAAACATACTTAGTCACTTATCCTGGGTTATATTTGATGGAACATAATTAGTAAATTAAAATCAATTTTTTAGGATGGATTTGTGTTATTAGTTCATTAGCTTTCTCAATGCCCATTTGGAATGTATTAGTCATTTTTATATTTATTGCTGTTCATTCACAAAACATGAATTCATCTGTGTTTTCCTTCCTGAAAGAATTTACCATCATATGTAAATTTGGGGATATCCTCATATACATTTTCCACCACTTATTGTAACATATATTTCAAATAGGACTTATCTTAGATCTGATTCTCTAAGCAATGCATTGTTCACATTTTTTTCTTTTAAAAGTATGACCCTTTATGCACTACACATTTAATTTTATTCTTTGGGCTTTATTTCCTGTTGGGTTGTGGATCTGGGGACTATGTCTTACTCTGTATTTCCCATAGTCACGTAGCTAAGCATGTAATAAATATTCTTATAAATAATGAAGTTACATAGTTACATACTACATAGATAAGCATGTAATAAATATTCATTGAATTAAATGTCAGTATTCTATAATGGTAAACAGTTTGCTCCTATTTCCAATTTTATAGTGATGTAATTAAAACATAATAGCTTTGGTGTAAAACTTTTTCCAAGACATTTTGAAAGTCTAAACAAATCATATTTGTGGTTTCTGTTTTTCTGATAAACATATATCACCTCAAAGAAGTTGATTTTACCAGTCAGGCATGTTTTATTCTTGGGGGAACCACATAACCTTTTTCCAAATAGATTATACTAAGGGCAGCATTCAGTGACTTGGCCCTTTTTTATATATATGCAGTTAATTCCAACCAATCTTCATTGATGCTGGGCATTGGGTGACCCATCATGGGATGCTGGTCATCAGGGCATTTTTCAATTGCACGGTATTCATAATGTATGTGCTACTGATGGTAAAATGCATATGAACAAACATTCTCCCTTTTGAAATGTCATTCAATTAATAGACGTTGATTGAACACAATAACCAACAGGTGAGAAAAGCCTGAGTCCATCACCAGATGAATGGATTGACAACTGTGGTATTTACATACAATGGAATATGATGCAGTCATAAAAAGGGATGAAATTCTGACACATGCTCCAGCATAGATGAACCTAGAAAACATTATGCTAAGTGAAATAAGACATACAGAAAAGAGAAGATATTTCATGGTTTCATTTATATGAAATGTCCAGAACAGGCAAATCCATAGATATAGAAAGTAGCTTACCAGGGGTTTGTGAAATGGAAGATGGGGAGGTTTTGCTTAATGGTTACAGAATTTCTGTTCACAGAGATGAAAATATTTTGGAAATAATGTTTGCACAACATTGTGAAAGTAATTCATGGGCACAAATTGTGCATTTAAAAATAGTCAAAAAGACAAATTATGTTATATATATATATCTTACCACAATTTAAAGAAGTCATTTTATATAATGAAACCATGATTGCACACTTTAAATGGGTGAATTATATAGTATATGAGTTACATCTCGATAAAGCAGTTTTTTAAAAAGTCAGTTAAATATTGGGGGGTAGAAGCACATAACATTTTAGTGTCCTTGTTGTCCTTTCCTTAAGAGAAAAGATGGAAGTAATAATAATTATAAAGGGACAAGATAAGTGTCTGCTCTCACTATGAAACCCCTGGAGTCTGGGCTGATTCTGAGAACTGTGTGGAAATCCTCACACGGACAGCATTCTATAATGCCCAGTCATTGTCGATGCACTTTAAGACTTTTAAAGTAAGATTTCTATTGGAAAGATGTGATAAATGCATGCTGTTTCACCCTCTATCTTGGCAGAGCTGGTCATATTTACAGAATACCTTCAGGTGCCTGTGATGGATCATTGATCCCCCACCCCCAACTAAGAACTTTGTAAACTGTGAGGAATGCTTTGTAGTCTGAAGGGCCTCTGCATCTGTGAGCCACGTGGCTTTGCCAAGATTGCCAGCCTGCCAAATCCTCAGCTGTCAAAAGACTAGCCAGGGCTTCCTCATATAATGAAAGTACAAAAAAGGCCATGTGCTTGGCGGACTTACCCAATTCCCTCTGCTTCACAGAGAAGATAAATCTCATAAGAAGTCCAAGAGAGAGCTACCATCTGGTCAGACTCCTGGCTTTCTCAATATGGCTCCCAACACCCATCGCCAAGTGTCAGGAGGGCTTCCTGTGTGGAGGAAGGCGGCTGTGGTGTGCGGAGCCAATATGCTAAACTCAGATGGGAGCCTAATGAGGTGGGACTTGGCAGACTGGTGTTGACCTGCAGCCTCATCATTGCTTCTGGCACATTCATGGAAGGGTCAACATTACAGCAATAGAAATTGGAGCAGTTTAATGGCTGGCCCTGTAGTTGCTGACTATCTGTTAAATTTTTTGAAGAATCTGCAACGTGTCCAAGTTAAAATCTACCCAACCACTACAGCGCTGTGCATCCCAGGTGACTCGAAGGCAACACTGTTGGAAAAAGCTGCAGAGATGTTTTTTCAGTGCTAACACTTTGCAGTTATTTTGGCTCACTTTCTGCACACTTAGATCTTCAGTTCTTAAGGCAAAGCCAGTTTCTCTTTCATGCAGTGCAGTTCACATCTTATAAGTAACCCTCCTCTTATAGTAAATGATAGTATGAAACTTGTGCATTCGTTATGTCATTACACTGGCCTTAGGTCTTTGCTTGGTTTAAGGCTTCAGTGAATGTTTGCCTCTACATCTGAAGTTGGTAGCAATTCATAACATCAAAATATTAGATCATAACCATATTTTAGATTTTTTACAAAGATTAGAAATCACTGATGAAGTGTACAAATTTTGAGCCTGAAAAATTAGTATCATTTTTGGGTCTCCATGAGAGAACTAAATATTTTTATTGTCTTTTAAATTTATAAGCAAAATTCATCTTTCATATTTTTCTTCTTCAAATAAAAACTTCTATAATTTCTCCACACTACTAAAACATTTATATATAGTTGTTGTCCAAACTAAACTCTTGGGCACAAACTGAGCCTCAAGACCACACCATATGCAAGATGCTTCTCCCAGCTAGGCTGGGCCATTGCACAGCAAACTCAGCAGAGTCAGCCTTCCTCAGGGGGGGCTCTCTCTCTCTCATATTCATACTTTTCTGCATATCCCTTCAAAATTTGGGAGTTTTCTATGACCACATCCCTCTCCTACACCTTCTCCATCTAGTCAGGCATCAGGTCCTGTTTGGTCTTGTTCCTGCCCCTTCCTTCCCTCTGAAGGGGCTCAGGACGTGCCACCCCAAAGTATTGACACTTTGGAATGTTGATTATTTTGAATAGAAGGCACTTGAGAAACTGCAGATTCAAGAATAGTTCTCTGCCCTCCTACTTCAACTGAAAAGCAGATCATAAGCTTCCCCATGAGAAACGTGCCCTCCCTACACTAGGAAGAGAACATTCTGTCACCGGAGGCTGCAAATTGATGACAACATGGACATGTATGCTGGTTAGAAGGCAATGCTTTTCAAAAGGAATTCAAGAATGGGAGAACTCCATTTTCAAATGCGATTGTATATACAACACTTTTGATGTAAACAGATACAAATAAAGATGCTCTGATTGAAGCTGGAATTAAAGCCAGCAACTGGTCCCTCCTTGGCCAACTCCATGATGATGTCACAGCTCCTAGACATACCCTCCGAGCAAACACAAGCCTTTCTGGGATGGCTAAGCCCAGGTCAGTCTTTATCCTCCTAGACACCAGGGTAGGATGCAAACCTGGAGTTGCATGCTGTATGTATGATAGATAAATTAAGCAAGCACAAAAGGAAACACTGTCTCAGGGGGCAATATTGGAATAGTGGCCTTACTATAGTGGTCTACTGTGGACCCAAAGAGGTCAAAGCAAACAGACAAAAAGACTGAGTTTAGCAGATGGTGGACAGTACAAAGAGGAGCTTGTTATAACTTCGGCTCAAATCAGCAAGCAAGGTTTTGAAACTGAAGCAACCTTGAATTATAATTTGCTGAGATTTACCAGGGAATTTGGATTTCCATGTTTTCTTTTTAGACATCTGAAAGAGCTTCATTTTGTATTTCAGTTTTTTGTTCATAAAGTCATGTTCCCAGATACAGGATATGTATTCAGAGTTTAGTAAAAAGACATAAAAATATATCAGAATTCAGAATTAGACATCGCAGCAATATTTAGCCAGTGACTATTAAGAACTCAACATGGAAAAAAAAGATAAAACTTTCATGTGCTGGGAATTTATTTTTAATGAAGAGCACTTTTCTGTCTACTTAAATGAAGTAGTGTAAATCAGCTGATCATAAATTATGAATGCTGATATTTGAAACTTGCAAGTATAAACTTAGACCACTAGAGTGGTTCCTATCCTTTTATTATGTACAACAAAACATAATCACAGCGGTTTTTCAATGTGGAAAAAAATTGCTAACATTCATTTTTATCTTTGTCATTCTAATCAGTTTAGCAATAGGGCTTCAAGCTGACGATATTTTATTCATTACTTTTTACTATCTGCTATATGTGTCTCTGACGCTCATGACTTCCTCCACATAAACTAGAATTTTAGGACAATAAAAGAGAGAATGTTTTCCTTTAATCTCACTGTTTTGGTATTTGTCATAGGCCCAGGTTCAGATCTGGGTTTGGTGCAACCATAAATATAACACCTTATCCCTCAAACCCATCTGTCATGTAGCCATATGCTATATACTCCAAAAGGGTGTGTTAACTTAAAGATAATGGGAGGAGCAATCCACAGGGATGTTGCAGTCCTCACTCATCTCACCAATACCACCCAGCAGAATTTTGGTGGTTTAGATGTTTTTATGTTAATTGGTTTATGACCATCAAAATCCTGCCAAAGGTATGCAAGACTGGAGAATCCTTGAAGACCCAACCTGACAACTTGGTTTGACTGCTTTCTGGAGGGCCATCTGATCTTAGGGATTGACTGCTCCTTCTGCCTTAGCTCCAGACTAAACCTATGTGATGTAGACCTGAACCTAACTAATACTTTGAGACTGACCTGGTACCAAGACTGGCCAAGCCACAGGCTGAAGCAGAGTTGCCCAGCTGAGCCCACACTGGATCAACAGAACCACAGGCAACCTGCAGACATAGGAGAATGGGAATAAAAGCATGTTGCTGTAAGCCAATTTGTTTTGGAGTGGGTGGTTTCCAGCATTATTGTGGCAAAAACTGATCAATAACAGAGAACTTCAATCCATGTTACTCTATTTCTTCCTTCAAAGCAGGTTTTAAGGAGAGAGTATTCAATTAAAAATTACTTGGGTTCAAACTTTGCCGCTACATCCCTGAAGAGAGCTTCTATCATCCTGATGGTTGTATGTAAAGCTAAAAAGGAATACCTCACAGTCATCTAACAGGGCTTTGCTGCTCATAAAATACAGACTCAAGATTTTCACAGAAAATCCCTAGATGAAGTAACTAATGAAATCGGTATTCATCACAAAATGCAAATCTAACTGTTACAATGAACCAAGTTTGTGTATTTTGTCCCTTTAGAGAGAGAGGTTAACCCCACATCCTGGCAAGATTATTAACATCCTGAGTGTGCTTTGCAGGTGTCATTATTCCTCCTGTTCAGCTGGTAGAAGGTGGATAGTTTTCACTGCCCCGTGAAGATGTTTCACTGATGCCGTGAGAACTTGCAGACAGCGTGTTATGGGTCAAAGGCAGGACTCCTAGGTTCGTGCCCCATCTCCACTGTTTTCTAGGGCTGGGACCTTGGGCAAGGCACTCCACCTCTCTGCTCTATGTGCTCTGATGTGCAGAACAGAAGTCCTTCTCCACCTGTATCACTGTGCTGGCTTAAGGATCCATGCAATGATGCTACGGAGCTGTGCAGGCCTCAACACATTACGGTGTGGAACAGATGTTAGGAGGCAATGTGTGATAACACTGAAGGGCACTGGCTTTGAAGTCATCATGCAGACCTGGGTTCAGACTCCAACTCTGCCATTTCCTAGAGTGAGATTGTGAGCAAGTTACATCAGCCCCCTTAGCCTCAGGTTCCCCTGGGAAAGTTGGCAATAGCTCTTCAGAGTTGTGAGTACTAAACGAGATATGAACTGCAAAGCATTTAACATCATGCTTGGCAGAGATTAAGAGCTCAAAAATAAGTTAGATGGCATAATTGCCATTTTATCAGTGCTAGGTGATGCCACAGCATGGGTACAGGCATTGCAACTCTGCTGTCACACCACTCTTTGCACAGAGGAAGTCCAGAAATCTGCCATCTCTCTGGCCTTTGGTTAAGGAGTGGCTGAAGACCCATTCTCTCTTTCCTCACTTCTGTTATTGGTGATGGAGGCTGCTGTCCAGGCTTGATTTTACCTGCTGCCCTTCTCCCACATGTCCTCCAACAGTTCAGATCTCCAGTAGCTCACTCTTCATGACAGTATCTGGGCTAGACTGAATCTTGGAAGATCAGCCTTGCCTCTCCCCTGATGACTGTATCAATCTAGCCCTGCATAATTCACTACCCCACAATCTGGTATCAGCCATGTGGCAGCTGGAATGTGCCAGGACATAACTATGGTTCGTTCATATTGTGGAAAACAAATCACTAACTCTGTACCATGTTTTCAGCTTGTGAGATAAAAAAGAATCATATTGTTGATTGGCATAAAAAAATAGACTAAGCCAATACTCCCAAATATTGGGGGCCATAGTTTTCTTTGTTCCTCATCAACAAATAAACATTTAAGGAGGACTAGAGAATTTTAAATTTCACTTATAAATTCTAGCCACTTATTAAGCTAATGTGTTCACTTTACACAGGAGCTGGCATGCTGCTAGATGTGACATAACATTTAATTAGAACATTTAAAAATATTTAGTTTTATCTCAGTTAAATACCATTCCATCCCGTTGTGGGAAATTTAGAAAAAGAAGAGAAGTTGGAAGAGGTATCAAAAGTCACACATACACATTTTCTTCCAGTCATTTTTGCTAGTTTTAACTAGATAGTTTTCAAGTGAAATGTTTTTATACTCCTCTAGGGGAGGGCTGGATTTCAGTAAAGATATGGCAATGTCACAAAGTGAGGCCTCTTTCATTTCCCATCATTGGCTTTGGGCTGGTCCAAGTCCCCCGAATCTCTGCTGGCCTTCCAAGGCATCTAGAAAGATTGAAGACAGCAGGATGCTGACCAACATTTGCTAACTTGAAAATCTGTGTCCAAACTTTGATTATGTACGTAAAAAATTAAAGGACAGGTCTTGGCAAATTGAACTGTGTAGTGCGATTCCCCTTTCTGATTAAAGAAGAATAAACTGTAACTGACCAGATCAGAAGGACCTTATTTGGACTTGTTTTCCTGAGTATCTCCATTTGGGATTTACAAAATCTACACAGGCTCCGACAAAGCTGCAATTTCCTGTCTTTTAAGCCCCAAATGGAAAAATAAAGACAATGAAAAACAGCAACCTAGTTGACAGGCTAATATATATTAATCCCATTGCCATGATTAAGAGATGGAAAATTATTGTTGAATAAGACTCTTTCATCAAACCAAATATTTCCTCAGGCTCCCAAGTGCAGATCTGGCTTTGCCTCTGCTTTACACATCTGCTTTTCTCTTTGAGCTCTGATATTAATCTGAAAGTTGCATGCAGCTTCAAGTTCTAAGATAATTAGTTCCTTCCATTATATATTACCACTGATAGGGAGGACCTCAAAAACATCCAGAACTTGGTTTTGCATAAACTCTGGGCAGTTAGAATTCCCCTCCAGAATTCAGATCAATCTTCTGGAAAAACTTGTACAGTTTCCCAGTGCCTTCCTGGAATCTTTCATGTTTCACCTCTTTCTGACTATTTGTCTTTTAGCCCATTTCTCTGCATTTTTATGCTTTGTCACTGGTAGGACTTTATAATCCCTCTTGGAATATTTCAGAGACAACCAACCTGGAGGAGGCAACGCCTGCCTTGATAGTGATGCCAGCAAAGCACTGACTGGGCTTTTTTATATGAACATGGAGAATTTTGATGAATTTTCTCCAGAGTTTCAAGAATTTGGCAACCCCTATATAGAAGTAGTTTTTTTTAAAATTTTTTAATTCTGGTATCATTAATCTACAATTACATGAAGAACATTATGTTTACTAGGTTCCCCCCTTCACCAAGTTCCCCCTACATACCCCTTTACAGTCACTGTCCATCCACGTAGTAAGATGCTGTAGAATCACTACTTGTTTTCTCTGTGTTGCACAGCCCTCCCTGTGCCCCACACACATTATACATGCTAATCGTAATGCCCCCTTTCTTTTTCCCCACCCTTGTTCCTCCCTTCCCACCCATCCTCCCCAGTCCCTTTCCCTTTGGTAACTATTAGTCCATTCGTGGGTTCTGTGATTCTACTGATGTTTTGTTCCTTCAATTTTTCTTTGTTCTTATACTCCACATATGAGTGAAATCATTTGGTACTTGTCTTTCTCTATCTGGCTTATTTCACTGAGCATAATACCCTCTAGCTCCATCCATGTTGTTGCAAATGGTAGGATCTATTTTTTTCTTACGGCTGAGTAATATTCCATTGTGTATATGTACCACATTTTCTTTATCCATTCATCTACTGATGGACATTTAGGTTGCTTCCATATCTTGGCTATTGTAAATAGTGCAGCGATAAACATAGGGGTGCATCTGTCTTTTTCAAACTGGGCTGCTGCATTCTTAGGGTAAATTCCTAGAAGTGGAATTCCTGAGTCAAATGGTATTTCTATTTTGAGCATTTTGAGGAACCTCCATACTGGTTTCCACAATGGTTGAACTAATTTACATTCCCAACAGCAGTGTAGGAGGGTTCCCCTTTCTCCACAACCTCGCCAACATAGAAGTAGTTTAATAGCTATCTCCCCACAAGACATGACACCCATCACCCCCAAGGATTTTGAAAAAATATTAAAATTTCATGTATACTGTGTATTAAAACTTACTTCCCCAGTAGGGTAATCATCTGTGGAGAAGGTGTGAAGACTCTAGATGTTCTCGTTTTATGTCCAATGCTTTGTGTCCATCAGAGGAGAGAGGAGGCCAGGGAGGAAGCAAGGAGAAGAGAGTAAGGTGAAATCCTGACATCGCCAGTGGGTAGGGGCTGGTTTAAGGATGAATAAGGCATAGGATGGAAGAATATTTTAAGCAAACTGCAGTGTTCATATCCAATAAATGCAAGCCAGCTTGTACTTGCCCAGGAATATCAACTGGGTGGCCATCGTTCACAAAATTCAGTTTCATGAACATAGTTTGAAAAGGAAATTTTTGCTTGTCAACAGCATTCTTACTTGATTTATTCTTACCAAAAAGATTTATAATACCTTGTTTATTAATTTTCCAAGAAGACTGTCCTCCTTACAAACAAGTGGATGAAATGGCAAAAAGTCTGACTCTAAGCACAGGGAGAGTTTGCAAGCCTACTGTTCGTTTTATGCTTCTTTTCTGCTTTTCTGCTGATTGTTGCTATTAGGAATATATTCTGCTCAGCCTGTAAGTGTCATGGCTGTCAAGTTTATTGGGTTTTTTAATTGTTTTCCCTAGAAATTCACATTACTTAAATGTTTTCGTACTTCTCCAAAAACGAATTTCATAGTCTGGCTGAAACTGTGCTGGTGATTTTAACTCTGTAGGAAAATGTGTTCTGTTTCTTTGTTCTAGAAGGGGCTGGCAGGAAGCCTGACGGGGAAGAGCACCCATGTCATGTCATGACCTTCTTTCTTTCTTCATTGGCTCTCTTCTTTGACTTCCACACCGCCACCCTGGCCCGGGGTCTTCCCAGTGTTTGGAATGCCCTTCCTCCTTGTGCATTGCCACCAGCTCCACTGCCTGAGTTGGAATTTCTCAAGCAATGGTGTTGAGTTTTTTGCTCTTCTTACTCCACAGTACTTCCATAGCTCCCAGATTGGTCTCCTAAGCTCAGCTCTCTTCCAGGGCCCAGAGTCAGATTCAAGTGCCTAAGTGAAGTGCTAGTGTATCTCTCTTCACTTCAGTCTGCAAACTGAGATTTCATCTCCAGACCTGCTCAGTCTTCATGCTTCCCCGAGATGCCTCCAATTATTTTATTCTACTCCACTGAGAGGGGGTATCTATGTGCCCTTCCCGGGAATCTAGGAAAGCTCGATCAGGGTGATGCTATGAAGGTTCTGGGTCCTGATTTTAAGAGGTTGGCAGTTCACACATTCCAGGTCTTGGAGTACTTGCAATGTGCCTGGCATAAGACTTGTTACCTAGAAGGAGGATGCTGCCATAATCAATACCAAAACACGTAGCCTCAGCTTTGGAACCAGTTAGCAGATGGAAGCTGGTGAGGACTCAAAGGACAGTACCGTAGCCTTTATCGTGTAGTTGTAGAAAGTGCAGCAAAACTATCATCTGCAAAGGTGGAAATTAGAAAGTGTATCTAATGAACTTGTGGATCTGAAGATTTCCAGATAGAAATTCAAAAGAGCCAACTAGTGCCTGTTATCTACAGATGATAAAACATGAAAAGAGAGAAATGAGCACTTTAGCAAAATGCTGTTATATTTGGACCTGAGTTTAGAGGAACAATAAGGGAGCCAGGACTTTCTGGGTTCAAAAATAAACTGTTTCTCATTTGCATTTTCATCCAGGAAAAAATTCTCAAAGTAAGAATTGGCTTTAAGTCAAAAACAGAATCCAGGGCTCCAGAAAAACATGGTCTCAGGGGGAAAGTCTCAAGATTGTGGCTTTTGCATTCTTTATTCAGACGTCAGAAAGATTGCAGGATGTGCCTAGGAGGACTTCTGAGAATCAAAAGGCCTGTATTTAAGAATCCTAGATCCTTTAGGTTAAATAACAGGGCTTTTTAGATATTAAGGGTGATGTTCCACTGAGGCCTCACCAGCCACCCAAGGCACTAACAGGTCTGTCTTGGAAAGAAAGGTGGGTGTGACTTTGTGTTACGGAGCTGCTTATACATTAAAAAAGAAGCCCACACTTATTTATTTATTTATTTATTTTACTTATTTTTATTAAGGTATGATTGATATACACTCTCATGAAGGTTTCACATGAAAAACAATGTGGTCACTGCATTTACCCATGTTATCAAGTCCCCACCCATACCCCAATGCAGTCACTGTCCATCAGTGTAGTAAGATGCCACAGATCCACTATGTGCCTTCTCTGTGCTACACTGTTCTCCGCGTGATCCCCCACACCATGTGTACTAAACATAGTACCCCTCAATCCCCTTCTCCCTCCCTCCCCACCCAGCCTCCCACAGCCCTCCCCTTTGGTAACCACTAGTTCATTCCTGGAGTCTCTGAGTCTGCTGCTATTTTGTTCCTTCAGTTTTCCTTTGTTCTTATACTCCACATATGAGAGAAATCATTTGGCACTTGTCTTTCTCTGCCTGGCTTATTTCACTGAGCATAATGTCCTCCAGCTCCATCCATGTTGTTGCAAATGGTAGGATTTGTTTATTTCTTACGGCCGAAATTTCTTACGGCCGAATAGTATTCCATTGTGTATATGTACCACATCTTCTTTATCCATTCATCTACTGATAGACACTTAGGTTGCTTCCATATCTTGGCTATTGTAAAAAGCGCTGTGATAAACATAGGGGTGTATATGTCTTTTTGAATCTGAAAAGTTTTAATCTTTGGGTAAATTCCAAGAAGTGGGATTCCCAGGTCAAATGGTATTTCTATTTTTAGTTTTTTGAGGAACCTCCATATTGCTTTCCACAATGGTCGAACTAATTTACATTCCCACCAGCAGTGCAGGAGGGTTCCCCTTTCTCTGCATCCTCACCAGCATTTGTTGTTTCGTAGTCTTTCTGATGCTGGCCATCCTTACTGGTGTGAGGTGATAACTCATTGTGGTTTTAATTTGCATTTCTGTGATGATTGCTGATGTGGAGCATCTTTTCATGTGCCTGTTGGCCATCTGAATTTCTGCTTTGGAGAACTGTCTGTTCATAACCTCTGCCCATTTGTTAATCGGGTTATTTGCTTTTTGGGTGTTGAGGCATGTAAGTTCTTTATATATTTTGG
Source organism: Manis javanica (assembly GCF_040802235.1). NCBI lineage: Eukaryota > Metazoa > Chordata > Mammalia > Pholidota > Manidae > Manis > Manis javanica. The sequence goes on from NC_133157.1 coordinate 109,948,022, forward strand.
ATGTTAACTCCTTGTCAGATACGTCATTTACAAATATCCTCTCCCATACTGTAGGATGCCTTTTTCTTCTGTTGATGATGTCCTTTGCCCTACTAAAACTTTTTAGTTTGATGTAGTCCCATGAGTTCACTTTTGCTTTTGTTTCCAGCCCACAGTTTTTTAAAAGGGTGAATCAAAGTATTTTTGAAAGGATCAAACAGTACAAAATGAAAAGAAGTATTTGGACCCCCACTTCCCATAGGAAGGAAGCAGGCTGAGAAAGGTACTCAATTGCAATATGGGTTATTTCTTATGGAAGAAAAAGGAGGGCTCAGGAGATAGAACTGATTGCTCTGAGAGCTGAACCAAGGGTTCTGCAGGTGTATGCAGGGAGTAGGAATTGCCCTAATCAGGAAGTGGGCAGTTTGTCCTGGCAGGAATGGTAGACAGGAAAGGACCAGAGGCTGCTATGTGTCTGTGTTCTGCCACTATTTAGTGGGACTATGGCAGTTCTCCTGGCCCTCCCACCATTCTGTGTTGGTCTTGTGGGGAGCCCAGGTCTTCAGACTGAGAGGAGCCACATGCAACTAGCCTCATCCACACCTGAACCTGATTTCAAAGATGATGAGATCCTGGACTTTAAGCCACTGTCATGGGATTAGACTTTTGGGACTTTGGGGAGGGATGAGTGTATTTTTCATATGGGAGGAGTATCAGTCATTTGTAGCCAAAGGATAAATCATTATGGATAAATAATATCCACAATTTCTTTGACCGACTTCCCATAGTATCTGAACAGGCTTGACCATTAGAGTTGGGCATATGCCATCCTGTGCCAAGTTCCAGATTTTAAGAGACAGAAGCTTCTATTTCTTATTCCTTGGAATACTAAGTTTTGTACCTAGCTGCCCTTTTGTAAGGAAGCCCAGGACACATGGAGAGGCCCACATGTAAAGAAACTGAGGTCCCTGGCCAACAAGCCTGGCTTGCTGTGGCTCATAGCTGGAATCAACTTGCCATGTAAGGGAGCCACCTTGGAAGTGGATTGACCTTGCCCCGCTGATGCACATAGGGCAGCAATGAGCTATCCCCAGGGGACAGCTGATTCAGCAGTCCTTGCCATTCAAAATTTTCCATCACCATCATCAACAACAAATCATTTGTGTCTGACCAGAAAATAGACAACTTATAAAATATGGGCTCTGGTCTTAAGGCACACCTAGTCCAGTGTCAGAACCATAGCTTGATGATATCAGTGTTTTAAAAACATTACTTAACCATGTTTCTTCTTGCGGTTTGGTATCCAGGTGCCCTGGACAGCTACCAAAAAACTGTGCTCTGATAACTCAGTTCCCTGTGCAATTTTTCTTTAGAGCAGTTAGCTTACCCAGAGAGCTTAAAAATTGCAAAGGAGATCCCTGCTCTGAGCCCCATCTTTATTTTAGTGGCATTGCCACTGGTGGTATTTTAGGGTCACTAGCTTCATAATTGTATTAACAATGCTATTATTGGGTTAGCAGTTTCATAAATGGATTTTTGTCACCTTTAATGGAATGAGGCTCCCCTGTTTCCTCAATGTTCTAATATGAACCTATGTGACAGCCAGATCACTTTTCTCTCCTAACTAATCCTTACAACTGAATTAACAAACTAGTCCATACCTTTGTCTTTCCTGTTTCTCTGGCTGTACAAGGCCACCCTGTCCTTCAGCTGCTGCTTGCCGATGAAGCCTCTGAGACCCATTGTGGTCAACATGGAATTTCCTCCTTGCAGCACATTCTGTATCTTCCTGGCCCTTTCACACTGTTTAGCACTTACTCCTCCCCTGTTTCCTGGGACTTAACTTTGGTCCTTGAGGGCAGCGCCAACTCTTACACATCTTTTCTGTGGCCCACAGGGCTGAGTACCCTGAAGAGAATGCATTAGGTGTTGAATAATCTTGTTCAATGAAGTTATGACTGAAACAGAGTGGCAGGCTACACACACTTTTATACCTGGCAATGTCAAGGAATAATTGGAAATGACAGAGTTTCTTTAAATCTAAGGGATTCCATTTTGGACTTGAATGCCAGTAGTGAGCATGGGTGTAAAATAGCACTTGTGGTTAATTTTGAATGACAGTATCAATAGAAAATGTTTTCAAGAATAAAGAGAGGGTCTGACAGTAGCAATAAGATGTGAGGCAGAGCCTGGGCCGTGATCACTGCGCTGAACTAACGAAGGTTAATGCGGCCTTTACCCTAATGGGCGCCCAGAGCAGCGCTGAGCCGTGGCTCAGCCTGCATCACACGCATCCTAGCCTGACTGGGATTCAGGTCACGCAGTTTTCTTTGTTTATCCCCTGGGCTGACGTCTGCACCCTAGGCAACAAGCCTGTCATCCCTGAGGAGATTTGGGAGCAAAACCAAAGGCAATTTAAGTGACAAAGTCAGATGTTCGTGCCTGATGCCCCATTTCTTCCCATGTCCTTGGAAATCTGAGCTCCCATGTGACTTGTCTCGAATGACAGTTACACGGGAGCTCCACAGTCGTCACTGTTGCTTTCTAGGATGGGTGTGGTTTTATTAGGAAAAAAAAAAAGTTATAAGAGACAAGCTTGAAAAAACAGTATACTCCAGAAAGACATCAATTCAGCTGGCAGCTTTGAACCAGGCATGGGAGCATATGGAATGTGGCCAGCAAAACAGAGAAAGAAATGCTGTTCACTTGCTGCAGTAGTGATTGTGCTTCCCCTATATTGTCATGCTGGCAAGAGCACAGTAAGGCCTTACGAGGAATTTTAAGTACACCTGACCTGAATATGCCTAGAGGGAAAGACTCAGGAGTGTGTTATCTTCAAAAGAAGAAAATGGGCCTGATTTCTACCTGTCACCCACAAGCTAATGACCCACCTCAGGCACAAACACACACACACATGTGCGTGTGCGCACACTTGGGGTACTTGTGCTACCCAGGGTTCCTCAGGCTCCAAAGATCTGACACACATTTGGTCACTTCAGGTGATGAGGACTGCGTGAAGGTTACAAGTTTGAAAAAGAACAAGATATCAACAATTAAATTTAATTAAACTTAGAATCCCTTTCTACAGAAGCTTGTTCCTTCGGAGACAGAGCTTAGGAGTCTCTCACCCCTATTTATCCTAACCTGTCATTTCTAATCACAGGTTCCTGTTCAATTGCCTCATATTGCAATGATTTCTTAACCAATTTGCCTGTCTCCAGTCTATGTTCTGATCTAACATGTGAGTTCACCAGATTAATATTTCTAAAAGATTATAGATGCAAAAAGACTTCTGAGTGCCGATCGTGTGGTCTTTAAACTTGACCCCAAAGAAACAATGAGAGCAAGAAAAATGTTCTACATTTCAAGAGCTCCCTGTACAGTGGGTAAGAGAAAGGTGCCACCAGGAACTACAACAAAATGTTCTACAAATAGAGATAATAACAGAGAAAATGGAATGTTTGAACTTATGCCAAGGGGCATAAGCACATTATTTTATTTAAACTTTAAAAAAACCTATGAAGTAAATATTATTACCATACTGACATAAAACATTATTTTAATATTTGAATAGTAAATATATTATTATACAGACTAAGAAACTAAATCTCAAAGGGCTCTGGTATCCTTGCAAATACGTGGTGAAATGAGAATGTGAACCTAAGTCCCTTCAATGATAAATCATGTGACTATCCCTGCAAAGCTTGCCAGCTTCTCTCTCATGAAGTGCTGCTCTAAAATTGGTAACCCCAGGATGAGAGCCAGGATCTGAAGATCCTCCTAGATTACGGGGTCCTGGAATGTTTCCATCTCTGAGTTTGGAATTCTGGAGCGTTTCCCAGACATTACTTAGCTCAGGTGGTGCAGACACCGTTTTCCTTCCTGGGAGCCCCTGCCTTCTGTGTCCATTGGTTTTTAAAGAGAAGAACCCTTTCAGGCTAATGCTTTGGGATGTGCCTGCCTATCTTTATAAACCTTGAATCCAAGCCACTCAAACATCTAAATTAATTGTGGAGCTCATGATGGAATCTGAAAGAAAAGGGACTTCAATTGCCTTTTATTTCTGTTTACCCGATGAGCACCAGAAGTGTGAATATTTCAAAACCCTACAATTTGCACACAAAAATAACCTGTTGCACTGATCCTCCAGAGAAGGGAAGCACAGTGCTTTGCCCTCTGCACGTGTGTGTGTGTGTGTGTGTGTGTGTGTGTGTGTGTGTGTGTGGTGTGTGTGTGTGTGCGTGTATGAAGTTAAAGAGGCCAAGCAAATTTCCACTGAGTTTCTGGCAAACAGATGACTGGGTCTCTGACAAATGGCATTGATGCCGCCCCCATTGCTGAAGGGCACACCGTAATGATAGACAAAATACAGTAACGGCAAAACTTAAAACCTACGTCATATGGAAAGAAAGAGAAGTCTCAAGGTGACATGAACAGTGAAGTAGGAGGCAGATATGTGAAACAGAACTGAAATGCAGGTAGGCTGAGGGTGGAAGAGGTTGGGGGAGGCACCAGCGTAAAGCTGTTGCCAGGATAAAATGGTGGTGGGAGTCTCCACCTGGAGATGGTAATCCTACATATGACCAGCAAGCATTCCAAAGGTTTTAAGTTCTATTATTAATAGCTGCTTTGGCAGCAAATAGTGAGCATTGGTTCCTTCCTCCTGAATGATCTTATATTTATTCCCCTTTCTTGTCTTTTTTTTTACTGACTGGGTCTTGCAGAACAATTCTGAATAGAAAAGTTGATTTTAGGCATTTTTGTTTCTGATATAAATAAATGTTTTAATTTTTCATTATTAAGAACAACGTATCAGATCTAATTTTTAAAATATTCTTTATGAGCTTAAAAAGGTTCTTTTATTGGTAATTTGTGAAAAGATTTTGTCCTGAGTGACTGATAAATTTATCCTTTTCGTTTTTTGCTTTTGAGATAATCACATTATTTTTCTTTTATGGTTAACATGGCAAGATAAACCAATTGATTTTCTAATATTGAGCTAATCATACATCTTACATTAACAGAATAAGTCCAGCTTAGCTATTTTATCAGTATGTGAAATTTGTATGCATGAGCATTACAACCTCCAGATAGAGAAAAATTTCTTAAATAAGACCAAATAAACCCCTTAAAGCAAACAGTAAAAGTTCGATAAATTTGGCTTCATTGTAATTAAGAACTTTAGTTACTCAAAAGAGAGTAGAGTGACAAAAAAAAACCATAAGCCACATATTTGGAAAAGATATTTGTAACACATATAATTTAAAATATTAGTATCCAACGCATAAAATATTCTTGTAATCAACAAGAAAAAGGAAACCAATCTAGTTTTAAATGTGGGCAATTAAACATAAGCAAGTATTTAAATGAAAAAGAAACTCACATGTCCAATAAACAAACAAAAAATGATAAAGTTCATTAATAATCAGGAAATTAAAAAGTAAAATAATAGAATACTGCCATAAAATAGTAACAGTAAGATAGTCTGATACACCAACTAGGTGGACAAAAAATTGATGAGACCAACTAATGGCAGTATGGTTAACAACAGAAGTCTCATTCACTGCTGGTGGGAATATACATTGGCATAACTATTTTGGAAAGTGTTTAGCTTTCCAAAACTGCAGAAAAGTTGAAGATACATATATATACTACTCTCAAGAGTGAAGTAGACAGACATAGCCTGGGGCCTTAGGTTACAGCTATTCCATTTTTGGTATTACCAGAGAAGCCCTCATCTATGGCACAGTGGATATTTGTAATAAAAATTAGAAATAAACTCAATTACCAAAGACAGGAATATGGATGAATATATTGTTATCTATTGTATAAGGGAATACTACATAGCAGGTAAATGAATAAACTACATTCATGCATACCAGTTTAGATAAATCTTAAAAATTTAGTAATTTAGCCAGAAAAAAAAGTGAAATACAGTATCACATATATGAAAATAAAACTACTTTGTTAGTGGTTCCCCACATATATATTTAAATTGTAAAAATATTTACTGTAATGATAAATACAAGTCCAGGATAGCAGTTACCTCCTTTAGGGAGGGAAAATGGAGAATGGGACTGTGGAATATATATGAGGCTTTAAAACACCTTACATTATTTTATTGTTTAACATAATCTTAGATAAATGTGGTAAAGTATCAAAAATTTGTAAAACAAAGTTATATATTAAAGCCATCATTAAACTAAATTACTTCATTCATTGTAAACCACTTGCGTATATGTTTGAAATACTAAAAGTTTTCAAAGCTGCAAAATGAAATTAACTGTAATATCATTTTGTAGTTACAAATTGCAAAGACCTGGGATATTGATTTGCAAATGATAACTGAAATTTGGAGATAATATCAAAATTGGCTGATTTATCTGATTTTCTTTTTTAATTAACAACTGTTAGTGAAACAATCCAGCCCTGATATTTTAGATCTGCGCTGATCCAAGTCAGGTGATCATTTATAAAAGCTTTAGGGGAAAAAAATCTGAATTAAGCAATTTAAAGCCTTCAAACTGATTTGGATTACTGGATAACAAAATGGATCATTATGCTGTATTAATTATGACAGTATCTTGCTCTGTCCAGGCCTACTGAAGATGCAGAAATTATTTTTCTTTGGATAATCCAGCAACTTCTTTTGGTAACTATTTTTTTTTTTTACATATAAGGTAGGGGTTCCATGATCTTTTTATAAAAAAATGCATGAGCAGGAAAATGAAAATGTTAGTGACTGTATGCCTCCCCACAGACCTCCCACTTACCAACTGAAATCCAGAAGATTTAGATGGATCTCACCCCACTGAAGTCAGAAAAGCCTGTCATCATTTCCTTTAAAATAATAACAATATAAAAAACCCTACATAGACAATAAATCCAATTCTCCCCAAAGTTTCTACTTCGCCCTCCTAGTTTTTATTTTTAATTGTCCCTATGACTTGAACCAACTTACAGCAAATATATTATCATGCCAGCTACCAACTTAAGCCAGAATTATTTTCAAACAATATTCAAAATAAACCTGGAGTAGATGTGTGTTCTTTTCCTACAAAAACATGTCCACAGTAAAGATCACTTATTTCCTTAGTAGGTGATATAATAGCCTTTCTACTATCTCTTATTTGCTAAGATACCCAAACAAATCATTCTTATACCCTTCTAGAATTAAATGTTATTAGTGTTATTTTCATTTACTGGCCTTGGTAATCTAATTAGGGCACATCTTAATAATACCCAATCACACAGGTTGGAACCTTTGTTTTGCCTGATTAATTATAAAATGACTACAATCACATGTATTGAGTATATACATAAGTTGAGCACATATAATTATATAATGTACATTGTACATTTTATATTTCTCATAACAAAAACTTTCTAAGGGAGTTATTATTCTAATTTGTCAAAAGAACAAAATGAGGCTTGAAAAGATTAAACTTCCATTTCAACACTGTTGGATATTCCAATTACATACAGAACTTTGAAGACACCAATCCCTGAGATGGTGATTGGTAGGCAGGAGAATTTTTAGGCCGTGTACCTCGGAACAACCCCGTAAAGAGATGGCAGAAGCCAATGGGCCGGAAGAAGAATATGAACTGTGTTGCCCTTGCAAAGGGGCCTCCCCATCCACAGAGCCCCCAGACTGGAAGACCCTTCAAAGTTATCCCTGATTGAGGCATCGGCTGGGCCTTGATACTCTCAGGTGGCTGAGCTTTGGAAGTGGGCTTCCCCAGCGACGGCAGTTTTTGCTGATGTGGGCAATTCCTACAGAGGCACTCAGCCATGAGCTGCCAGCACCCAACACCAGCCACAGCCAGGGAGGTGAGTGCGTGGCTCCTGAAGGCACGATCTGGATGGCCCCCCCACACAGTGGTGTTTCTCTTTAATGCCATGCGTGATTGAAAATAGTTGAACCTCTGTATCCTGACCTGTCTCTTTGGCATTGCTATCAACAAGGGCCCCAGAGAGTGATGCCTACTGTGTATTGGTAGGTAAACAAACTGAAACGAAATACTGACCCCATAGCAGAATGACCTGGCCTTTCTGCAGCAGTAAATCACAGTTTACAGAAAACTCATTTTCATTATCTCCTTCAAGGCTCAAAACAATCCTTGAGGGACTCCGGCTTTATTAGATAGGACATTGAGACTCAAAGACTCTAAGTACCCAGGTTTGTGGATTGACTCTGCAGCCAATTCTCAGTTCATTTGGACCCGTTACCTGTGTTGCAGTCTTGTGTCCACAATGCCGAGGTATTAACAAAATCTCAACTTCCCTTCATCTCTAATTTCTGACAACCTTCTAAGTTTCCTACAAAGTAGAAGCCCAGAACATCCAATGACTTTAAATGTTGAAGAAAAAACACAGAACTGCTGCATTACTGTATAAATGTCTGCTTTATAAGTCACCCTTAATAAGGAAGTCTATTAAATCATGCGTCTTAGCACAAAATAAACTGATTAGTCATGACAACCACTACATCTTACTTACCCACATGCTGTATTGAAAACAGTTGAAATGTCATAGATATGAATGAACATGTCCAAGGGAAGTTTTTATGCTTAGCATCTCGAGATAAAGTGTAATAAGCCACTTTAAAGCAATAGAATATGTCAAGGCGGGGGTGGGAGATGGCTGCTTTTATTTCCTTCTACCCCTGCACGTGTTTCTCATAATTGGAAGACTGCACTGAGTTGGTATTGGGGTTCAGGGGATGACGTGGTTGTAACTGGGAGAACTATAAACAAACACCGTGCGTAAGAGTTTGTAGGCAGATGCAGTACATCTGGACCTTCATTCTGCAGAGATGGAAGACAACTGTATATGAATTCTTTATAGCATTGTTGCTACTTTTTTTATCTTAGGAGCAGAAACAGTAGTCAAGCGATGATTTTAAATGGGAAAATACCAAAAGATGCCTCTGCTTTCTGAGTTAGGTTGCAGGGTGTGGCTATAATGGGTGTGGCAATATTTTTCCTTGACAAAAGTCAAGGAAGATCATTTAATTCCAGCAGTTCTGTTTTCTACAATGAAAAGTCGTTGCTTTGAAAATTTGGATGGGGGAGGGGTTCAGAAATAAAATGTAGTCTTTTATTGGCTGAGGCCACTTGATATTGTGGGGCTGGCAGGAGGCTGGTCTGTGGGGAGGGTGCCCAGGAGGAGCTGTGTTCATCAGGACACAGGTTTTACACAGGGAAGGTGGGCTGAAGGGTCCCAGCTGCCATCATCTGCAGTCCTGATTATAAAGGGTCCTGACTGGGAAGCCTAAGGTGGGGAACAGGTACTAGTAGATTCTGACCCCAGCTCAGCTATTTAAAAGAAACAACTGAACGACACTAAGTTGTGATGTTAATGGAATCAGTTCACTTCTCTACCATTTAAAATGGCTATATTACCTTAATAAAAAGCACATGCAAACCTTAATAAAAGTTCCCAAACCAGATCTTTGCCTTTCGGTGTTGAGGTCCAGCAGAGTTTGGCAAGCTGCAAACAGTACAGATTCTGCTGGTTGGAATTAGCCTTTCTGAAGGTATTTATTTCCCTCTGGTGTTGCGAAATGTGGCCTGGCATCTTGATGAGATCACTGGCTAGGCCTGCTCTAAAAATAGAAGCTACCCCTAATCGTTGTCATTAGAAGTTATCTGCATGAAGAAGCCTGTTACATGCAAGGCTTTCTAAACTGCTGGGAGGTTTACGCATTTATTGGTGATCAATGAGTATGTATGTGGCTGCGTGTTTTTGTATCCCAGGTACATTTCTTTTCACCTTTAAGTTCATTTGACAATATCTGATAAAAGAATTGCCATAGGAACCTTTGGTTTTTATGTCTACAATAAAAGAGCAGTAATATTTCCACCTGCCGCCGAGGGAGACATCAGCAGAAACCCTACTGTCACTTACCATATCGACATAAACACTGAAGAAGCATTTTGCAGACACCGGTGTTTGCTGGAATAATCCAAAGAGGTGTTTTTAAATGCATGCTCCTAGGCCACATCACAGAAAGTTTAACGTTGCTTAACTGTGGGGACTATTCAGTAGTGTCTCAGGTTGTTGTGACAAAGCTGGTCTTCAGACTTGGAGCAATTGGTTTTACATAGCTCTGTGAAGCAGGGGCATTAAGAAACTTTTAAATGAAAACAATCAATTGCTCCATAAAGTAATGATTTGAATAACAACAGCAGAATTAGGGCAAAGTCAGGCGGTAAGGGGCGAAATACTATTTTTCTAGAATTTCTTATCAGGTAGTGGTATGATATGTGAATATCATATCCATAGCATAAAATACTATAAAAACTTCAAATCTCATACTGTGAATTTTCTCTAATATCTAATTTCAGAAAGGGTAGAAAATAAAATCCAGAAATATTTATATATTTATTAATTTCTACAACATAAAATGGCAAAAATTGAACTCTCACTGAAGTCTGGCTCTATAATCTATGCTCCTCCCCTGTTTTATGCAGGAATAAAACTAGTTTTGCAAAAGAAAAATATTTTGTGTATGTATGTGCTTCCGACAGTAATGTTTCAGATAGCAGGACTATGAAATAAATAGACGATTATGCGTGAGCATTGGCCTTCACCATATTTCCATGCATTTTACTCCCAGAAGTAGTAATATTTAGATTTTTGGTTGTATATTATTCATGTTTTTTCTTGCCCTGAAGGTGATTACGTTTTTCTGGAACATATTATTGAGACCAATGCAAAAAATGGAAAATAGTCTTTTCCATTTTAACTGCGTTTTTTGTCTATTTTTGTATTTGAGTAAGTGGAAGGGCTGACTTTAATTGTTGATGTGGTCCATGTGCCCAGTGTAACGTAGAAAGAGGCTGTTGGCATATTATGATGGAAAAGTGAAATATCATGGTCAATGAACAATTGAGAAAAAGTGGCTTTTAAATGTGAACAACATGCAACCTTGTGTGTTGACTGGTTGACTTCTGTGTAGCTGTGTTTTCTCTCTAATATTTCTTTGTGGAATTGGATGCTTCCTTGCAGGATAATTAAATTTCCTTTATGTGGGTTTTCCTTTATTATTAAAAAAATTAATTTTCATTAAATATGTAAGTTTATTTTATGAAATACTTTTGAGATATTTTTATCAAAAATATATTAAATTATTTTTAATAGACTGTGATTTTAAACATTTGGCAAAAAATAGTCTTTTTTCTCTTGCCTTCCCTTTTTAATTGCTGTGTTCTCTCTTCAAGTACCTCACTTTATTCTTAATTTTTAAAAAGCTACTGAATATCTTTTGTGAAAAGATTTGATTGTAGTGTTAATTACCATATTAAAAAATTGAAAAAAAAATATAGGAGAAAGATTTAATACTCATTTCATGAAATACTAAGAAAAACTTACAGGATCTGTTAAGATTCTTCAGTGTTATAGAAGAAAACATTACAACATATTATGACATGGAAATGCAGGAAACAAATTACCTCAATTTTTATTTTGGAATCTATCAAACATGTAGAAACAACATATAAAATAACTTGAACAATTCAACAGAATCTAACTTAATGCTCTATTTCTGTAAGATTTTAAAAAAAATTTTGGTATCATTAATATACAATCACATGAGCAACATTGCGCTTACTAGATTCCACTCATTATCAAGTCCCCACCACATACCCCATTACAGTCACTGTCCATCAGCATAGTAAGATGCTGTAGAGTCACTACTTGTCTTCTCTGTATTATACTGCCTTCCCCGTGCCCTTCCCATGTCATGTGTGCTAATCGTAATGCCCCTTTTTCCCCTTCTCCCTCCCTTCCCACCCACCCTCCCCAGTCTCTTTCTCTTTGGTAACTGTTAGTCCATTCTTGGGTTCTGTGAGTCTGCTGCTGTTTTGTTCCTTCAGTTTTTGCTTTGTTCTTATGCTCCACAGATGAGTGAAATCATTTTGTACTTCTCTTTCTCTGTCTGGTTTATTTCACTGAGCATAATACCCTCTAGCTCCATCCATGTTGTTGCAAATGGTAGGATTTGTTTTCTTCTTACGGCTGAATAATATTCCATTGTGTATACGTACCACATCTTCTTTATCCATTCATCTACCGATGGACACTTAGAATGCTTCAATTTCTTGGCCATTGTAAATAGTGCTGCAATAAACATAGGGGTGCATATGTCCTTTTCAAACTGGGCTGCTGCATTCTCAGGGTAAATTCCTAGGAGTGGAATTCCTGGGTCAAATGGAATTTCTATTTTGAGTGTTTTGAGGACCCTCCATACTGCTTTCCACAATGGTTGAACTAATTTATATTCCTATCAGCAGTGTAGGAGGGTTCCCCTTTTTCCACATCCTCGCCAACATTTGTTGTTGTTTGTCTTTTGGATGGTAGCCATCCTAACTGGTATGAGGTGATATCTCATTGTGGTTTTAATTTGCATTTCTCTGATGATTAGCGATGTGGAGCATCTTTTCATGTGCTTGATGGCCATCTGAATTTCTTCTTGGAGAAGTGTCTGTTCAGATCCACTGCCCATTTTTTAATCAGATTGTTTGCTTTTTGTTTGTTGAGGTACATGAGCTCTTTATATTTTTGGATGTCAACCTTTTATTGGATATGTCATTTATGAATATATTATCCCTTACTATAGGATGCCTTTTTGTTCTATTGATAGCATCCTTTGCTGTACAGAAGCTTTTCAGCTTAATATTGTTCTACTTGTTCACTTTTGCTTTTGTTTCTCGTGCCCAGGGAAATATGTTCATGAAGTCGCTCATGTTTATGTCCAAGAGATTTTTGCCTGTGTTTTTTTCTAAGAGTTTTATGGTTTCATGACTTACATTCAGGTCTTTGATCCATTTTGAGTTTACTTTTGTGTATGGGGTTAGACAATGATCCAGTTTCATTCTCTTACATATAGCTGTCCAGTTTTGTCAACAATAGCTGTTGAAGAGGCTGTTATTTCCCTTATTGTATGTCCATGGCTCCTTTATCATGTATTAATTGACCATATATGTTTGGGTTAATATCTGGACTCTCTATTCTGTTCTATTGGTCTGTGGCTCTGTTCTTGTACCAGTACCAAACTGTCTTGATTACTGTGACTTTGTAGTAGAGATTGAAGTTAGGAAGCAAGATCCCCTTGCTTTATTCATCCTTCTCAGGATTGCTTTGGCTATTCAGGGTCTTTTGTGGTACCATATGAATTTTAGAACTATTTGCTCTAGGTCATTGAAGAATGCTATTGGTATTTTGATAGGAATTGCATTGAATCTGTAGATAGCTTTAGGCAGGATGGACATTTTGACAATATTAATTATTTCTAGCCAAGAGCATGGGATGAATTTTCATTTGTTAGTGTCCTTTTTAATTTCTCTTAAGAGTGTCTTGTAGTTTTCAGGGTGTAGGTCTTTCACTTCGTTGGTTAGGTTCATTCCTTATATTTTTTTCTTTTTGATGCAAATGTGAATGGAATTGTTTCCCTGATTTCTCTTTCTGCTGGTTCATCATTAGTGTATAGGAAAGCAGCAGATTTCTGTGTATTGATTTTGTATCCTGCAACTTTGCTGAATTTGGGTATTTGTTCTAGTAGTTCTGGAGTGGAGTCTTTAGGGTTTCTTATGTACAATATCATGTCATCTGCAAATAGTGACAGTTTGACTTCTTCTTTAGCAATCTGGATGCCTTGTATGTCTTTGTGTTGTCTGATTGCCATGGCTAGGACCTCCAGTACTATGTTGAATAAAAGTGGGGAGAGTGGACATCCCTGTCTTGTTCCAGATCTTAGGTGAAAAGCTTTCAGCTTCTCGCTGTTAAGTATGATGTTGGCTGTGGGTTTGTCATATATGGCCTTTATGATGTTGAGGTACTTGCCCTGTATACCCATTTTGTTGAGAGTTTTTATCATGAATGGATGTTGAATTTTATCGAATGCTTTTTCAGCATCTATGGCAATGATCATGTGGTTTTTGTCCTTTTTTTTGTTGATGTGGTGGATGATGTTGATGGATTTTCAAATGTTGTCCCATCCTTGCATCCCTGAGATGAATCCCACTTGAACACGATGTGTGATCCTCTTGATGTATTTTTTAATTCAGTTTGCTAATATTTTGTTTATTATTTTTGCACCTATGTCCATCAGGGATGTTGGTCTGTAGTTTTCTGTTTTTGTGGTGTTTGCCTGGTTTTGGTATTAGAGTGATGCTGGCCTCATAGAATGAGTTTGGGAGTATTCCCTGCTCTATAAGGAGGATGGGTACTACTAGGTCTTCACTAAATATTTGATAAAATTCGGCAATAAAACCATCTAGTCCAAGTGGTTTGTTCTTAAGTAGTTTTTTGATTACCAATTCAATTTCCTTGCTGGCGATTGGTCTATTCATATTTCCTGTTTCTGTGTCAGCCTTGGAAAGTTGTATTTTTCTAGAAAGTTGCCCATTTCTTCTAGGTTATCCAGTTTGTTACCATATAATTTTTCATAGTATTCTCTCATAATTCTTTGTTTTCCGTGGTGTCATAGTGTTTTTTCTTTTCTCTTTTCTGATTCTGTTTATGTATGTAGACTCCTGTTTTTCTTGATAAGTTTGGCGAGGGGTTTATCTATTTTGTTTATTTTCTCAAATAACCAGCTCTTGTTCTTATTGATTCTTTTTATTGTTTTATTCTTCTCAGTTTTAATTTCTGCTCTAATCTTTATTATGTCCCTCCTTCTACTGACTTTGGGTCTCATTTGTTCTTCTTTTCTATTGCCATTAGTTGAGAGTTTAGACTGTTCATTTGTGATTGTTCTTCTTTCCTGAGGTAGGCCTTTATGGCAATATACTTTCCTCTTAGCACAACCTTTGTGGCATCCCACAGATTTTGCTGTGCTGAATTATTGTTGTCATTTGTCTCCATATATTGTTTGATACCTGCTTTTATTTGGTCATTGATCCATTAATTAATTAGGAGCATGTTATTAAGCCTCCATTTGTTTGTGGGCTTTTTCATTTTCTTTGTGTAATTTATTTCTAGTTTCATACCTTTTGAATTTACTGAGGCTCTTTTTGTGGCCTCTTGTATGATCTATTCTTGAAAATGTTCAATGTGCACTTCAGAAGAATGTGTATTCTGTTGCTTTTGGATGGAGTGTCCAGTAGATGTCTATTAGGTCCATCTGTTCTAATATGTTGTTCAGTGCCTCTGTCTCTGCACTTATTTTCTGTCTGGTTGATATGTCCTTTGGAGTGAATGGTGTGTTGAAGTCTCCTAAAATGAATGCATTGCATTCTATTTCCCCCTTTAATCCTGTTAGTATTTGTTTCACTGTGTGTGGTGGGTGCATATATATTTATAATAGTTATACCCTCTTGTTGGGCTGACCCCTTTATCATTAAGTAATGTCCTTCTTTGTCTCTTGTGACTTTCTTTGTTTTGAATTCTATTTTGTCTGATACAAGTAATGCAACTCCTGTTTTTTTCTCCCTGTTAGTTGCATGAAATATCTGTTTCCATTCCTTTACTTTCAGTCTGTATATGTCTTTGGGTTTGAAGTGAGTCTCTTGTAGGCACCGTATACTTGGGTCTTGTTTTTTTATCCATTCAGTGACTCTGTGTCTTTTGGTTGGTGCATTCAGACCATTAACATTTAGGGTGATTATCGATAAGTATGTGCTTATTGCTATTACAGACTTTAGATTCATGGTTATTAAAGTTTCAAGGATAATTCCCTTACTATCTAAGAGGCTAATTTAATTCACTTAGTATGCTATTACAAACACAACCTACAGGTTCTTTTTTTCTTCCCCCTTTTTCTCTGTCCTCCATTCTTTATATATTAGGTATCTTATTTTGTACTCTTTGTCTATCCCTTGATTGACTTTGGGGGTTGTTGATTTGATTTAACATCTGCTTAGAAATTAATTGTTCTACTTTTTTGCTGTGGTTTAATTTCCCATAGTGACAGCTATTTAGCCCTAGCAATACTTTCATCTGTAGCAGTCACTCCAGAATGACTGTAGAGGTGACTTGTGGGAGGTAAATTCTCTCTGCTTGTGTTTTTATGAAAATTGTTTAATCTCTCCTTAAAATTTAAATGGTAGTCTTGCCGAGTGTGATTTTTATATTCTTGGTTCAAGGCCCTTCGGCTTCACTGCATTGAATATATCATGCCACTCCCTTCTGGCTTCTAGGGTTTCTGTTGAGAAGTCTGATGACAACCTGTTTTTTCCTTTGTATGTGATCTTATTTCTCTGTCTAGCTGCTTTTAAAAGTCTGTCCTTATCCTTGATCTTTGCCATTTTAATTTTTATATGTCTTGGTGTTGTCTTCCTTCAGTTCCTTGTGTTGGGAGATCTGTGTACCTCCATGGCCTGAAAGACTACCTCCTTCTACAGATTAGGGATGTTTTCATCAATTACCTCCTCAAAGATACTTTCTATCCCTTTTCCTCTCTGTTATTCTTCTGGTACTCTTATAATGTGAATACTGTTCCATTAGGATTGGTCACACAGTTCCCTCAATATTCATTTTTTCATTCTTAGAGGTCCTTTTTTCTCTCTGTGCCTTGGCTTCTTTGTATTTATCTTCTTTAATTTCTATCCCATTTACTGTCTCTTCTGTTACATTGAATTTTCTTTTAAATTCCTCTATTGTATATTTCATTTCAGATATGCAATTTCTTAATGATTAAATCTCCATCCTCAATTTGTCCCTGAGTTCTTGAATATTTTTCTGTACTTCCATGAACATGTTTATGATTTTTATTTTGAACTCTCTTTCAGGAAGATCGGTGAGTTGTTTCATTTGGCTCTTTTTCTGGTGTTTGTGAGAGTTTTGTTTGAACCAGTTTCCTTTAACATTTCATATTTGTATGTGGCACCCTCTGGTGCCCAGAAGCTCTAGTCCCCGGAGTTGCTCAGCCCCTGGAGTGATGTTGGGGGTCCAGGGGAGTGGCCCTGGTGCCTAGGGGAAGGAAAGCACTGTTTCCTGCTTTCCAGCTTCAGTGCCTGTCTCCAGTGTCAGAGCTGAGCACACAGGTGTAAGCCTCTGTACTTTGCCTCTATAGCTGTTGTAGGTGGGGCTTCCCTCTAGCTGACCTGACACCAGCACAGTGACTGCCGGTTTCCCATCTGGTGCCAGAAGGCCAGGAGGAAGGCACAGCAGGCTGCATATCAGAGTGGGGGAGCTTGGAGCTGAGTAACCAGCCAAGGGAATGGACCACTTCCTCAAAGTTCCCAATCTGCTGGGCAGAGTGCACCCAGACAACCTTGTCCACCTATCCCTTGTCTGGTGCAGCAATCTCCCTCCAATCCCCACCCTCTTGCTGCTAGGAAGCCTCTCAGACCACCCGCCTCTCCTTTGTCCCAGAGCAGCTGGATATGTATCCCTGTCCTCCACAAATGGCTGGAATCTCAGTCACTCCAAGTATTCTGCCTGTCTTAGCTTTCCAACCCCACTAATCTCCAGAGCACCATGCAATGTAGGTTTGTGCTCCCAAAGCAGATATCCAGGGCTGGGTGTTCATCACTCCTAGGCTTCCATCCCCTCCCCTGCTCTGTTCCTTTTTCTCTGTTGGTGAGCTGGGATGGGAAAAGGGCTTGGGTTCCACTGGATCAAGTCTTTGGTACTTTACCGTCTTTTGTGAGGTCTGCTCTATTCTCTACATGTATGCACCTGGTGCAGCCTTCTTTCCTCCCATCACTCTTTTAGGTTTAGTTGTATTAACTATATTTTCGTGTAATATGTAGTTTTGGGAGGAGTTTTCTGTCTCACCACTCATGCCACCATCTTGTTCTGTAAGATTTTTTAAACAGAAACCAGGTTTCAAATATGATGGCCCAAAAAATGTTTTGATGCATTTTTAAACTTCATATAAATTTGATCAATGTGTATTTTCTGCAATTTTCCATTCCCCGCCAACCCAGCCTTATGTATTTGAGATTCACCTTTGCCAAAACTTAGATTTGTTTTGGATTTTAAAACACTATTAATACAGGTATTATGAATTAAGCTGCTATCAGTATTTGCATACAGGTTTTTTGTGGATGCATGTTTTCATTTCTCTTGAGTAAACACATGGGACTGTGACTGGTGTGTTGCCTGATAAGTGTATGTTTACCTTACAAGTAGCTGTCAAACTTCCTTCAGAGTGGTCATATCATTTTGCAGTTCCCTCAGCAAGGCAGGGGAATAACAGTAGTTCCTCATTATACCAGTAGTTAGTGTTGCCTTTGTCTCCAAGTGTTAGCCATTCCGTAAGTGTAGTTTTATATTAATTCGGTTTTAATTTATATTTCCCTAATAACTAATGATGTCCAGCATCTCTTTGTGTGCTCATTTGTTTAAATTTTTCACTGAAAGGTTTGTTCAAATTTACTTATTTTTAATTGGATTGTCTACTTATTAATTTGTATAGAATTCTTGATATGTTCTGAATACAAGCCCTGTATATGTTTTGCAAATATTTCAGTGTTTTTCAACTATGAATGAATGTTGAGTTGTGTTAAATGTTTTTTCTTTTTCCTTTGAACTCATCATATGATTTTCTCCTTTAATCCATTAATAGCTGATCATATAAAATATTTCTGAAATATTTAACTCTCTGTACATTTCTGGAATACATGTTAACTGGTCACAGTTTAAAAAATAAATTGTTGAATTTATTCACTGACACATTCTCAAATTTTTGCAATAATATACGTAGGTAATATTATCTATGGTTATGTTTTTTTCTTGTTCTTGTGCATTCCTTTTATCTTGTGCATAACTAGTGGTATTCTAGCTAGATGATATGAGTTGGTTAATTCTCTTCACATTAATTATCTGAAATAGATTATGTGACAATAATTACTTCTCACACAATCAAACACATCAGATGCTAAGTCAGTTCCCTCTATTATTATTGTTTTTTTTAGCCCTGTGGACATATCTCCAAGAGTGCTAATTCCTCATTTTCCAGGCTGGATTGGTTGTACCCTTAGGCTTTTGCACAGTTTTTCTTCAACCTTGTCAGAGTATTATTTTCCTTTTGTTAATCTCTCTTTGTTTCTTTCTCTCTTTCTCCACCATGTTCCCCTTTCTCTCTCTCTTCCTTCTCTACTTCCTTATTTGGATGGAACACATATTTTCAAAAACCTGAAAAGGGTTCAGAGAGCCTGCCTTCTTTTGAGAACCAGCATGTCTGAAAAAGTCTAGTCCACACTGACACTTGATTTATTATTTGGCTGGAAATAGAATTCTAGATTGTAAATCATTTCATATTCATTTTGAAGGAAATTCTCTATTCTTTTCTACCCTGTAAGGCAATTGTTGAGAAACTTGATGCCATTCTGTTCTCTGGAACATAACCCATCCCTGACCCCCTTTCCCCTCTTCTTATTCCCACAAAACCCTGAAGTGTCAACATGATGATTCTAATGTCTGCCAATTCGTTAGACAAAGCATGGTATCTCATTATTCATTGAAATCCTGGGGAAATTTCAGCTGAAATGATACAAGTCACTTTCTAGAGTCTTCTCCACACAGTGAGGCAAGAAAACTTTCTAACACTAATATTCTCTCCATGTGGAGAAATCCACCAGAGACAGGACACTAGTTAAATTAGGTCCATTTGTCAAATAGATTCCATTTCACATACATTTACTCCATTTATCAAATGAGACAACTCTTCTCACTTATATGTAATTTTTCTCTCCACTTTCATTAACTTCATGTCACAGAGAAAACTAGATGGTTTCAGGCAACTACCAGGAAAAGAAAGGATTCAGTGCAGATTCTTATTGTGGTACACCAAAATAAGATATTTATTTAAGCAAATAATGGAATAGAACATTAGAAACTCTTACTGGTAAAACTGATATAACCCTAAAGGAGTATATATTAGTTTTGAGTTATAAAAAAAAATGAAAGTATGTTGAAGGGAAATTCATGTTAGTGTACATGATTTGTTTTAGTAATTAATCTTAAATAGGATAAAGATGTCAAAACTTGAGGGGAAATGGGTCCAATCAAGATTTTGAAGCAGAGATAATTATAAATCATAATGCCCAGACTAGCTAGAGTTACAAAGTACAGAGTTACCCATCCAGAAATTCCTACACTGTTTCCCCATGGCACCTCACACCTTCTGTCCCCTTCTCCCCCAGGGCTCAGGAAGGCTGGCCTTCTGGACTTCAGGCCACATTGCTTGCCAGACTGTGGTTGGGGTGTCCCACAAGAAGCAGTGGCAGGAGAGGTTGCCTTGTTTATTCCTCACTGTCGCTGTCTCTGCTGTTTGCCCCCATCCTGGATGCCCTGGGTTCTCTCTCACCACCACAACCAGCCTGGGTTCCAGTAACACGATTCCTTCCCTTGCTCTTCCGGTAAGGGTATTCATGGCTTCCTGCCCTCGTTAGACCTCTGTGTTGGGCCACTCCTCTCATGCTTGTTGAATTCTATTCTCTTAAAGCCTCTGAGTGTGTCAGCCTTTCCTCCTGGACACTCCCTGACACAGCCTCCTTCTAGTCTGCTTGCCCATTATGTTCTGGGACAGGCCCGTTACTCTAGCCATACAGAGCTTGTAAAGATGCTTCAGAGCCCCAGGCTTTAAGTATACCATTTCTTCTTTATATCTACCTTATATTTGCTGCCCTCCAAGTTAACCTTCCCTGGAGACCCTTGTCTGACTCCTGAACATGCCTTAGGTGTCTAGAGTCTATGCATTTTTTCACTCTTTTATTACTTTTAAAAATTATGTAAATGATTTAAACTTGACTTTTCTACCCCTCCCCAGCCCTTTCACCTGCATTGGACTGCAAACTTCAGTGCAGATACCACTTCTGGGTGTCCTTTGACCCTCCAGCCCTTGGAAAGAGCCTGTCGGCTCAGATGAGCTAGTGGAGAGAGAATGCAAGCAAGGGAGCTGGTTGGTGGATGATTGCATCAGGTTGTGCATAGGAGAAAGGAAAAGGTCTTAGTGAATACAAATCAAGTAAGGGGAGAAGGCAAGAACCGTAAGAGGTTAGCATGAATAATTTTGTGGATTCGGGTGCCACTGCCAGGTGATATAGGACATGCAGAGAGAAAGTGCAGGGGGAGGGGATTTTCAAGGGATCACTCAGGGATGTGGTGTGGTTGTGCTGAAGCCCAGGAGAAAGAGGGAACTTGGTTATAATAGGGGCATCTTTTCCTATTAGGGGTAGAAACCAACACACTGGTGGGGATTTCAGAGGGAAACAGACTGGTGTGAGTTGTGTGAGAGCAAGGGACGTGGGAAAGGAGCCCATGAGGCAGAGCCAAAGAAGGAAAGAGAGATGAGCAGAAAGATATCTCTGGGTGCCACTGAGAAAAGGATGGGGGTATCTCCAGGAAGAGGACATTATGGGTAAAGTATCAAGAGAGGGGAAAGAGAGGGCCAGCAGGATTGGTACTCTGAGGCCCCTGAATATCTCGGAGGCAGAGTCAGTGGTTGAGGAAGGACAGGAAGACTTAGGGATTCTGAAGGGAAGACAATGTGAGGAGAAGTACTCTTTCAGAATGGATGGGAAAGAAGATGAGGAAAGTCTACCTAGATTTCTTTGTAATTACTTCCCAAAGCACAGAGGAGATGTCATTTTCAGTCTCTATGCTTTTAAATTTCTGGTTGACTTTACAGTATTTGTCCCTACTGCCTATAATGGACAGATTGTAAGATGGTCAGCACACGCATTCCAGAGCACATATTTGTGTGATGTTTTATTACTTCCATAATTAACTCCAGCATTTTAAAACTGTCCTTAACATTCTGAAGACCCTCTGAAGTCTTCAGTGTATCCATCTCTTGATCTTTTTAGTGGAGAGACCTGTCGACTCTATTCAGACATTCTTGTGTCTTTTTGCAATTTGTAGTTACTTTACTAGGGAAGGGACTTTTGCACAACCCTAAAGGCAAAGCGTTTGATAGTCCATTGAAGTTTAAGGTTTTACAATTATGTTTTTACTATTGGAAAATAGAAAATACCCACCAGTGTTAGGAAGCATTACTAACAGGCAGAGAAACAGTCATATTTCCTTAACTCAGAAAAGAAAGACAAATGCTTATTTTTTCCTGAGAAAGCTTTATGCCAAGCTAAGAACCCTAGGATTTTCACTATGCTAGTCATAAGCTCCAAAGATTATGGGACTGAGTAATTGTCACTCAATTCCCAGGAGGAAGAGCTCGAAAAGTGGACACAGATACTCATGTGGGGCTTCCTCAGAAAACAGAAAGGGAAGAGCAAGTGGACAAGACACAGGAGAAAATAAACCCTGTCATGAGACACGTGACAGACACAACCTCAGAGGTGGGAAACACAGCATGTGTTACTCCAGTTAGAGAGAGGAAAGAAAATTGGGTTCTTACATTTATCAAAAGAAGCTGGGAGATTATAGTAACTGGTGACATTGAAGAGTTTGGTACTTGGCAAAAGGTGTGTAGAAAGCATAAACCCAGGTGGGGAAAATAAGATCTGGGTGTGTCTATGCATGTGTAGTTTTTCTTTTTTCTCATCTTTCCATTTAAAGATCCATTTTTAGTTGGGAGTGTGAACCATTTGTATTCTTGCTGTGTAGATAACAATCTATATTGCACTGGAGCTTCTGTGATCCAAAGGACACAGACCACAGAAACCTTGTTATCATTGTCTCTGCTTTGTGACAGAGATGAAATGAATATCATGACTTGTATTGTTAATAAGGTGAGTAGATTCCCAAGTCTTGGTAGAGATCATGCTACATTTTTCACCCCAGACATGCAAGTTTTATGGTACAATATTTTGATATTTTGATTTTGGTTATTTCAGTGATTATGGCTACTTTCTGCCCATTCTACCAAAAAGTTAGCAGAAGTGGAAAAGCTTGAAATGGTGAATTCTCCATAGAATTTGAAAAACAGAAAGGTGGATTCTTGCTCCCTAGTGAGGCTGGAACCAATGGAGATTGAGAAAGCAAGCTGGAGGACTGTGAAAAAGTATTTTCCAATGTATCTTTGATTTATTTTTTACTTTTTAAAAGTTTTCTACTTGGTATTCTGTACTCTTCATTTTTTTTCTGATTCTAAATATTTGAATTTTGCATGCATTTGCTCCTAAACAATTAAGAGATCCAGCTTATATTACAGGGAAGATTTTTTTCCATAAGATCTCCTGTATTTTTTCTCAGAGCCAGGAGTTCTCAGACATCATTTCTCCTTGCCAGTAAGAGTCATGATCCTTGCTGCTAGGAATTGTATAACATAACCATTTCAGAAGGTTCATTGAAATTATATAAGCTCCCTGATCAAATAAATTGACCAGGATTTTCAGAAGGATGAAACTTAATACTGTGTTGGATTTGTCCACCATAAAATATACACATTGATGTATAATGTTGCTTGTTGTTTTTCTACAGACTACTTAACCACAAGCATTTTGAGGGAAGCCTCTGAAGTGAAGCAAACGCTTACACCTAAGGTGGTGTCCTAGATGACGAGTGGGTTTGGCGTTGGCAGGAGGAGTGTGTAGAGGTGACCTGCAGAGTTAATGCCTCTGCTTCTACCTTGAATTTCACTCCTCTGAGAGGCAGGAAAGATGACCTGTCTCCCCTTTCCTGACTCCTTCTGATGAAAGGTAACTTACGTTTGCCATTCAAGGATAAAATGAATGGGGTTTGCAGATGACAGCAAGTGTGCTCACACACAGCCCCCCAGCCCCAGCCCTCCGTGAAGAAGGACTCCCTGCTGTCACCCGTGATGGCCCCGTGGCTTGCCAGCCAGACATGCCATGGATGCTGCCATTTGCTTCCACACAGACAAAGCTGCCACTGCCATCAGAGGATCCAAAAGAGATAAAGGACAGTTGCAGGTTAGGTGTATCTGGAATATCTGTTGGAAATAGCACCTCCTTTCATGCTGAAAAGTGTAAATGGTATGGAGATCTTACCTAGAAATCTCATTCTTTTCTATTCTTAGTATCATTTTCCCCTCATATTTTTGGTAGATATTTGTGGTTCCAAAAGTTTTGTTTGTAAATGGCCTGTTGAACATCCAGGTTCCAGGACTCACTTATAGATACTGAGATTTAATAGGCCCGAGGTGGAGCCCAGGAATCTGCATTTTCAGCAGGTCTGCTTCAAGATTCTGACACTAGTGGTCTATGGAACAGGCTTTGAGGACAGCAGGTATCTCCACAGAGTGCATTCACAGTGGTAGGGGAGGTGGTACAGAGAATCTTGGGGCTGAGTGAAAATTCAGGTAGAAAACTGTGGTAGAGGAAAGACACAAACCAAACTTTAGTTAGGATCCTGAACCTTTTCCTAAGTACATCTGAATATTTCCTTGTAAAATTCACGTTTTGTGAGAGCCTGCTAAGTTTCCTTTGTAAGAGTTCTCTGCCCTCCATAGCTGATCGGCAGTTCCCCATCCTCCACCACCCCACAAGCCTATCCTCAGCAAAGATCCTGTAAGGTTTGTCTACTCAGGATATTCTTCACCTCTGATGTTTCCTTCTAGTGAGTTTCTATCCAGGCACACCCACCCCCTCGCAGACCATAAATCCCCATTTGCCCTTCTGTATTCAGAGTACAGCCTGGCTCCATTCTGAGGTGTCTCTTCTCCTGCTGCAATGGTCCTGAATAAAATCTATTTTTACTGCCTTAACTACTGCCCAGCTCTGGTTTTTGTTCAACAATGCTGATATTTACACCAAGATAATATGGACAAGATGGGTATGTTAAATCTCAACAGGTTGGAAATAAAAACTTGATTGTGTATTTATACATGTGAATATGGATTAGAGATTTTCTTTTAGAAGGTACATTTTCCTGAGCATCTGAGAACATCCTGCTTTAAAAAAAAAACACTAACCCATCTGCTATATTTGCCAAGCATAAGGGAAAATATTCTGAGTTGGATTGAATTTCTAGCTTAAAGTCTGTACTGAATTGGTTTTTAACAATAAAGGCTACAAAAGTCCATTTTGTTCCATTAAAGAAAAAGCCCCATTTAGAATATCCCTTGAATGTTGTGGTGCCCAGATGGTGCCAGAAGGAAGCAGGATGCACAGTCCTTGGTGCTGGTGTCACTCAGTCTCTCCCTGAGTGCACTGTGTGCTGTCAGCGTGGCCGGCCACGTGGAAACAAGGCAGCCAAACGCTGCTGCTGTTTTGAGAACTCTGCAACATATTTCTGCATTAGTGGAAAAACAAAACAAACCAACTGGTGGTATTTGTTAAATGTCAGCATTTGAAAAGAACAACAAAGACAGATTTCAGTGAAATTCACAAAGTTCTAGAAGTCACTGGTAACATGCTGCAGAAAGAACCCCTCACTGGGAGGGAGAACAGGGAGGTTTGGGTCCTCGCTCCTTCGTTTGTTGGGTTGTGAAAACGTCACACCTTCCCCTTCATCTGAGAGGAAAAGATGAAGAGTAAAATTACACATTCCACCATAGTGCTTAATATTTCAGAATTTTGTCTGTAATTGGGGATGACAATAGCTATTACACATCACTGTCCCAGACACCCCAGGGTAGACCCTTTACAAAAGCAACGGATCTTACTGTTAGGTAGGAAGAGAGACATGAGCAGCTGGTGGATGAGGAAGATGAAGTTTGAGGGAAACCTGCCCAAACCGCCCAGGTAGGGGTCCCCGGGGAGGACAGCAAAAGCTTGGCAGGGAGATAACTTCCTTACCTATCAGGACCAGGCCAGACTGGTCCCAACCAGATCACAAAGCAGATGCAATTGAACAAAATTAAGGACTGCCCAAAAGATACCTCATCCTGGGAAAAGAGTTGCTCACTGAGAGGTGGACCTGTCAATCAGATGATCCCATCTTGCCAATCAAAGAGGAGCCTCCTAACCAGAAAGCAGTATACAGACCTCCCGCCTAAGGGATCCAGGCCTTTGTCCACCTTGACTCTGGCCGGCCCTGGAGTGTATTCATATAAAACTTATCCTCTGCTTCACTATTGCGTCTCTGCCTTTCAGCTCTGTTGTGACGGGGACAAGGACCGAGGAGAACAAACTCAACCCATAACATTAGCACAAAACTTTGGGTTAGGGGTTCCCTGAGTCCTAAGGTGGAAGCGAGTGGAGCGAGAAGTAAATGATGTGGTTGTGAATGCCTGGGAGCCTCTGGAAACGGGTCTTGGGGTCTGAATGCCTGGGTTTGTATTTCTGGTCTATGGCTTCTAGCTGGGGGACCTTCAGCAAGAAACTTATACTTTGACTTTTTAAACCTCAGTGTCTATAAAACGGGGGGTGAATCATAATATTTACTTCTTGAGATCAGAATTTAGAAACAGGCTGGATGAATGCCTGGTGCACATTAACACTCACCACGTGCTAAGCATTATTACTGTGATTCCACTCAGGGAGACAGGATGAAAATCAACAGCATTACATGCATGTCACTAACTAGGAACTCTCACTGCTTGGTGTATTTGGGAATTTTCTCTTTTGACTTCTAAGGCTTTTAGAATTATGATTGAAACGCGCACTGGTGACCCCTCTTTTAAACCTTTTCTTTGAAATCCTTTGTTAAGAGAGTGGAGTCAATGAACTTCTCTCTACGGAAAATATTCTAAAGGATGCTTTGAAACATAGTTTGAAACTAAAGTTACTGTGGAAATAAAAAGGAGTGGGGTGGAGTCAGGTGGGTCAGGAGTTTTCATGGCCAAAGAAAGTTTGGGAAGCTCTGGATTAAATTTCTTTCTGAAGAATCTTTCTGAGATCTTAGTTATATAATCAACATTTATTTAGAGTTTCTTGTGTACCAGGCATTGTTGTAAGTGCCTTATAGACATTGACATACTAATCCTGTGAGGCAGGAGATATTATTCACATTGTACCAATAAGAAAACAGAGATGTTAAGTACATAGCTCAAGGTCTCACAGCTAAGCGATGGGGAGCCGATGATACTCTGTTCCCTGGATGCTGTACATGTTTATAGGATGTTTGAAATTCTAAGAGGGAGGCTGACTTCTGACTCTGTAATTCTGTCTATTTATTTGACTGCAGAACTCACTTTTTTGCTGAACATCTATGTGACTGGTGTTCTCCATAATTCATGATTTCAGTGACCTCAAAAGAGGAAGAAAATGTACATTTATTGAACAGCTGTTACATGCCTGGTATGGTGCTGGGGTTTTCCTCCCCACAGTGACAGGTAGTCAGAACACAGGCAAAGCTTTAGATTGGAAATGACAGACTGTCTTTGGATTTGATTAATAAAGCCTGTATGGCATGCTATAGCTATGTTGCCCATCCTACCTGCTAGATTTTCCTATCTACCCGACACAACTATTTATGCTATCAGCCAGAATGAAATAAACCAGGTGTTGGATTATAAACAACAATCTCAAATTAGATCACAAATCATTTCCCAAAGGGCCAAGCCCATCACTGAGCTGAAGGTGTTTGCATTAATATACAGCCCTGCTTCCAGCCTTTCCGGAAATAATTCATCTGTCTGCTCTGGCTCTACTCAATCACCTCAGATCTGTTTCCTCTGAAACCCTCCCAAACTACTTGATGAAGCAATGCTGATTGTTCTAGAAGCCACCTCTGTCTTCATTGAGACCTCTTTTTCCCTTAGTTGAGAATTTTAATTTAAAGCTTAAGTCAGAATAAAGTCAAAATTCAGAAGTAAATGTATCATGCTCAGCAAATTCTGCAGAAAGTCAAAGAAAAAAAGGCACATACAGCTTAAATTTAATGAAATGTTCTTTTATAGCTACCTTGGAAGCTATAAAATATGGAGGCATTTCTGAACTACAGTGTTGGGTTGATTTAAGATGATAACCTCGGCTGAACACTGAGGCAGAAAAACAGAAAAATGATCAGTGCCTCTAGTGTTTGTTATTCCTCCAAACCTGAATGACAACGTCATCAGCCTTCTCTAAGCAAATTAATTACATGTATAACTAGTTTCTGTTTTCTGCCTTCTGTTTTCATTCAAATGTGGTTGCTAATAATGATGAGCAAATATATATCCAAATATGCTTAAACACATGAGTTGAACATATGTTTTGCTGTCATTTATTTATCTCTTTAAAACATTTCAGAGAGATTTTTATTTGAGGTTTTTTTATATAAAATGAAGTAGGGTGTACTTTAAATATGATTGGATTAGAATGTAATTTTTATCCAGGAATAGCTGGTACTGTTGTATCAGTGTTTAAGGTATTCCTATGAAGATGGTAAAAAAAACAAACAAATCAACTACAGCAACAAATGTGGGAGATTTAAAACAAAACAAAATGGAAAGCCAAAGTGACTTAGAATGTTCACTTTCTTAGAAAAGTTTTCCCTTTATTAAGAAACACATTGCAATGTTAGTATGTCAAGAATGAGTAGAGGAAAATTTTCCATAAAGGTGTATAACTCCAGGAAAAGGTTTTTATAAGAAAAAGATTACTTATTCAGAATCACAAGGCTTTGATTTTGATTCCAAAGTTATTTAGTTAAAAGAGATTCATTCTTTTTTTGGGAGGAGATCTCAGAGCCATTTACCAAGTAAGTGTTTTCTGCTATACCTGATTTGGAAAGGTGAGTATCTGATCAAGCTAGTAATATATGCATACTTAACTAATTTATCTATGCTTTTCTTCTCGCTGTACGGCCTCTTTGCTTCCCCTGTGTTTGACCAGGGTTCTGCTCCCTGCTCATTTCTTCATGTCATGGATGTGGCAGCGGGGAAAAATAAAGCCAAGAAGTAAAATGCTTCCCTTTCCGACTCTGTCTTCCAGAAGCCTAAGCACTCAAGCATTTAGATGTCTTTCACACTGAGATAACAAGAGCAGAATACCTGATTGTAGATAACTGAAGAATCTTGGCCAGAAACACTAGGGAACCTTTCTACCAATCTAGAAAGATCTTTGCCTTGGTTGGGAAGGATAAGAGAGTGAGAGTTTCAGAACTTGCCAGAGTCAGGCAGACTTGGGTAAATGGCTGTATGTTGTCTTCAGGAAAAGCCAACCATCTCCTAATACACCAGTCTAAGGACCATTAGCAGCTGGCTGATTCTAACTGGGCTCAAGTACATCAAGGGAAAAGATCATCTTGAGTGAGGAACACTGGGGAGTGCCCATGGGTTATGAGGTCATGGTCCATAGAACTGCCCCCTTCCCTGACTCCAGCCTTCCATTGAGCAGCCCTACCCATGGCCTCTGACCTGGGGCAAGCTAAATGTCCTTCCTTCCATGGCCAGTGTTGACATATTAACAGCAGACATCAGCCTGCCTAGTGATGTCAAGCAATAGACTCATTTGTTCATTTAGTCACTCATCCATTTTAATTAATTCATCATGTATTTATTGAACACCTACTATTGCTAGGAACTCTTGTAGGCTCTGGGCAGAGAGAAAAATGAGTCCTTCCTCTCGTGACTCTTCCACTCCTTTGTAGAGGCCAACAATAAACGAATAAATAATATAAAACATACCAGGAAGCCATAAGTGCTATAAAGAAAAATAGGGGCTGGGGGGCATTAGAGATAGAAGAGAGGTGGTTCTAAATATGGGCTGATCAGGAAAGGCAGCTGTGAGGAAGTGGCATTTGAGCAAAGACCCCATTGCAGGGATCCTGGCCTGTGAATCTCCACAAGAGTGTCACAGCTAATATTTACAGTATGCTCAAGTGTTTGGGGAAGAGGCATAAGCTGATCCTGGGTCCCACCCAGCCCAGGTGGAGGCCTGCTGAACTGGCACACTGCTCCAGGGCACTTTGTCTGTGTCTGTGTGTTTCAAAGTGAGACATTTTAAAGGTCAGCTACATACAGGATACAAATTATTGGGAACACTTGTGTTAATTTGTCAGATTTTTTTTCTGCTAACAATATTTTATAGTCTCTAAGTTGGAAAACTTAAAAAATTTGGGAGCAAGGACTTTCAGTCTGATTTTTATCCCCACCTTCCATGTCTATGAACAAGGTTAGAGATATAATTCCTTTTATCTTTATTAACTTCCTCTATTGCTTGAATCACAAAGTGAAATCAATTATCTCATTCTTTTTTAAGGCCATGGAGTCCTGGTTAATTTCTGACACAGAAAATGCATTATCAGTGTGGGCATGCCTGATGTTTGAGAGCCATTGATAGAAGTTTTGGAGCATTGGTGGCTTGCTGTCATTCTCTGGTCTACTGAGGAAGCCCCACCCACAAGCCCACCACAATCCATGTGCTGAAGGTTGGCAAAGATACAGTCTCCCTCTTCTTTCTATGTTACTCTGGCCTGGTGATTTTGCACACAAGTGACTTTCAGATATACTAGTCTCTTTGTTCTTGGCTTCCTGACCTTGTGGGACCCCTCCTCCATCTCCTCTCACAAGTCTACTCTGGATCTTGTTGTGACCTAGGATAAATTCACTAGGGAAAGTTAAATGAAAGTCAAATTCATTCATACATATTTGATGGCCTGTGACTCTGCCCACTGGACTCTGAGATGCTTTACTCTGCTCTGTTTCCTTCTGCTGGGCTGTTGAGTTCTCCCTCAGCAACCCAACTTCTTTATGTTAGAAAGTCCCAAGAATCAGTCATTAGACCATATTTTATCTACATTCACTTCTTAGATGATCTCAGTGGTCCCATGGCCTTAAACACAATATTTATGTCAAACACTCCCCAATTTATCTCTCTAGTCCAGACATCTCTTTTGAACTTCAGACCCATAAATCCATTTTCTGTTCAACATCTTCACTTAGTTGTCTTATAAAAATAAAATGAAAAGACATTTCAAATATAAGATGTTCTACACTGAGATTCTAATATTTCCTTACAAACTTGTTCATTTTTCAGACTTGCTCTTCTTCATTAATGGCAATTCCATTCTTCCAGACTCAGACCCAAACCCTGGACTTCTTGTGAACTCCTCTTTCTCTCACATCCCATATCTAACCCTATTGACTCTCCCTTCAACTACAGTCATGATCTGACCAGTTCTCAGCTTCTTCACTGCTTCACTGCAGCCTGGTCTTTTTGTGAAGTCCTTAGATCTGTAAAGTTCTTAGATGAGTGTCTGGCACAAGAAAAATAGTATCTAAGTATTTGTGAAATAAATAAATTGCTAAATTTCCAGCCCATAAAGTAGCACTTGGCCCTTGGAAAGTGATCAGTAAACATTCCTTGAAGGAATCTTCTAAGTAAAACACAAGGAGAGTGAAACAGAAGAAAAGATGGTGGCATGAGAAGGGTGGTAGAAATCTCCTCCCACAACCATATATATTTTGAAAATACAACAAATACAACTATTCCTAAAACAGTGACCAGAGTAACAATACACCAGCCAGTCTATATCTTGGAGAACCCAACATCTCATGGAAAAGGATAAAGTACAAAACTGTGATCTGGTGCAACTCAAGCACTCCCCCAACCCCAGCTCATAGGCAGGAGGAAAAGAATCAGAGTGGGGAGGAAGTGGAAGCACAGAAATGCTAAATAACCAGCCCTAGTAATCTGCCCTGGAAGCACAGATACACATTGCATGGTGCTCTGGATATTAGAGTAGTGGAAAAGCAAAGCCCAAGACTAAGACTGCAAACAGGTTCCCACAGCTGGCTGCCCTGGGACAAAAGAAAAGCAGGTGCTTTAAAAGTCTTAAAGACACAAAGGTTTTTAACAGAGGGACAAAATCGTCCTAGCTCACTCAGCACAGCAGGCTGAGAATTTTAAGGAGCTTCAGGCACCCTATCCCCCTGGTTAGCAACACAGCTCCAAGTCCCCTCACGGCAATAAGCAGCCTGCTGTTCCTTTCTCCTTGCCAGCATCTGCACACAAACCAGTTTTCCACGCAATTGCTGCAGACTGGCCAGAGGGCAGCCCTGCCTACAGCAACCACAAGCTTAATAGAGAGGCTTCTCCCTGAATGCAGCTAACTAGCCCAGACCCAGGGGCTGAGCCCTGCACATAGTTGAACGGCACAGACAATGGCACGAAAGGGCTTTGTTCTTGTGCAGAACATGTGCTGCTTGCCTGGGACCCCTGCCAGTGCCCTAGGCCATCCCAAGGACAGTCCCACCCATGGCAGTTTAGGGGATTAAACAAGATGCTGCTCCCTGCACAAGGCTGACGAGCACAGACAGCAGAGAAGAGTGCAGAGACCAAGAGGCATGAAAGGGCACTATTCTCACAGCAGAACATGCACTGTGGCCTGCGAACCCCACCAGAACCCTAAGCCATGCCAAGAATTGCCCTGCCCATGGCAGCCTAGGGTAGTAGCCCAGAGGCCACTCCCTGTGCATGGTTAACAGGCATAGACAGTGGAGACAGGCAATATGACCAGAAGCAGGAAGGGACTTTGTTTTCCCAGCTGACACATGTGCCACTCACTGGCAACCACTGCTATTGCTACAGGACCATGAAAAGACAGAATAACCTTGTTCAGTCCAAAATCCCTCAAACACCAGAGAGAGGCCTTGGTGAGACTGAAATCACCAATCTTCTTTAAATGAATTCAAAATAAAAGTCATAAGCATGGAGAGAGGAGGAGCCAAGATGGCGGCATGAGTAGAACAGTGTGAATCTCCTCCCAAAAACATATATATTTTTGAAAATACAACAAATACAACTAATCCTAAAAGAGAGACCAGAAGACACAGGAAAACAGCCAGACTACATCCACACCTATGAGAACCCAGCGCCTGGTGAAAGGGGTAAGATACAAGCCACAGCCTGGCGGGACCCAAGGCCCCTCACCCCAGCTCCCCGCAGGAAGAGAAGAGTTGGAGCAGGGAGGGAGAGGGAGCCCAGGACTGCTAAACACCCAGTTCCAGCCATCTGCACCAGAGAGTACACACAGTGTATGCGTGGGGTCCTTGATACTAGGGAAACAAGACCATAAGACCTGTGAGTGGGTCCTGAAGCTGGTGCCCTGGGACAAAGAAAAGCAAGTGCTTTTTGAAAGTCTTAAAGGGACAGGGACCACACAGCTGGACGGAAGCATCCCAAGGCACAGTCCAGCTGCTGAAAATTCCAGGGAACTATGGGCACACTAACCCCCTGGGCAACAGCTCTGAGACCCCTCAAGGAGGTAAACAGCTAAACAGCCCCCATGCATTACCCCTCCAGGGCCCCCGCCATAGCAGAGCAGGAGCCTGAGACTGGCCACACCCACAGCAAGGGAGTTTCCTCCATACCAGCCAGGCAAGATACAGAGACCAGTCTACATGCAATTGCCCAACAAAAGCCACTAGGGGTCGCAGTTGTCCCAGTAAAGAAAAGCGAGGAGCAAGTGGAAAGTCTTGGTTCTCCCAGCTGACAGATGAGTCAATAGCTCACTATTGCACCTATCAACATGAAAAGGCAAAAAAATTTGATCCAGACAAGAATAACCCAGACAGCTTCGACATCTGCTACATCTTCCCCTGAGAAGGAACCTGGGGAGATAGATTTAGCCAGTCTTCCTG
Source organism: Manis javanica (assembly GCF_040802235.1). Classification (NCBI taxonomy): domain Eukaryota; kingdom Metazoa; phylum Chordata; class Mammalia; order Pholidota; family Manidae; genus Manis; species Manis javanica. The sequence goes on from NC_133157.1 coordinate 109,981,329, forward strand.
AAAAAGAATTCAAAACAAAAGTCATAACCATGCTGATGGACTTGCAGAGAAATATGCAATAACTAAGGAGGGAGAATACAGAAATAAAACAATCTCTGGAAGGACTTCAAAACAGAATGGACGAGATGAAAGAGACCATTAATGGACTAGAAAACAGAGAACAGGAATGCAGAGAAGCTGATGTAGAGAGAGATAAAAGGATCTCGAGGAATGAAAGAATTTTAAGAGAACTGTGTGACCAATGGAAATGGAACAATATCTGCATTATAGGGGTACCAGAAGAAGAAGAGAGAGAAAAAGGGATAGAAAGTGTCTTTGAAGAAATAATTGCTGAAAACTTCCCCAAACTAGGGGAGGAAATGGCCTCTCAGACCACAGAGGTACACAGAACTCCCATGATAAGGGATCTAAGGAGGGCAACACCAAGACACATAATAATTAAAATGACAAAGATCAAAGACAAGGACAAAGTATTAAAGGCAGCCAGAGAGAGAAAAAAAAAAAGGTCATCTACAAAGGAAAACCCATCAAGCTATCATCAGACTTCTCAACAGAAACCCTACAGGCCAGAGGAGAATGGCATGATATACTTAATGCAATGAAACAGAAGGGCCTCGAACCAAGAATACTGTATCCAGTACAATTATCATTTAAATATGAAGGAGGGATTAAACAATTCCCAGACAAGCAAAAGTTGAGGGAATTTGCGTCCCACAAACCACCTCTACAGAGCATCTTACAGGGACTACTCTAGATGGGAGCACTCCTAAAAAGAGCACAGAACAAAACACCCAACATATGAAGAAGGGAGGAAGAGGAATAAGAAGGGAGAGAAATAAAGAATCATCAGACCAGTTTATAATAGCTCAATAAGCAAGTTAAGTTAGACAGTAAGATAGTAAAGAAGCTAACCCTGGACCTTTGGTAACCACAAACTTAAAGCCTGCAATGGCAATAAGTACATACCTTTCAATAATCACCCTAAATGCAAATGGACTGAATGCACCAATCAAAAGACACAGAGTAATAGAATGGATGAAAAAGCAAGACCCATCCATATGCTGCTTACAAGAGACTCACCTCAAACCCAAAGACATGAAAAGACTTAAAGTCAAGGGATGGAAAAAGATATTTCATGCAAACCACAGAGAGAAGAAAACAGGTGTTGCAATTCTGGTATCAGACAGAACAAACTTCAAAATAAAGAAAGTAACAAAAGATAAAGAAGGACATTACATAATGATAAAGGGCTCAGTCCAAAAAGAGGATATAACCATTATAAATACATATGCACCCAAACAGGAGCACCAACATTTGTGAAACAAATACTAACAGAACTAAAGAGGAAAATAGAATGCAATGCATTCATTTTGGGAGACTTCAACACACCACTCACTCCAAAGGACAGATCCACCAGACAGAAAATAAGTAAGGACACAGAGGCACGGAACAATGCACTAGAACAGATGGACCTAATAGATATCTACAGAACTCTAGATCCAAAAGCAATGGGATACACATTCTTCTCAAGTGCACATGGAACATTCCCCAGAATAGACCACATACTAGGCCACAAAAAGAGCCTCAGTAAATTCCAAAAGATTGAAATCCTACCAACCAACTTTTCAGACCACAAAGGCATAAAACTAGAAATAAATTGTACAAAGAAAGCAAAAAGGCTCACAAACACATGGAGGCTTAACAACATGCTCCTAAATTATCAATGGATCAATGACCAAATCAAAATGGAGATCCAGCAATATATGGAAACAAATAACAACAACAACATAAAGCCCAACTACTGTGGGATATAGCAAAAGCAGTTTTAAGAGGAAAGTGTATAGCAATCCGGGCATAGTTAAAGAAGGAAGAATAATCCCAAATGAATGGTCTAATGTCACAATTATTGAAATTGGAAAAAGAAGAACAAATGAGGCCTAAGGTCAGCAGAAGGAGGGACATAATAAAGATCAGAGAAGAAATAAATAAAATTGAGAAGAATAAAACAATAGCAAAAATCAATGAAACCAAGAGCTGGTTCTTTGAGAAAATAAACAAAATAGATAAGCCTCTAGCCAGACTTATTAAGAGGAAAAGAGAGTCAACACACATCAACAGAATCAGAAATGGAAAGGAAAAATCACGACGGGCCCCACAGAAATACAAAGAATTATTAGAGAGTACTATGAAAACCTATATGCTAACAAGCTGGGAAACCTAGGAGAAATGGACAACTTCCTAGAAAAATACAACCTTCCAAGACTGACCCATAAAGAAACAGAAAATCTAACAGACCAATTACCAGCAATGAAATTGAAGTGGTAATTAAAATATTACCAAAGAACAAAACCCCTGGGCCAGATGGATTTACCTCAGAATTTTATCAGACATACAGAGAAGACATAATACCCATTCTCCTTAAAGTTTTCCAAAAGATAGAAGAGGCGGGAAGACTCCCAAACTCATTCTATGTAGCCAACATCACCCTAATACCAAAAGCAGGCAAAGACCCCACCAAAAAAGAAAACTACAGACCAATATCCCTGATGAACATAGATGCAAAAATACTCAACAAAATATTAGCAAACTGTATTCAAAAATACATCAAAAGGGTCGTACACCATGACCAAGTGGGATTCATCCCAGGGATGCAAGGATGGTACAACATTTGAATATCCATCAACATCATCCACCACATCAACAAAAAGAAAGACAAAACCACATGATCATATCCATAGATGCTGAAAAAGCATTCGATAAAATTCAACATCCATTCATGATAAAAACTCTCAACAAAATGGTAATAGAGGGCAAGTACCTCAACATAATAAAGGCCATACATGATAAACCCACAGCCAACATCATACTGAACAGTGAGAAGCTGAAAGCTTTTCCTCTGCAATTGGGAACAAGACAGGGATGCCCACTCTCCCCACTGTTATTCAACATAGTACTGGAGGTCCTAACCATGGCAATTAGACAAAACAAAGAAATACATGGAATCCAGATTGGTAAAGAAGTTAAACTATCACTATTTGCAGATGACATGATATTGTACATAAAAAAACCCTAAAGACTCCACTGCGAAACTACTAGAGCTAATATCGGAATTCAGGAAAGTTGCAGGATACAAAATTAACACACATAAATCTGTGGCTTACCTATACACTAACAATAAACTAATAGAAAGAGAAATCAGGAAGACAATTCCATTCATAATAGCATCAAAAAGAATAAATTACCTAGGAATAAACCTAACCAAGAAAGTGAAAGACCTATACCCTGAAAACTATAACACACTCTTAAGAGAAATTAAAGAGGTCACTAACAAATGGAAACTCATCCCATGCTCGTGGTTAGGAAGAATTAATATCGTCCAAATGGCCATCCTGCCCAAAGCAATATACAGATTCTATGCAATCCCTATGAAACTACCAACAGCATTCTTCAATGAACTGGAAGAAATAGTTCAAAATTTCATATGGAAACACCAAGGACCTCGAATAGCTAAAGGAATCCTGAGAAAGAAGAATAAAGGATCTCACTCCCCAACTTCAGGCTCTTCTACAAAGCCACAGTAATGAAGACAATTTGGTACTGGCACAAGAACAGAGCCACAGACCAATGGAACAGAATAGAGACTCCAAACATTAACTGAAACATATATGGTCAACTAATATTCGATAAAGGGGCCATGGACATACAATGGGGAAATGACAGTCCCTTCAACAGATGGTGCTGACAAAACTGGACAGCTACATGTAAGAGAATGAAACTGGATCACTGTCTAACCCCATACACAAAAATAAATTTGAAATGGATCAAAGACCTGAATGTAAGTCATGAAACCATAAAACTCTTAGAAAAAAATAGGCAAAAATCTCTTAGACATAAACATGAGTGACCTCTTCTTGAACATATGTCCCCAGGCAAGGGAAACAAGCACAAAAATGAACAAATGGGACTATATCAAGCTGAAAAGCTTCTGTACAGCAAAGGACACCATCAGTAGAACAAAAAGGTATCCTACAATATGGGAGAATATATTCATAAATGACATATCCAATAAAGGGTTGACATCCAAAATATATAAAGAGTTCACACACCTCAACAAACAAAAAGCAAATAATCCAATTAAAAAATAGCCAGAGGAGCTGAATAGACAGTTCTCTGAAGAAGAATTTCAGATGGCCAACAGACACATGAAAAGATGCTCCATATCGCTTGTCATCAGAGAAATGCAAATTAAAACCACAATGAGATATCATCTCACACCAGTAAGGATGGCTACCATGCAAAAGACAAACAACAACAAATGTTGGCGAGGTTGTGGAGAAAGGGGAACCCTTCTGCACTGCTGGTGGGAATGTAAATTAGTTCAACCATGTGGAAAGCAGTATGGAGGCTCCTCAAAATGCTCAAAATAAAAATACCATTTGACCCAGGAATTCCACTTCTAGGAATTTACCCTAAGAATGCAGCACTCCAGTTTGAAAAAGACAGATGCACCCCTATGTTTATTGCTGCACTATTTACAATAGCCAAGATATGGAAGCAACCTAAATGTCCATCAGTAGATGAATGGATAAAGAAGATGTGGCACATATACACAATGGAATATTACTCAGCTATAAGGAAAAAACAAATCCTACCATTCACAACAACATGGATGGAGCTAGAGGGTATTATGCTCAGTGAAATAAGGCAGGCAGAGAAAGACAAGTATCAAATGATTTCACTCATATGTGGAGTATAAGAACAAAAGAAAACTGAAGGAACAAAACAGCAGCAGAAGCACAGAACCCAAGAATGGACTAACAGTTACCAAAGGGAAAGGGACTGGGGAGGATGGGTGGGAAGGGAGGGATAAGGGCAGGAAAAAAAGAAAGGGGGCATTACGATTAACATGTATAGTGTGGGGTCACAGGGAGTGCTGTGCAACACAGAGAAGACAAGTAGTGATTTTAAAGCATCTTACTATGTTGATGAACAGTGACTATGAACAGGGATGTGGGGGGGACTTGGTGAAGGGCGGAGCCTAGTAAACATAATGTTCTTCATGTAATTGTAGATTAATGATACCATAATAAAATTTAAAAAAATACATGGTGATGAACATTTAAAAAAAAGTCATAAGCATGCTGATGAAGCTACAGAAAAATATTCAAGAGCTAAAGGATGAATTCAGGAGGGAGATAAGAGAAATGAAGAATTCAGGAGGGAGATCACAGAAATGAATCAAACAATGGAGGGATTTAAAAGCAGATTAGATGAGGTGGAGGATACTATTAATGGAATAGAAATAAGAGAACAGGAATACAGAGAAGCTGAGGCAGAGAGAGATAAAAGGATCTCTAGGAATGAAAGAATATTAAGAGAAATGTCTGACCAATCCAAATGGAACAATATTCGCATTATAGGTGTACCAGAAGAAGAAGAAGAGAGAGAAAAATGGATAGAAACTGTCTTTGAAGAAATAATTGCTGGAACTTCCCCAATCTGGGGAAGGAAATTATCTCTCAGGTCATAGAAGTTCACAAATCTCCCAACACAAAGGACCCAAGAAGGAAAACATAAAGACATATAATAATTAAAATGGCAAAGATCAAAGACAAGGACAGAGTATTAATAGCAGCCAAAGAGAGAAAAAAGATAATCTCCAAAGGAAACCCAGCAGGCTTTCATCAGACTTCTCAGCAGAAACCTTAAAGGCCAGAGGGCATGATATATTCAATGCAATGAATCAGAAGGGCCTCGAACCAAGAATACTCTAGCCAGCAAGATTATCATTTAAATTTGAAGGAGGGATTAAACAATTCCCAGATAAGCAAAAGTTGAGGGAATTTACCTCCCACAAACCATCTCTACAGTGTATTTTAAAGGGACTTCTCTAGATGGAAGTGTGCTTAAGGCTAAATAGCTGTCATCTGAGAAGATAAAACCACAGCAAAGGAAGTAGACCAAATAAATGCAGAATTAAATCACCTATCCACAAAGTCAGTCAAATGATACACAAAGAGTAGAGAATAAGACACCTAAAATAAAAAGAGTGGAGGAGGAAGGAAGAGGAGAGAAAAAAAGAATCATCAGACTGTGTTTATAATACTGCAATAAGTGAGTTAAGTTAGACTGTTAGATAGTTAAGAAGCTGACCTCGAACCTTTGGTAACCATGAATCCAAAGACTGCAATAGCAATAAGTACGTATCTATCAATAATCACCCAAAATGTAAATGGACTGAATGCATCAATCAAAACTCACAGAGTTACAGAATGGATAAAAAAGCAGGACCCATCTATATGCTGCTTACAAGAGACTCACTTCAAACCCAAAGGCATATACAGACTAAAAGTGGAGGGATGGAAAAAGATATTTCGTGCAAATAAGGAGAAAAAAGCAGGTGTTGTAGTACATGTATCAGACAAAATAGACTTGAAAACAAGGAAAGTAACAAGAGACAAACAACATTACATAATGTAAAGAAGTCTGTCCAACAAGAGGATATAACAATTATATGCAACTATGCATTCAACACAGGAGCACCAACATATGTGAAACAAATACTAACTGAATTAAAGGGGGAAATAGAACTCAATGCATTCATTTTAGGAGACTTCAGCACACCACTCACTACAAAGCACAGATAAACCAGACAGAAAATAAATAAGGACACAGAGGCACTGAACAACACATTAGAACACCTGGACCTAATAGACATCTATAGAACTCTACACCCAAAAGCAGTAGGATACACATTCTTCTCAAACGCACATGGATCCAGAATAGATCACATACTAGGCCACAAAAAGAGCCTCAGCAAATTCAAAGAGATTGAAATTGTGCCAACCAACTTTTCAGATCACCAAGGTAAGAAACTATAAATAACTTGTACAAAGAAAACAAAAAGGCTCACAAACACATAGAAGCTTAAAAACATGCTCCTAAATAATCAATAGATCAATGACCAAATTAAAACAGACATCAAGCAATATACAGAGGCAAATGAAAACAACAGCACAATGACCCAATGTCTCTGGGACACAGTAAACGCAATCCTAAGAAGAAAGTATATAGCAACCAAGGCCTATTTAAGGAAGGAAGAACAATCCCAAATGAATAGTTTAAATTCACAATTATTGAAAGTGGAAATAGAAGAAAAAATTAGGCCTAAAGTCAGTAGAAGGAGGGACATACTAAAAATCAGAGAAGAAATAAATAAAATTGAGAAGAATAAAACAAGAGAAAAAAGTAATGAAACCAAGAGCTGGATAGCTGAGAAAATAAAGAAAATATTTTTTCTTTCCCCCTAGCTAGACTTACCAAAACAAACAAACAAAAAGAGAATCTAAACACATACACAGAATCAGAAATGTGAAAGGAAAAATCACTATGGACACCACTGAAATACAAAGAATTATTAGAGAATACTATGAAAAATTATATGCTAACAAACTGGATAACCTAGAAGAAACAGACAAGTTTCCAGAAAAATACAACCTTCCGAGACTGACCCAGGAAGAAACAGAAAATCTGAACAAACCAATTACTAGCAGTGAAATTGAATAGGTAATCAAAAAACTACCCAAGAACAAAACTCCCATACCAGATGGATTCACCACTGAATTTTATCAGACATTTAGAGAACACATAATATGCGTTCTCCTTAAAGTTTTGCAAAAAATAGAAGAGGAGGGTATACTTCCAAACTCATTCTATGAAGCCAGCTTCACTCTAAAACCAAAACCAGGCAAAGACACCAGAAAAACAGAAAACTACAGACCAATATCCCTGATGAACATAGATGCAAAAATACTCAACAATATATTAGCAAACCAAACTAAAAAGAACTCAAGAGGATCATACATCATGATCAAGTGGGATTTATCCCGGGGATGCAAGGATGGTACAACATTCGAAAATCCATCAACATCATCCACTATATCAATAAAAAGAAACAGAACAACCACATGATCATCTCCATAGATGCTGAGAAAGCATTTGACAAAATTCAACATGCATTCATGATGAAAACTCTGAACAAAATGGGTATAGAGAGCAAGTACCTCAACATAATAGAGGCCATATATGATAAACCTACAGAAAACATCATAGTTAACACTAAAAAGTTGGAAGTTTTTCCCCTAAGATCATGAACAAGACAAAGATGCCCACTCTCCCCACCTTTATTGAACATAGTACAGGAGGTGCCAGCCATGGCAATCAGACAAAACAAAGAAATAAAAGGCATCCAGATTGGTAAGGAAGAAGTCAACTGTCACTGTTTGAACATGATATTGTACATGAAAAAACATAAAAAATCCATTCTAAAACCACTAGAACTAATATCTGAATTCAGCAAAATTGTACTTTGCAAAAGTAGTACACATAAATCTATTGCATTCCTATACTCTAATGATGAAATAGCAGAAAGAGAAATCAGGAAAAACAATTCCATTCATAATTGCATCAAATAGAATAAAATACCTAGGAATAAACTTACCCAAGGAAGTGAAAGATTTATACCCTGAAAACTACAAGACACTCTAGAGGGAAATTGAATAGGAAATTAATAAGTGGAAATTCATCATGTGCTCTTGGGTAGGTAATATTGTCAAAATGGCCTTCTTACCTAAAGCAATCTACATATTCAATGCAATTCCTATCCAAATACTGACAACATTATTCAATGAACTGGAACAAATAGTTCTAAAATTCATATGGAACCACAGAAGAGCACAAATAGCCAAAGCAATCCTGAGAAGGAAGAATAAAGTAGGGGAGATCTTGCTTCCCAACTTCAAGCACTACTACAAAGTCACAGAAATCAAGACAATTTGGTATTGGCACAAGAATGGACCCATAGACCACTGTAACAGAATGGAGAGCCCAGATATTAACCCAAGCATTTATGGTCAATTAATATACAATAAAGGAGACATGGATATATGATGGGGGTAATGACAGCCTCCTCAACAGCTGGTGTTGGTAAAACTGGACAGCTACATGTAAGAGAATGAAACTGGATGACTGTCTAACTTCATACACATTAGTAAACTTGAAATGGATCAAAGACCTGAATGTAAGTCACAAAACCCTAAAACTCTTATAACACATAGGCAAAACTCTCTTGAATATAAACATGAGCAACTTTTTCATGAACACATTTCCTCAGGCAAGGGAAACAAAAGCAAAAATGAACAAGTGGGACTATATCAAACTAAAAACCTTCTGCAGGCAAAGGACACCATCAGTAGAACAAAGAGGCATCCTACAGTATGGGAGAATATATTCATAAATGACATATCGAATAAGGGGTTGGCATCCAAAATATATAAAGAGCTCAGACACTTCAAGAAACAAAAAGCAAATAATCCAATTAAAAAATGGACAGAGGAACTGAACATACGCTTCTCCAAAGAAGAAATTCAGATGGCCAACAGGCACATGAAAAGAGACTCCACATCGCTGATCATCAAAGAAATGCAAATTAAAACCACAATGAGATATCACCTCACACCAGTTAGGATGGCTAACATCCAAAAGACAAACAACAACAAATGTTGGCGAGGATGTAGAGAAAGGGGAACCCTCCTACACTGCTGGTGGGAATGTGAATTAGTTAAACCATTGTGGGAAGCAATATGGAGGTTCCTCAGAAAACTAAAAATAGATATACCATTTGGCCCAGGAATTCCACTCCTAAGAATTTACCCTAAGAATGCAGAACCCCAGTTTCCAAAAGACATATGCACCCCTATGTTTATCACAACACTGTTCACAGTAGCCAAGAAATGGAAGCAACCTAAGTGTCCATCAGTAGATGAATGGATAAAGAAGGTGTGGTACATATGCACAATGAAATATTATTCAGCCATAAGAAGAAAACAAATCCTACCATTTGCAACAACATGGATGGAGCTAGTGGGTATTATGCTCAGTGAAATAAGCCAGGCAGAGAAAGACAAGTATCAAATGATTTCACTCATCTGTGGACCATAAGAACAAAGCAAAAACTGAAGGAACAAAACAGCAGCAGAGTCATAGAACCCAAGAATGAAATAACGGTTACCAAAGGGAAAGGGACTGGGGAGGATAGGTGGGAAGGGAGGAAGAAAGGGAATAAGGGGCATCGTGATTAGCACACATTATGTGCGGGGGGCATGGGGAAAGCAGTATAGCACAGAGAATACAAGTAGTGACTCTGTAGCATCTTATTATGCTCATGGACAGTGACTGTAATGGGGTATGTCATGGGGACTTGAGAATGGGGGGAATTTAGTAACCACAATGTTGGTCATGTGATTATGTATTAACGATACCAAAATAATGAATAAATAAATAATAAGCAAACAAACAAACAAATAAAAATACAAGGCAAGTGAAAATCCTGTTCTTTAGGTAGTCTCTGCTAATGAAAGTGTCTGGCTTGTGGTATTCAGGCAAGCCTACTATTACATGATACAGGGATGTCTGCTTTGAGCAGCTTGCTGAGCAGCAGAGTCCTTCTGGTGACTAGCCCCCAACCTGCAGTGTTCTGGGGGTCCACCCAACATCTCCTTATTAAAACAGAAGACACTGTGCTCTGGAAATTCAGGAGCTGTGTGTCAGGAACATCGGACAGACTAAATACAAATTTATAATAGTGCCTTCAAGCCCTTGTGATCAGAGACCTTCACTTCTGGATGGGAGCTGGACCCTAGAAAGACACAGGCAGGTTTAGAGGGTTGCAATTTTCAATCCCACTGATCTCCAGGGAGGGGAGAGGGGCTGGCACTGAGACAATCACCAATGGCCAGTGATTTCATCAGTTGTGTCTATGTAATGGAATCTCCATAAAATCCCTAAACAATTGGGCTCTGGGAGCTTCCAGGGTAGTGAGCACGTTGAGGTGCTGGGAGAATGGTGCTCCCAGAAAAGCCACAGAAGCTTTGTGTGCCCTCATCCCTTGCCTTGTCCTATGCAGCTCTTCACTGGCTATTCCTGAGCTGTAATCTTCATAATAAATTGATAATAGTAAGTAAATTGTTTTCCCTGAGTGCTGTGAGCATTCTAGCAAATATCAAACCCAAGGAGGGAGTCATCGAAACCACCAGTTTGTAGCTGGTTGGATAATGTGTGAGTCGTCCAGGATTTTCAGTTGGCATCTGATATTCAGGACCCTTAATCTGCAGTGTCTGTGCAAACTCCAGGTAGTTGGTAATCAGAATTGAATTGAAATGTAGGGCAACTGTTGGTATCCAGAGAGTTGGAGATTTGGCTGGAGTGGGGGAAAACCACCACACATTTGGTGTTAGAAGTATTCTATGGATAGAAACAGTTCAAGTGCTGGGATCTGTGACTTAGGTTATCATATAAAGCATGTTTGCATGATCTTAAAATACTGTATATCTTTTTAAATTTTTTATTAAGGTATGACTGATATACAGTCTTATGGTTTCACATGAAAAACAATGTTGTTACTAAATTTACCTATATTATCAAGTCCCCACCCATACCCCAATGCAGTCACTGTCCATCAGTGCAGCAAGTTGCCAGAGATCCACTATGTGCCTTCTCCGTGATACACTGTTCTCCCCGTGATCCCCACACCATGTGTACTAAACATAATACCCCTAAGTCCCCTTCTCCCTTCCTCCCCACCAACCTTCCCACACCCCTCCCCTTTGGTAACCACTACTTCCTTCTTGGAGTCTCTGAGTCTGCTGCCATTTTGTTCCTTCAGTTTTGCTTCATTGTTATACTTCACAAATTTGGGAAATCATTTGGCATTTGTCTTTCTCCGCCTGGCTTATTTCAGTGAGCATAATGTCCTCCAGCTCTGTCCATGTTGTTGCAAATGGTAGGAGTATTTCTTTCTTATGGCTGAATAGTATTCCATTGTATATATGTACCACTTCTTCTTTATCCATTCATCTATAGATGGACACTTAGGTTGCTTCCATATCTTGGCTATTGTTAAAAGTGCTGCAGTAAACATAGGGGTGCATCTCTCTTTTTGAATCTGAGAAGTTGTATTCTTTGGGTATATTCCAAGGAGTGGGAAATACCGGGGTCAAAAGGTATTTTTATTTTCAGTTTTTTGAGGAACCTCCACATTGCTTTCCACAATGGTTGAACTAGCTTACATTCCCACCAGCAGTATAGGAGGTTTCCCCTTTCTCTGCATCCTCGCCAGCATTTGTTGTTCTTAGTCTTTTGGATGTTAGCCATCCTTACTGGTGTTAGGTGATATCTCATTGTGGTTTTAATTTGCATTTCTGTGATGATGGCTGATGTGGAGCATCTTTTCATGTGTCTGTTGGCCTTCTGAATTTCTTCTTTGGAGAACTGTCTGTTCATATCCTCTGCCCATTTGTTAATCCGGTTATTTGCTTTTTGAGCGTTGAGGTGTATAAGTTCTTTATATATTTTGGATGTTAAACCCTTGTTGGCTTTGTCATTTACAAATATATTCTCCCATACTGTAGGATGCCTTTTTGTTTTGTTGATGGTGTCCTTCGCTGTACAAAAAATTTTTAGTTTGATGTAGTCCCATGAGTTCATTTTTGCTTTTGTTTCCCTTTCTCGAGGAGACAGGTTCAGGAAGAAGTTGCTCATGCTTATATTCAGTAGATGTTTGCCTATGTTGTCTTCTAAGAGTCTTGCATTCAAGTCTTTAATCCATTTCAAGTTTACTTTTGTGTGTGGGGGTAAACAATAATCCAGTTTCATTCTCTTGCATGTAGCTGTCCAGTTTTGCCAATACCAACTGTTGAGGAGGCTGTCGTTTCCCCATTATATGTCCATGGCTCCTTTATCATATATTAATTGACCATATATGGTTGGGTTTATATCAGGGCTCTCTATTTTGTTCCATTGGTCTATGGGTCTGTTCTTGTGCCACTACCAAATTGTCTTGATTACTGTGGCTTTGTACTGGAGCTTGAAGTTGGGGAGCATAATTCCCCTGCTTTATTCTTTCTTCTCAGGATTGCTTTGGCTATTCGAGGTCTTTTGTGGTTCCATATGAATTTTAGAATGATTTTCTCTAGTTCGTTGAACAATGCTGTTGGTGTTTTGATAGGAATTGCATTGAATCTATATATTGCTTCAGGCAGGATGGCCATTTTGACCATATTAATTCTTCCTATCCATGAACATGGGATGTGTTTCCATTTATTGGTATCTCCTTTAATTTCTCTCATGAGTGTCTTGTAGTTTTCAGAGTATAGGTCTTTCACTTGCTTGGTTAGGTTTATTCCTAGGTATTTTGTGGTTTTTTTGATGAAACTGTGAATGGAATTGTTTTCCTGATTTCTCTTTCTGCTAGTTCATTGTTAGTATATAGGAATGCCACAGATTTCTGTGTATTAATTTTGTATCCTGCTACTTTGCTGAACTCAGATATTAGATCTAGTAGTTTTGGAGTGGATTCTTTAGGGTTTTTTTATGTACAATATCATGTAATCTGCAAACAGGGACAGTTCAACTTCTTCCTTGCCAATCTGGATGCCTTTTATTTCTTTGTGTTGTCTGATTGCCACGGCTAGGGCCACCAGTACTATGCTGAATAGAAGTGGGGAGTGTGGGCATCTTTGTCTTGTTCCCGATCTTAAAGGAAAAGCTTTCCATTTCTTGCTGTTAAGTATAATGTTGGCTGTGGGTTTGTCATATATGGCCTTTATTATGTTGAGGTACTTGCCCTTTACACCCATTTTGTTGAGAGTTTTTCTCATGAATGGATATTGATTTTTGTCAAATGCTTTTTCTGCAACTATGAAGATAATTTTTGTCCTTTTTGTTGATGTGGTGGATGATGTTGATGGATTTTCGAATGATGTACCATTCTTGCATGCCTGGCATAAATTCTACTTAATCATGATGGATGCTCTTTTTGATGTATTTTTTTTTTTTTTTGAGAGGGCATCTCTCATATTTATTGATCAAATGGTTGTTAACAACAGTAAAATTCAGTATAGGGGGGTCAACGCTCAATGTACAATCATTAATCCATTTTTGATGTATTTTTGAATTGGGTTTGCTAATATTTTATTTATTATTTTTGCATCTATGTTCATCAGGGATATTCATCTGTAATTTTCTTTTTTAGTGTTGTCTTTGCTTGGTTTTGGTTTTCGAGTGATGCCTGCCTCATAGAATGAGTTTGGAAGTATTCCCGGCTCTTCTATTTCTTGGAAAACTTTAAGGAGAATGAGTAGTAGGTCTTCACTGAATGTTTGATAAAATTCAGTGGTGAAGCCATCTGGTCCAGGGGTTTTGTTCTTAGGTAGGTTTTTGATTACCAGTTCAATTTCTTTGCTGGTGATTGGTCTGTTCAGATTTTCTGTTTCTTCCTTGGTCAGCCTTGGAAGGTTATATTTTTCTAGAAAGTTGTCCATTTCTTCTAGGTTATTCAGTTTGTTAGCATGTAATTTTTCAGTGTTCTCTAATAATTCTTTGTATTTCTGTGGTATCTGTAGTGATTTTTTCTTTCTCATTTCAGATTCTGTTTATGTGTGTAGACTCCTGTTTTTTTCTTGATAAGTCTGGCTAGGGATTTATCTATTTTGTTCATTTTCTTGAAGAACCAACTCTTGCTTTCATTGATTCTTTCTATTGTTTTATTCTTCTCAATTTTATTTATTTTTGTTCTAATCTTTATTATGTCCCTCCTTCTACTGACTTTGGGCCTCATTTGTTGTTCTTTTTTTCTAGTTTCATTAAGTATGAGTTTAGATTGCTTATATGGGATTGTTCTTCTTTCTTGAGGTAGGTCTGTATTGCAATATACTTTCCTTTTAGCACAGCCTTGGCTGCATCCCACAGATTTTGCCATGTTGAATTATTGTTGTCATTTGTGTCCATATATTGCTTCATCTCTGTTTTATTTGTTAATTGATCCACTGGTTCTTTAGGACCATGTTGTGAGGCCTCCATGTGTTTGTGGGGTTTTTAATTTATTTCTAGTTTCATACTTTTATGATCTGAGAAACTGGTTGGTACAATTTCAATCTTTTTGAATTTACTGAGGATCTTTTGTGGCCTAGTGTATGATCTATTCTTGAAAATGTTCCATGTGCACTTGAGAAGAATGTGTGTTCTGTTGCATTTGTGTGTAGAGTTCTGTAGATGTCTGTTAGGTCCATCTGTTCTATTGTGTTGTTCAGTGCCTCTGCATCCTTACTTACTTCGTGTCTGGTTGATCTGTCCTTTGGGGTGAGTGGTGTGTTGAAGTCTCCTAGAATGAATGCATTGCATTATATTTCACCTCTTAATTCTGTTAGTGTTTGTTTCACATATGTGGGTGCTCCTGTGTTGGGGGCATAGATATTTATAATGATTATGTCTTCTTGTTGGCTTGACCCCTTTATCATTATGTAATGTCCTTCTTTGTCTCTTGTTACTTTCTGTGTTTTGAAGTCTATTTTGTCTGATACAAGTAATGCAACTCCTGCTTTTTTCTCTCTGTTAGTTGCATGAAACATCTTTTTCCATTCCTTCACTTTTATTCTGTGTATGTCTTTGGGTTTAAAGTGAGTGTCTTGTAGGCAGCATATAGATGGGTCTTGTTTTTTTATCCATTCAGTGACTCTATGTCTTGTGAATGTTGCATTTGGTCCATTTACATTTAGGATGATTATCGATAGGTATGTACTTATTGCCATTGCAGGCTTTAAAATTTGTGGTTACCAATGTTTCAAGGTTAATTTCCTTACTATCTATGAGTCTAACTTAATTCACTTAATATGCTGTTATAAACACAATCTAAAGGTTCTTTTCTTTTTCTCCTCCTTTTTCTTCTGCCTCCTTATATATATATATTAGGCATCATTTTTCTTCTTCCTTCCTTCTTTATATATATTAGGTATCATATTCTGTATTCTTTGTCTATCCCTTGATTGACTTTGGGGATAGTTAATTTAATTTGGATTTGCTTAGTAATTAGCTGTTCTACTTTTTTTACTGTGGTTTTATTACCTCTGGTGACAGCTATTAAACTGTAGGAACACTTCCATCTATAGCAGTCCCTCCAAAATAGACTGTAGAGATGGTTTTGTGGGAGGTAAATTTTCTCAGCCTTTGCTTATCTGGAAATTGTTTCATCCCTCCTTCAAATTTAAATGATAATCTTGCCTGATAAAGTAATCTTGGTTCCAGGCCCTTCTGCTTCATTGCATTAAATAAGGTTTCTGCTGAGAAGTCTGATGTTAGCCTGATGGGCTTTCCTTTGTATGTGATCTTATTTCTGTCTCTGGCTGCTTTTAATAGTCTGTCCTTATCCTTGATCTTTGCCAATTTTATTACTATATGTCTTGGTGTTGTCTTCCATAAGTCCCTTATGTTGGGAGATCTGTGGATCTCCAGGGCATGAGAGACTATCTCCTTCCCCAGATTGGGGAAGTCTTGAGCAACTACCTCCTCAAAGACACTTTCTATCCTTTTCTCTCTCTCTTCTTCTTCTGGTATCCCTATAATGCAAACATTGTTCTGTTTGGATTGGTCACACAGTTCTCTCAATATTCTTTCATTCTTGGAGATCCTTTTTTCTCTCTGTGCCTCAGCTTCTTTGTATTCCTCTTCTCTAGTTTCTATTTCATTTATCATCTCCTCCACCGTATCCATCCTGCTTTTAATACTCTTCAATGATTGGATCCATGACTGGAATTCATTCCTGAGTTCTTGGATATCTTTCCATACCTCCATTAGCATGTTGATGATTTTTATTTTGAACTCCCATTCAGGAAGATTCATAAGGTCCATGTCATTTAAATATTTCTCCAGAGTTATATTAATTTTACTCTGGACCAGTTTCCTTTGCTGTTTCATATTTGTATATGGCGCCCTCTAGTGTCCAGGAGCTCAACTCTGGAGTTGCTCAGCCGCTGAAGTAATGTCAGGGGTCACAGGGGAACGGTACTGGTGCTTGGGGGGAGGAAAGAGCTGTTTCCTACTTCCCGGATGCTGTGCCTGTCTCCACTGCCTGAACCAGTGGGCCGAGCACACAGGTATAAGCTTTTGTCCCAGAGCAGCCAGATATGGATCCCCGCTTTCTACAAGCAGCTGGAATCTCAGTCTCTCCAGGAATTTAGCCTGTATTAGCTTCCCAACCCCGTATTCATGTGAGCATCATGAAAGCACCATGAAATGTAGGTTTGTACTCCCTGAGCAGATCTCCGCAGTTAGCTATTCAGCAGTCCCAGGTGTCCACTCCCTCCCTGCTCAGTTCCTCTTCCTCCCACTGGTGAGCTGGGGTGGGGGAAGGGCTTGGGTCCCGTGGCGCCACAGCTCTGGTATGTTACCCTGTTCCATGAGGTCTGCTGTTTTCTCCAGGTGTATGCAGTCTGGTGCCATCCTCTTTCCTGTTGCTCTCTCAGGATTAGTTGCACCAACTGTATTTTATAATTGTGCATGGTTTTAGGAGGAAGCCTCTGTCTCTCCTCTCACACTGCCATCTTTCAAAATATTGTATATCTTAGGAATTATATTTGAAACTGCTTTGAGATATGTTGGAAATATTGTCCTCATTTTTCAAACACAGAAATTAGGTGCAGACATATAAAAATCACTTTTTGAATAGCACTCAGAAGTCTTGATTTTTCTGTAAAATTGTAAATGAATGAAGTAAAAATAAAGGCAGGTACTTCTTTAAATTCTATAACCAAATGTTGTTAACATAGGCCTATTGTTAAGTTTTGGTATTTAAAGCCCCTGCTTTTTTGCACTGATAAAAATCTAGGAATGACAGAAAGTTAAGCCCTACCTTGATGGTGGAGAGAAATGAGACTTGTAGGAGAATGAGTAGCAAGACTCTGAAGGAAGCAGCCTTCCTCCCATGCAATTACTAGTTTGAACTGCTTATTTCTCAATATGGTCTTCTAAATTCTTCCTCTCTACTTTTTTTGCCCCAAATTTATCTTCTTGAGGACTAAAAAAGCAGGTTTTTTTCTATCAAAATCAATGCATCTTTCATAGGCAGTGATGAGAGCAAAACTAGAAAGTTTTCTTGAGGGTTATTGTGTAACACAAAGACTAGGAAGTCAGTACTGTTTTTTTTTTTTTTGGAGAATGGATTGACCACAAAACATTTATTTATTTTTTATCACAGTAAAGTTGATATACAATATTATGTGGATTTCAGATGAACAACATAGTTACTGGATAATTGTATACATTACTAGATGCTTGCCACAATAGGTATAGTTACCCCATTTTCATATCAAGACATTACAGTATTACTGGTAAATTATCTATGTTGTACCTCCATTCCTAAGTCTAACTTATTTTATTGCAGTTTGTACTTCTTTATCCCCTTCACCTATTTCACCCATCCACAGGATATTTAAATGAAAGAAAAAAGATGAGAGAGAGCTAAATTCTAAGACAAGCACATGCATTGGACCTTGATAATTTCAGGGTCCTTTAATCCTCAAATTTACATATGCCACAATTTAATTTCTAAGTAACACAGGAAATAAAATGGAAAAATTAATCTTCTCAAGTCTTTTGATGAAAAGTAACTCTAGTTACAATGAATTAAGTGTGACTGGTGAAGCTTACCTGCTGTATTTCTATTTTCTGAAATTCTCATTACTTTTTCATGTCTACCTGTTCTTGTTTTATTTTTACCAGCTTTTATTTAACAAATTATTGCTCCTTTTATGGATGTTATTCCTTCATCTTTGAAAATCCTAAACCTATTTATATTATTATTTTTCATATTGTTCTGGTAGGAAGTCAGTACTGTTTAATCCTCACTTTACAGATGAGGAAACTGGGCCTTGAGAGGTAGTTGTGTGATGTTATGAGCTTGTCCCCTTAATTGCTATGTGGGCAGATGTCTGATCATCTGATACTTCTTAACACTGTCAGAGAGGGAAAAGTTGTCTCGGGAAACTGATGTATATAAACCTGAGAGCAGATGGTTCCTTTGAGAGCTCTTTGATGATGCCGGGATCCTGGTGTGACATTTATCTGAGGGGCAAAAGTCAATCACTGCTGCACCTTCCTGTTTCTGCAGGGACTGTTTTCAGGCCTCTGAGCCACCACTGCCAGGTCAGTGATCAGCTGTGGTTTTATGTCAGGGAAATCACACTGACTGCAGCAATCTGTCTGAAGGAGGGGGTCTCCCACTCTTGTCCCTCCATAAAGCTTCACATCAGGGCAAAAAGTAAAACAATAGAAAAGCCACATGGCTCCCTGCTCCCTCCTCACCCGCCCTCCACCAGCTGTGTTCTGTGTGATCAGGGGCATCTCCTGTGATAGCTAAGCTCTGCTTTCCACTTTTCTAACAGCCGTGTTCCTTTCTTATTTGCCTTACTATGGTGTAACCCACTGAGATCTGGTCTTGTGCAAATAACACACAGTTTGTCAAGAAAACGACATCCAATTAAATTTGAAATGACACTGTTTTACAAAAGGACGCTTCATTTTTTGCAAGTCACTGTTTCTCTTCCTTGAGATGTGCTCTGGTTTGATAAGTATCTCACTTCAGGGCATCCCTATGTAGCTTTAAAACATTCAAGAAAGAAATAAGATGTGAGGTTCCGTGGCATTTAGAGTAATTTATGCATTCCACTCTCAGGCTCACAGCCACATTACAGTGGGAGAAATTTGCTTCCCATTTTATCAAGGCTCGAGCCCCAGTGAATGCTTGCAGAAGGGTATCTAAATTGCAGTTGTGCAAAGAAATCTGGGGAGAAAAACAGCCTGATGTTACAATGCCATCCCAAAATATTTGTCAAGTTCACAGGAAAAGAATGTCAGGAAAATATCTCATAGAAGTTCAAAGGCTTGAAGTAGAGTGTTGCAGCCTTTAAGACAATGCACATTTAAAAAGGGTCAATTAACATTTATCAAGAGATGCTGGCATGTGTGAAGGGTACTTATTCTGGGAGGCCCAGTACATTTCTATGCATCCTAAAAGTAGTAGGAATTCACAGGAAACAATAAGCCATCACTGGGTGGGGGCTGGAGTCCCTACATAACCTGGAGTTGCAAACTCTGTGGAACTCTCACTGGTTGTCCCTCTTTGACAAATTTTTGAAGTTTCCAAGCAATCTAATTGCCCTTCATTGAGACTTGAAGAGGCAAATACATAGATGACATTTCTGAACATGCTCGCTGTCTGCATCAGGCGACTCAACCCCAGCTAAGGCATTGGTTTGCTGTCAGCAAGTCTCTCTGTCCCCTATTTCTGTACTCTTACTGCTTCTCACTACCTCCAGGGTAGTGGGGCCCCTATGAAATCTGGCTACTGTAAATGGGAGGCAGAAAGAGGCATAACAAACCATGGGCTTCTGCCCTTCTACCAGCAACTTGTAGCTCCAAGGTGCAAATCACACTCCCTCACAATGGAAATGCTGTTGAACCTGTAAAACTGGGAGCTCAAAATGCAGAGCCAGGCACATGGGGGTCATCTGGCCTTCTTTATCTTCATTGTTTCCCTGATGACTGAATCAGATGTTTATCTGCTTCCTGGGAGAGCTCTGGAATTCTTCAACATACTCTCAGATTATCCAGAGACAGTTTGCTTTGAAATTGTCTTCCTGTAGACTGCTTCAGGTCTCTGAGGCTTCATCTTTAGTTTCTGTCAGTCTTGATATTATTACATTTCCACTGGGTCTGAGATCTACTTCTGCCCTTTCCGGACATCTGACTGTACTCTGGTGGAAGCTTCACCAGGCCTCTGGGCCCCACCAGAATGGGAAAACTTTGGATCTTTCCTCTTCCTTCCTTTAACTCAGATTTGTGAGCTTTGTAATAACCATAGACTCTTGAATGAACATTTACTACTTCACTAATCCTGAGGACAACTTGATGGGCTAACTATTAACAGTAAAAAAAAATCATTGGATCATTTACTTCAGAAACGACACCTCAGTTCCAACCTCAAATCCTTTAATTAATAATTATGTCTAAATTGGCCAGAAGAAAATTGATGATATGCATTGTTTTCCTGTTTCACCCTCATCATGGAGGAGAGTTAACCTCTGTATGAGGCAGTCTGGGTCATCTGGGTTGCCCTAGGACTTTTAGGTTGAAAAAAAGAGTCCTTGCTGTCTAGACAGATGGGTAAACCTGGGCAGGTCCAGCTGATTTCACATGGGAATCTGTCAGCTTCTGTTGTTCCTTCTCCTTGGGGGACAGGAAGCATGCAATTTGCTGGAGGGGTGGTTGCAGGGGGCTGGGACAACCTGTTGGTGGGCTTGGGTTTTATTTATTTATTTATTTATTTTTGAGAGGGCATCTCTCATATTTATTGATCAAATGGTTGTTAACAACAATAAAATTCTGTATAGGGGGGTCAATGCTCAATGTACAATCATTAATCCTTCTCAAGCCCAATTCTCGTCAGTCTC
Organism: Manis javanica; assembly: GCF_040802235.1. Lineage (NCBI taxonomy): Eukaryota > Metazoa > Chordata > Mammalia > Pholidota > Manidae > Manis > Manis javanica. Next base: position 110,002,667 of record NC_133157.1, read on the forward strand.
CAATCTTCTGAAGCATAACGAACAAGTTCTTACATGGTGAACGAATTCTTACATAGTGAATAAGTTCTTACATGGTGAACAGTACAAGGGCATTCATCACAGAAACTTCCGGATTTGATCACGCATTATGAACTATAAACAATCAGGTCAAATATGAATATTCGTTTGATTTTTATACTTGATTTATATGTGGATCCCACATTTCTCCCTTTATTATTATTATTATTATTATTATTTTTAATAAAATGCTGAAGTGGTAGGTAGATGCAAGATAAAGGTAGAAAACATAGTTCAGTGTTGTAAGAGAGCAATTGTATATGATCATGTGTGTGCCTGTAGACTATGTGCTAATTCGAGCTAGACAAGGGCAATATAACATCCACGGATGCAGAAGCTTTCTCTCAAAACAGGGGAGGGGTGAGGTTCTAAGCTTCACCACTGTTGTTCCCCAATTTCTCACCTGATGGCCCCCCTGCAACTGTGCCTGTCTTAGGTTGTTCCTCCCTTGAGGAATCTTACCCGTCTCTGGCTAACCAATCATCTTCTGGGGCCATACAGGGAAATGTAAAGTTGGTAAGTGAGAGAGAAGCCATATTGTTTGAAAAGGTTAGCTTTTTACTTCTTTGCAGATTTATGCCCTGTGGCTTCTATGCCTAGCACTTGTCTCGAGGTATCTTTACCACCTGGAGGAATTATGATACTCAGTAAATTCGATATGAGGCATGAATTCTATTTAAGGGTTGTAATTAGGAAGGAAGAAGAAAAGCTATAGAGGTAGCATATGAAAGAAAACATGGGAGGATTGATAATTTCTTTGACATATCTTCTTGTAGAGTACCTTAAGCATGTGTAGGTTTTAAGCTACTAACTAACTTGTGCACACATATTAACATAATAGGAATATGGTGACATAAACAATGCAAATCTATAATTACCAGCCATCTCCAGTGAAGCCAAGAAAACCAGTTAGGCACCCTAGGCATTTGTGAAAATTTGTCTATGATATGATGGATATTGTCCAACTGTACTTGAACAGTCTGAGAGAAATCAGACAAATTAAAGCAACCCATTTCTGGGATCTGTTCACATCCCATATGTTCTTTTAACCGTAGATAGTCTATAGTCATAAGATTTTGGAGTGCTACACCTTGCACCCCTCCCAACTCCTGGTTGAGTTCCAACAGTACAGATCCGGTCAAATTCATTGTCTCACTGTATGCACATGCCAACCTAGACATCACCCTCCTCATTCCAATGGCAAGTCCAGGAAACGGTCGGGTGGATGCAGCCACAACCGCAGCACCACCCAGATCCCTGTGGAGGCTTTTTGATGATCATCCCCCAGCACTAGTCCTCCAGAGAGTGCGGATGCCAGAAGCTCCTCCTCATATCGTACCTTAGTTCATTTTCTGGGCAGCCAAGCTAGGCTTTGATCTTCTGCATAAAAACAAACAGACCCTTTGCCCACACTTTGACATGCCCTCTATACCACTATGTAGAACTCATTGGAGGTCAGCACACAGGAACTGCTTTTTTTTAAATTTTTATTAAGAGAAAGTAATATTATCAGAAAAGAGTACCTCCATAGCCGATCATCTGACACCCTTTAAGTGATCAAAATTAAGGATATTTAAAGCATGCATTAATCTTTGATTTACCAATAGTTTTATCCTATCAAGGAGTAATCCCCCTTTTCTTTCTTTTTTTTTAAATCTTTCATCTACACTTACATGAAGAATACTATGTTTACTATGCTCTCCCCTATACCAGATCCCCCCTAAAAACCACATTACAGTCACTGTCCATCAGCATAGCAAAATGTTGTAGAATCACTACTTGTCCTCTCTGTGTTGTACAGCCCTCACTCCCCTTCTACCTCCCCTCCTATGCATACTAATCTTAATTCCCCCTTTCTTCTTCCTCCCCTTGTCCCTCCCTGCCCACCCATCCTCCCCAGTTCCTTTCCCTTTGGTACCTGTTAGTCCATTTTTGGGTTCTGTAATTCTGCGGCTGTTTTGTTCCTTCAGTTTTTCCTTTGTTCTTATACTCCTCAGATGAGTGAAATGATTTGGTATTTCTCTTTCTCCGCTTGGCTTATTTCACTGAGCATAATACTCTTCAGCTTCATGCATGTTGCTGCAAATGGTAGGATTTTCCCTCTTCTTATAGCTGAGTAGTATTCCATTGTGTATATGTACCACATCTTCTTTATCCATTCATCTACTGATGGACATTTAGGTTGCTTCCAATTCTTGGCTATTGTAAATAGTGCTGCGATAAACATAGGGGTGCATCTGTCTTTCTCAAACTTGATTGCTGCATTCTTAGGGTAAATTCCTAGGAGTGGAATTCCTGGGTCAAATGGTAGGTCTGTTTTGAGCATTCTGATGAACCTCCATACTGCTTTCCACAATGGTTGAACTAATTTACATTCCCACCAGCAGTGTAGGAGGGTTCCCCTTTCTCCACAGCCTCGCCAACATTTGTTGTTGTTTGTCTTTTGGATGGCAGCCATCCTTACTGGTGTGAGGTGATACCTCATGGTAGTTTTAATTTGCATTTCTCTGATAATTAGCGATGTGGAGCATCTTTTCATGTGTCTGTTGGCCATCTGTATTTCTTTTTTAGAGAACTGTCTGTTCAGTTCCTCTGCCCATTTTTTAATTGGGTTATTTGTTTTTTGTTTGTTGAGGCGTGTGAGCTCTTTATATATTCTGGATGTCAAGCCTTTATCGGATCTGTCATTTTCAAATATATTCTCCCATACTGTAGGGTTCCTTTTTGTTCTATTGATGGTGTCTTTCGCTGTACAGAAGCTTTTCAGCTTAATGTAGTCCCACTTACTCATTTTTGCTGTTGTTTTCCTTGCCCGGGGAGATATGTTCAAGAAGAGGTCACTCATGTTTATGTCTAAGAGGTTTTTGCCTATGTTTTTTTCCAAGAGTTTAATGGTTTCATGACTTACATTCAGGTCTTTGATCCATTTTGAGTTTACCTTTGTATATGGGGTTAGACAATGGTCCAGTTTCATTCTCCTACATGTAGCTGTCCAGTTTTGCCAGCACCATCTGTTGAAGAGACTGTCATTTTGCCATTGTATGTCCATGGCTCCTTTATCAAATATTAATTGACCATATATGTTTGGGTTACTTTCTGGAGTCTCTAATCTGTTTCACTGGTCTGTGGCTCTGTTCTAGTGCCAGTACCAAATTGTCTTGATTACTATGGCTTTGTAGTAGAGCTTGAAGTTGGGGAGTGAGATCCCCCCTACTTTATTCTTCTTTTTCAGGATTGCTTTGGCTATTCGGGGTCTTTGGTGTTTCCATATGAATTTTTGAATTATTTGTTCCAGTACGTTGAAGAATGTGCTGGTAATTTGATAGGGATTGCATCGAATCTGTATATTGCTTTGTGCAGGATGGCCATTTTGACGATATTAATTCTTCCTAGCTACAAGCATGGGATGAGTTTCCATTTGTTAGTGTCCCCTTTAATTTCTCTTAAGAGTGACTTGTAGTTTTAAGGGTATAGGTCTTTCACTTCTTTGGTTAGGCTTATTCCTAGGTATTTTATTCTTTTTGATGCAATTGTGAATGGAATTGTTTTCCTGATTTCTCTTTCTATTGGTTCATTGCTAGTGTATAGGAAAGCTACAGATTTCTGTGTGTTAATTTTGTATCCTGCAACTTTGCTGTATTCCGATATCAATTCTAGAAGTTCTGGAATGGTGTCTTTAGGGTTTTTATGTACAGTATCATATCATCTACAAATAGTGACAGTTCAACTTCTTCTTTACCAATCTGGTTTCCTTGTATTTCTTTGTTTTGTCTGATTGCCGTGGCTAGGACCTCCAGTACTATGTTAAATAACAGTGGGGAGAGTGGGCATCCCTGTCTGGTTCCCAATCTCAGAGGAAATGCTTTCAGCTTCTCGCTGTTCAGTATAATGCTGGCTGTGGGTTTATCATATATGGCGTTTATTATGTTGAGGTACTTGCCCTCTATTACCATTTTGCTGAGAGTTTTTATCATGAATGGATGTTGAATTTTGTCAAATGCTTTTTCAGCATCTATGGAAATGATCATGTGGTTTTGTCTTTCTTTTTGTTGATGTGGTGGATGATGTTGATGGATTTTCGAATCTTGTACCATCCTTGCATCCCTGGAATGAATCCCACTTGGTCATGGTGTATGATCCTTTTGATATACTGTTGAATTCTGTTTGCTAATATTTTATTGAGTATTTTTGCATCTACATTCATCAGGGATATTGGTCTGTAATTTTCTTTTTTGGTGGGGTCTTTGCCTGGTTTTGATATTAGGGTGATGTTGGCTTCATAGAATGAGTTTGGGAGTATTCCCTCCTCTTCTATTTTCTGGAACACTTAAGGAGAATGGGTATTATGTCTTCTCTGTGTGTCTGATAAAATTCCAAGGTAAATCTGTCTGGCCCTGGGTTTTTGTTCATGGGTAGTTTTTTGATTACCGTTTCAATTTCTTTGCTCGTAATTGGTTTGTTTAACTTTTGTGTTTCTTCCTTGGTCAGTCTTGGGAGGTTGTATTTTTCTAGGAAGTTGTCCATTTCTTCTAGGTTTTCCAGCTTGTTGGCATATAGGTTTTCATAGTACTCTTTAATAATTCTTTGTATTTCTGTGGAGTCTGTCATGATTTTTCCATTCTCATTTTTGATTATGTTGATTTGTGTTGATTCTCTTTTTCTCTTAATAAGTTTGGCTAGAGGCTTATCTATTTTTTTTATTTTGTCAAAGAACCAGCTCTTGGTTTAGTTGATTTTTGCTATTGTTTTATTTTTCTCAATTTTGTTTATTTCTTCTCTGATCTTTATTATGTCCCTCCTTCTGCTGACTTTAGGCCTCATTTGTTCTTCTTTTTCCAGTTTCGATAATTGTGATGTTAGACTATTCATTTGGGATTGTTCTTCCTCTTCAAGTGTGCCTGGATCACTATATACTTTCCTCTTAAGACTGCTTTCACTGCATCCCACAGAAGTTGGGGCTTTGTGTTGTTGTTGTCATTTGTTTCTATATATTCCTTGATCTCTATTTTGATTTGTTCATTGATCCATTGATTATTTAGAAGCATGTTGTTAAGCCTCCATGTGTTTGTGAGCCTTCTTGTTTTCTTTGTAGAATTTATTTCTAGTTTTATACCTTTGTGGTCTGAAAAATTGGTTGGTAGAATTTCAATATTTTGGAATTTACTGAGGTTCTTTTTGTGGTCTAGTATGTGGTCTATTCTGGAGAATGTTCCAGGTGCACTTGAGAAGAATGTATATCCTGTTGCTTTTGGATGTAGAGTTCTATAGATGTCTATTAGGTCCATCTGTTCTAGTGTGTTGTTCAGTGCCTGTGTGTCCTTACTTATTTTCTGCCCAGTGGATCTATCCTTTGGGGTGAGTGGTGTGTTGAAGTTTCCTAAAATGAATGCATTGCAATCTATTTCCCTCTTTAGTTCTGTTAGTATTTGTTTCACAAATGCTGGTGCTCCTGTATTGGGTGCATATATATTTAGAATGGTTATATCCTCTTGTTGGACTGAGCCCTTTATCATTATGTAGTTTCCTTCTTTATCTCTTGTTACTTTCTTTGTTTTGAAGTCTATTTTGTCTGATATTAGTACTGCAACCCCTGCTTTCTTCTCACTGTTGTTTGCCTGAAATATGTTTTTCCATCCCTTGACTTTTAGTCTGTGCATATCTTTGGGTTTGAGGTGAGTTTCTTGTAAGCGGCATATAGATGGGTCTTCCTTTTTTATCCATTCTATTACTCTGTGTCTTTTGATTGGTGCATTAAGTCCATTTACATTTAGGGTGACTATTGAGAGATATGTACTTATTGCCATTTTAGGCTTTAGGTTCGTGCTTACCAAAGGTTCAAGGTTGGCTTTTTTAGTATCTTACTGCTTAACTTAGCTCGCTTATTGAGCTGTTATATACACTGTCTGGAGATTCTTTTCTTCTCTCCTTTCTTATTCCTCCTCTTCCATTCTTCATATGTTGTGTGTTTTTTTCTGTGCTTTTTCTAGGAGTGCTCCCATCTAGAGCAGTCCCTGTAAGATGTCCTGCTGAGGTGGTTTGTGGGAAGCAAATTCCCTCCGCTTTTGCTTGTCTGGGAATTGTTAATCCTGCCATCATATTTAAATGATAGTCGTGCTGGATACAGTATCCTTGGTTCAAGGCCCTTCTGTTTCATTGCATTAAATATATCATGCCATTCTCTGCTGGCCTGTAGGATTTCTGTCGAGAAGTCTGATGTTAGCCTGATGGGCTTTCCTTTGTAGGTGACCTTTTTCTCTCTAGCTGCCTTTAAAACTCTTTCCTTGTTCTTGATCCTTGCCATTTTAATTATTATGTGTCTTGGTGTTGTCCTCGTTGTATCCTTTCTGTTGGGGGTTCTGTGTATTTCCGTGGTCTGTTCGATTATTTCCTCCCCCAGTTTGGGGAAGTTTTCAGCAATTATTTCTTCAAAGAGACTTTCTATCCCTTTTCCTCTTTCTTCTTCTTCTGGTACACCTATAATACAAATATTATTTCATTTGGACTGGTCACATAGTTCTCTTAGTGTTGTTTCGTTCTTGGAGATCCTTTTATCTCTCTCTATGTCAGCTTCTATGCGTTCCTGTTCTCTGGTTTCTATTCCTTCAATGGCTTCTTGCATCTTAGCCATTCTGCTTATAAATCCTTCCAGGGTTTGTTTCACTTCTGTGATCTCCTTCCTGACATCTGTGATCTCCCTCCGGACTTCATCCCATTGCTCTTGCATTTTTCTCTGCATCTCATCGCATTGCTCTTGCATTTTTTTCTGCATGTCTGTCAGCATGTTCATGATATTTATTTTAAAATCTTTTTCAGGAAGACTGGTTAGGTCTATCTCCTTCTCAGGTGTTGTCTCTGTGATCTTTGTCTGCCTGTAGTTTTGCCTTTTCATGGTGATAGTGATAGTTTGCAGAGATGGTACGAGTGACAGCTGGAAGGGCTTTCGTTCTTGTTGGTTTGTGGCCTTCCTCTCCTGGGAGAATAGCGACCTCTAGTGGCTTATTCTTCACAGCTGTGCGCAGACAGGACTTCTGCTACCTGCCCATTTGCTATGGAGTTTATCTCCACTGTTGCTGTGGGCGTGGCCTGGCTGGCGCTGCTCCTCCAAAATGGAGGAGCCCCATTGGTGGAGGAGCAGCCGGGAGGCTATTTATCTCTGTAAAGGGCCTCTGTGCTCCCTGTTGTCCAGGGGGTTAGAGTGCCCAGAGATCCCCAGAATCCCTGCCTCTGTGCTAAGTGTCCTGTCCTGCCCCTTTAAGACTTCCAAAAAGCACTCTCCAAACCAACACAACAGCAACAACGAAAGAGAAAAAAAAATTTAAATAGATAATTAAGAAAAAGAAAGGGAAAAACGCACGATTTTCTTTGTTCTCAGGTGCCGGTCTCAGGCACCTGCTCACCGGTCTTGCTGCCCTGTTTCCGTATTATTGGGGTACCTGTCCCTTTAAGGCTTCCAAAAAGCACTCGCCAAAAAAAGAGAGAAAAAAGAAACTGCTCCTGTTTCTTTGTCCTCTGGCATCGGCCTCAATCACCCGCTCACCGGTCCTGCCGCCGGGAGCCGGGGGGAGGGGCGCTCGGGTCCCGCCGGGCCAAGGCTTGTATCTTAATGCCTTCATGAGGCGCTGGGTTCTTGCAGGTGTGGATGTGATCTGGATGTTGTCCTGTGTCCGCTGGTCTCTATTTTAGGAAGAGTTGTCATATATTTTGATAGATATATGTGGTTTTGGGAGGAGATTTCAGCTGCTCTACTCATCCCGCCATCCTGGCTCTGCCTCCCCTTGCGTTTTATTTTAGGGGCCTAAATATGTGGCGACTATGATATGGGAACGAGAAGAAATAGTCATAATAGGACAGAGCCAGACTTGGGCAATTGTGTCCAGAAAGGTCTCCCTGCTTTCTCCCTGCTATCCATCCATTACTCTGCCTACTGGGTGACCTTTCAAACATAGTTTGTGTTAGATGGCCCTCTGCTTCAAAACCTTCAGTGCACCCACTACTATGAAGATCTGCTCTGAAGTCCTACAGTCTTCATCAAGAGCTTTAACTTTCTGGCCTCTGCCTCCTCTCCAGCCATCATCTCTGCCCCAGCCAGTCTGTCTGTTTATAGCCATAGCCCTGATAGGTCTGTGCCTGTCCCCTGGTGGAGACCTGGGCCCCTGTCAAGACCAAGTTCAAATATCATTTGTTCTATGGAAGCTCTCCCAACCCTTTCCACACGGAACTCTCTCTTCCTCTGTGGCTGCAGTGTACTGTGCAACTACTTCTATCCTGGGGCCCAGGATACTTGATTTGTTACTTTTGTTTAAATGTTTGTCGCCTCCACGGCACTGTAGGCTAACTGAAAGAAGCAAGGAGCTTGTCTTTTTCGTTTTTATAGCCCTGGAGTGCAACACACTGCATAGACAGATTAGACATTTAATAAATATTTGTTAAACAAAGTAAAGGGAAAAAAATCCCAACTCCATGTCAGCAGGCTCTGATTTTGTGAGAAGACCTGGTTTCCAAATTTATACGAGATACATCCACAGCTAGTTTAAAAGATGTAGGATTGTCATTGGCATTTTTTTCCCTTTTAACATTTCCACTGCATGATTTAAAGAAATGGCATGTGTGCTCTTTAGATTCAAGATGGTGGTGTGAGAGGTGAGACAGAGAACTCCTCCCAAAACCACCGACAGTACAAAAATATAATTAATCCAATGAACCCTAAAACAGCAACAGGAAAGAAGGCTGCACCAGACTGCATACAGACCTCACAAACAGCAGACTTCAAGAAACAGGGTAATGTACTAAAGCCTTGATCCGGTGGGACCCAGGCCCTTCCCCCACCCCAGCTCATGGGCAGGAGGAAGAGAGAGCTGGGAGTGTGTGGAAGCCTGGGACTGCTGAACACCTAACCCTGGAGCTCTGCTTTGCAAGCAGAAACCTACATTGTTTGGTGCTCTGGAGGACGGGGAGCTGGGACAGGCAGAGTGCTTGAGAGACAGATTCTGGCCATTGTGGAGGACAGGCTCCACACCCAGCCACTCTGGGATAAAGGAAATGCAGGCGGTTTGGGCTGCTAAAGGGGTGGGGTTTGCATGGAGCTTGCTGCGCGGGAGAAAGGATAGGAGGACAAGGTTGTCTGGGTGTGCTCTGCCCAGCAGATTGGGAACTTTGAGGAGCTTCAGGTGCTCCATCCCCTTGGCTGACTACTCAGCTCCGAGGCCCCCCATTGTGATACATGCAGCCTGCTGCGCCTTCCTCCTGGCTTGATGGCACCAGCTCACAAACTGGAAATCACTGCACTGACATCAGGCCAGTCAGAGGGAGGCCCTGCCTACAACAGCTAGAGACACAAAGCACAGAGGCCTACACCTGTGCGCTCAGCCCACTGGCTCTGATAATGGAGACAGGCACCACAGACAGGAATCAGGAAACAGTTCCTTTCTCCTCCCAGGTACCAGCTCCGTTCCCTTACAACACCCAACCTCACTCTACTGGCTGAGCAGCTCCAGAGACTGGAGCTTCTGGGCACTAGTGGGCACCACACAGAAATATATAATGTCAAAAAGAACATGGTTCAGACCAAAATCTCACAAACCCCAGAAAAAGGGTCAAATGAAACTGAACTCACCAATCTGCCTGAAAGAGAGTTCAAAATAAAAGTCATAAACATCTTTATGGAGGTACAGGAAAATATTCAAGAACTCAGAAACAAACTTAAGATGGAGATTCAATCATTAAGAAATTCTATATCTGAAATGAAACATACAATGGAGGGATTTAAAAGCAGATTAGATGTAGTAGAAGAGACAGTAAATGGAATAGAAACTAGAGAAGAGGAATACAAAGAAGCTGAGGCACAGGGAGAAAAAGAATCTCTAAGAACGAAATATTGAGAGAACTGTGTGACCAATCCAAACGGAACAATATTTGATTTATAGGGATACCAGAAGAAGAAGAGAGAGAAAAGGGATAGAAAGTGTCATTGAGAAGGTAATTGATGAAAACTTTCCCAATCTGGGGAAGGAGATATTTTCTTAGGCCATGGAGATGCAAAGATGTCCCAACACAAGGGACCCAAGGAAGACAACATCAAGACATATAATAATTAAAATGGCAAAGATCAAGGATAAAGACAGACTTTTAAAAGCAGCTAAAGGGAGGAAAAAGATCATGTACAAAGGAAAACCTATCAGGATATCATCAGATTTCTCAGCAGAAACCTTACAGGCCAGAAGGGGGTGGCATGATATATTTAATGCAATGAAGCAGAAGGGCCTTGAACCAAGAATACACTACCCAGCCAGGTTATCATTTAAGTTTGAAGGAGGGATTAAACAATTTTCAGATAAGGAAAAGCTGAGAGAATTTACCTCCCACAAACCACCTCTACAGTGAGTTTTGGAGGGACTCCCATAGATGGAAGTATTCCTAAGGCTACATAGATGTCACCCAAGGGATAGACAAAAAGTGCAGTATATGACTCATAACATACAAAGAATGGAGGAGGAAGAAAAAGGAGGGAAAAAAAGAATCTTTAGGTTGTGTTTGTAATAGCATATGAAGTGAGTTAAATTAGACTGTTAGTAAGGGAATACCCTAGAACCTTTGGTAACCATGAATCTGAAGTCTGCAATGGCAATAAGTACATACCTATCGATAATCACCCTAAATGCAAATGGTCTGAATGTACTAACCAAAAGATGTAGAGTCACTGAATGGATAAAAAAAACAAGACCCAACTATATGCTGCCTACAGGAGACTCACTTCAAACCCGAAGACATACACAGACTGAAAGTAAAGGGATGGAAAAAGATTTTTCATGCAACTAATATGGAGAAAAAAAGCAGGAGTTGCAGTACTTGTATCAGACAAAATACACTTCAAAACAAAGAAATTAACAAGAGACAAAGAAGGATATTACATAATGATAAAGGGATTGGTCCAACAAGAGGATATAATTATTATAAATATCTATGCACCCAACACAGGATCACCTACATATGTGAAACAAATACTAACAGAATTAAAGAGGGAAATAGAATGCAATGCATTCATTTTAGGAAAATTCAACCCACCACTCACTACAAAGGCCAGATCAACCAGACAGAAAATAAATAAATAGACAGAGGCACTGAACAATGTAGTAGAACAGATGGACCTAATGGACATCTACAGGACACTCCATCCAAAAGCAACAGGATACACATGCTTCTCAAGTGCACATGGAACATTTTCAAGAATAGATCATATACTAGGCCACAAAAGAGCCTCAGTAAATTCCAAAAGATTGAAATTGTACCAACCAGTTTCTCAGACCACAAAGATATGAATCTAGAAATAAATTACACAAAGGAAATGAAAAAGCCCACAAACCATGGAGGCTTAGTAACATGCTCCTAAATAATGGATCAATGACCAAATAAAAACAGATATCAAGCAAAATATGGAGACAAATGACAACAATAAAAGATCCATACAGAAGTAAGATTTTAAAAATCATTACTGTGTTGCACAGAGCAATTGCTCCAGAAATACCACTGATTGGAATTTCCGACAGGTTTCCACACTTACTTTCTGGTCCTGGGTTCAGGCCCATGCATACCTGGTGCTGTTAAAAGGACAGTCCAAGAGTGGTTGATAAAGAAACAGGGGAGAATATTTGGAATTCAAAACATCTCACATCATTCTACATGAATTAGCTGAGGCACATATCCAAATACCCCTGAGAAATAGGTACAATCATTTCCAGTTTGGGGAAAGGAGTTGGGTAATGAGAACCTCCAGTAACTCATTTAGAAGGCCACTGGAGTTCATGAACCAAGACTGGGACAGAGGGAAGAGCTGTCCTGTGACTTACTCCAGCTCTAGGTCTTAAGCTGGCAGCTAAAATCCCACCTGGCTGATACAGAGGACCTCCAAATCAGGCTCTGTGGGGTGGGGGTGGGGACCAGGTCTGCACTCTGCAGTGTGCTGTGACATTGTAGATCCTTTGTTTTTTACAGCTCACTTTACTTCGTATCAGTCCCCACACTAGGGCAGGTTTCAAAGCAAGAGGATTTTTTATGATGTCATTAGCTTGTGGCTCTGGATACTGCACAGAGATTTTCTTCTATGACAGGTAAAATATTTCAACAATTAATGGTGGAAAGGAAATGACTATATGTTGAAAGACGAGGGTGAAACTACTTAAGAAATTAAAACAAAATGATCATTTATTGTTTTTAATATGTAGTCAAATATGACAGCAGTATTACACAAATTGCTCCCTTCTTCCCTTCTATACCCCAATTTTGTTGACTTCACTTGAAAGTGGAAAACACATGATTTAATTCTGAAAATAACAATCAACAGATAGAACACAAATAACATTGGGTCGCCACCAGCTTCCAGACCTTTAGAGATGAATTGTGTCACTATGGCAGTCAACACACTGGCTTTCTTACAAAATTATTACTAGGAAAAAAAATAAAGATTTCCCACATACTGTAAGCAGAACCAGAAGGATTGCAGAAAAACTGGATTTAAGAAGCTGTGTGCAGAAAACATTAAGGAGTTATTGCGATCATAATGATCTCCAGGTGAAAGATAGGTGGCAAATTAATGGCTGTAAGGGAAATACATTCAAACTTAGCTAATTAATCTTACAGTGAAAATAATCACAAAGCTTGCAGGAGTATATAGCATCTGAATTACTGAAATTAATGGATTTCAATAAAGGACACACCTCTTCTGCTATCAGACACCATTAGTGCAAATCCATTTACAATCCTATTTACATTTGCAGGTTCAGGTAAATCAAGCATGAGGTCACCATGGAGTATGAGGACGTTATTCTATCATGAAAGAACGTGGCCTTGGAATGTTTCATTGATATGGCAAAGGAAATAGGAATGATGGCCAGAGGACTGGAATGAATTCAGAAAGCTTAGTTTTCCAAGCACTGTTTTAAATGGAGTTTTGGAAAACTTCTGCAGAAGTAACCTTCACCTGGACGGCACATCCTCCATCTGACTCACAGGGCTTTGGAAAACAGTGAGAAACAAACACAGTGTGCTCTGCTCACCCCTCTGGCTGGCCCATTGATTGGGGCTGACCGGGTTTAGAGGGTCACATTTTCCTCCACTGTTCTCTTTAGGAGCACCACAGTGAGCTCTGTGATTCTGACAAAGGGTACAATTATACCCACTTCGAAATGCATTTACAAATATTCTGTGAGCTGGTGCAACTGGCATAAAACACAGACAGCCCCCGGGGTGCCCGATTTCTTCTCCTTTCACACTTCGACATTTCAAATGACTACAAGCAGAATTACCAGAAACAGTAGTAAATTCCTGGCATTGGAAGTTCCCATGATCCCAGCTGGCATGCAAAAAAGGCTGTCTCTTTTTTCCCCCTGAAAATAATGTACTTCCCAGGCACTGTCCAAATGCCTCAAATGAGACAAATGAGAGATTTGTTTTGACCAACCTATGAAAAGACTTTTTCCTTCTCAGCTAGGGCTCTGAGATTTGATTACAATATATACAAGATGTCTGTGTCTAAAGAAACTTAATTCACTTCCTTAAAATTTTAACATTTTTTAGCAAGGGAAGCTCTGATTTCACTTGATGGTGTTTTCAGAGTAGCTTGGTGGAGGACACTTAACTGAGTTTTTATTTCCCTGCTATAAATATGACAGTCTGAGTATGTGTTTGCTCAAACCACCTTTACAATGGTTGCTTAGACTTGATCACAATGTCTGGACACTAGCACTTGAGTCCACGTCCTGAGACAAACTTCCCAGACATCCAGCTATGGGCCCACAACTCAAAGGTGCCCTTTCTTTTCTTGTCTTCAGGAAAATGCTTTTCATTTTTAATATACTTTATTGCCTGTGTGGGGTCATCTGTCTCATGGTCCCTGGTATAAGGAAACCAAGGACATGCCTTGTGAACCAGAGGGAGATGAACAGAGTCTCATGCTGCTCATTACCTGACCAAAAGTAACCCAGTTCCAGAGAGCAAGGAACTGTGATTTTAGTAAGGATTGGTGCCCTAGGAGAGGTACAGGTGAACGCTGGCTGAGTTTTAGGTTAACTGGGGACATCCTTTACGTTCTGTGTGTCACATGTTTATTAGCATGACTTACAGGCTCTGTGCCTCAGTGTCTGAATGTCTGAATGACCTAAATTTGAGCTGATCCTCATTGAATATTTATTTGCACACTACTCTGAAGAGGTTGAAAAATCTGCATATTTTGATCTTGATTTTTTCCATGAACCATCTCCATCCACCCACTTCTATGTGCTCTCACCACAGCAAACTTCTAAACTTAGTTTCAAGCATTGAATCTGTCCAATAGGCAGAAAAGGTTTGTAGCTACATGATCAGTAAGTGATACTTTGGACGTCAATATGTGTTTTTCGTAGTGCTAGGGAAAAGAGAGACTGTTTTTAAAAATCAACACTCTAGCGGGGAAGGAGAGAAGTCACTGAGATTTTTCAACCAGAATGAAAATGAATATAACATTGTCTGCCAAGTTAAAATGTTTTTGCTTTACTCCATTAGTAGAGCTTTTTTTTTTAGTAATTCTCAAATATTAGGATGTTTTAGAAATTAGAAAAATGAGTACCAGCATACAATTTGCATTAATTTTGTCCAGCCTTTTATTCTGGATTTAAAGCAAGATAGTATTTCAGAATCAGAGTGATCTAGAAATTCACTTATAATAAATTTTGAGCATTTTATTTTTCCAGACATTTGGGCATTCAAAATAAATGTATTATTTAGAAACCAATGATGATGTCGTTTATAAACTTGTTATGGAGATAGATTTAAGAAATTATGTAATTCTACTTGAGTAAGTATCATCTTACTTCTTTCTGAAAGCACTGGGCACTTGATGGTTTCAGTTATGTCAGACATAATTAGCCAGATGTGTTATAATTTAAGTTGAAATTAGAAGATCAACTTAGTCAAAACGTCAAAGAAATACCATATTGTCTGACGTAACAATTGCAGTATAGAAAATTATATACACACTTGATGATCCCCTAGGTTAGAGTTTTCTGATTTCCATGATTGTCGTATGAGAGCTCATGCTGGGTGTGCTTGTCAATATTCTATCGTCAGATTTGTAATCAAGCTTTCTAGTTGTGTACCCACAGTAGCAAATTGTAGTAAATAATTATGAATGCTTTCAAAGTCTGGGCTGGTCTGTTAGCAAAGGAATAAAGGAAGGCCTGATATTCCAGTTGGGGATTTGTTATTTCTAGGAATATTCTTAAGAGATTGTCTGTTTAACATCACCAAGTTTTCCAAGTGGTGCAAACTAGATACAGTACAAACTGACCTGGTTCAGTTACCCATAGGAAATCAATGACCCTACAGGAAAACTGATATAAGGCACATCAAATCAGTAAAACTTTGGCTTGACAGATTTAAATATTCCAACAATGAAATTTCCAACTTTTGATTACTTGGGACAGCCAAGTGGGTTTTTTTCCCTCAAAGAGGGACAATAAAAAATGAATACCAGAAAGAGAAAGCTCATCCAGATATACTTAAAATTAGATGTACCAAACTCCAACTTTGATGCATATTTTGAAGGCAAAAGTGAAGGAACAAGATTTGCAGATGT
This sequence comes from Manis javanica, assembly GCF_040802235.1. Classification (NCBI taxonomy): domain Eukaryota; kingdom Metazoa; phylum Chordata; class Mammalia; order Pholidota; family Manidae; genus Manis; species Manis javanica. Next base: position 110,018,328 of record NC_133157.1, read on the forward strand.
CTGAAATGACCAAGAGAAAACAAACTCAAAGTCTGAAGCAGTGAAGTTGTATGACTGCGAGCGCCCACACAGAAGCGAACTCACAGCAGCGGCTGCTACAGTGCAAAGGACACCAAACAGCTTTTTCTGTCTAGCTGTAAGTTAATTCCCAGGGTTGCAGAGATGACCAATCTTCAGATCTTTAATCTGTGAAACTAATGGGGAAATAGGTAAGGACGATGTTGGGTTGTGGTTGAACTAGTGCCTTCAATGGTGCCTTCTAACTCAAGAGTTTATGATTCCACAGCTTATTGTGAATATAAACCTCTCTATGGTGAAGATTAAGGACAAGAGACAGAGAAATGTTTCTCTTTTTTTTCTCCTGATATATTTTGCTCACTAGATAATCCAGTAGTTTTTATATTCCCACCCCAGGGGACATTTGGCAATGCCTGGAGCCATCTTTAGTTGCCACAGCTGGTGCGTATGTGTGGTGCATATGCACTAATGTCACTTGGTCAATACAAGCCCTGGAAGCTGCCAAATGCCCTACAAAGCACAGAACTATGCCCCCCCAACACCCACTTCCCTTGCACAAAGAATTACGGAGCCCAAAATGTCGATAGTGCTGAGGCTGAGGAAACCTGAGACAGTCTAGTGAATAACATAAACACTCATGCATACCTAAAGTGCAAATGCTTCTTTGATACACTGGTGTTGCTGGAATACCTTAAAACTATGATGTTGGTAATTCAAACAGTCACATCAGAAATACTGGAGCAAGAAGGTAAACTATTATATTTGGTCAGAAAGAATTCAAGTGACCTGGAAAGCCCTCCTGGGTCTGGGACAACTTTGGATGGGTAACTTTCCTTCTCATAAATGGAATTAATAGATCATTTGTAATAGAGCAAATAGTATAGATGTGCAATGAGGTATCATTTTTCAGATACATCCTTCAGGCAAATATTTGATAGTTCCTTATCTAAGTAGAATAGAAACTAGGAATTGGGAATTAGATAGAGTGATATTGATCCTACCTACTTGCAAGGTTGTGCTTGAGGATCTTTTTACTTTACAGTTAACAGTTGACATGCCTGATTTCTCACTATTTGCATATATTTCTATGTGTCACAAGATCTAGCATAGGAACTGGGTTCCAGTAGGTGCTCAGTAGTATTAAGTGAACCAAGCAGTTGAGCGACTGAACACATAAAGGGATGAATCAAAGTGCTCTATAAAACGTAAAGTGCTTTACAAAACAAGGTAGTGTGAATATATAATAGTGAATGCCACAGGTCTCATAATACTTGATCAGAAAACCTTCTTAGGGAAAAAATGTTCAAATCATTTAAAAAGAAAATAAAAATTGTGATCACACACGCTGTAGGAAAATATGCCATGAAGATTATTAGTTTTCAGGTACATTTGGGAAGAAATGAAACAAAGGCAGAACAATTTTAAATGATGAAGGTAACTAGTATTGTTAACTTAGATGGCCCCAGGTGGGGTGAGGAAAGGGACATACAAAACCAAATCAAGTATTAGCTACAAATGGAATCATTAGTTGTTATAAAAATGGCACCATTCTTAAGAAGGCATCATAATAGAGCAAGATTGGTCCAATGCTCCAGATTATTGGACTGAGCAGATAGTTGATACAGCAGATAAAGTCAGCCTTTAGATGGACTGTGCCTCCTAAATTGCTTGGTTGGCCTTTATGGTTAATGAAGGAGTGCAAGCAAGGAGAGTTGGAACAAAAAAAAATTACCAGTTAGGAGTTTAAAGTTCAAGACCCAGTTCTGACACTGGCAAAATTACTACATCTCTCTGGACCTCTTATTTTCTGATCTGCAAAATGAAGAGGTTGGGTGAGATGGCCTCCCATGATCCTGGTGCACGGATGCCGATGCCAAAGGGTGCGGGTGGTTAAGTAAAAGCAAGAGCAGTCTTTGGGAACTAGTAAGCCTGTTGTAATAAAATAGAAAAGTGCCTGAAGACATACAATACCAGATTACATTTCACAGGAGGAAGAACCATAATCACAGGATCTATTGTTCAGTTAGTCTGATTTAAATAATAATTTCTTATCATGGAATGGATTCTAGCAAAACTTTTTCTCAAATGGCAATAGCTGCCAGGGCATTACCAAATTTATATTCCCCCCGAAGAGGAAATAACTTAAGAATTTTTTCTCCACACCTAGTAAATTATACTAATCTGAGAATATATATTATCTGAATATTAGTATAATTTAAAGTGATTGAACTCCTTTTACATTGGTTACATTTGCAAATTTTTACATTTGAAATTAAATTCCACATATTTTAATACTTGAATGTGACAGCTCCTTACATTTGTGTTACAGGGATAAAATAAATAGCGAAAATTATTTGTGTTTGATGTATTTCCTTCTAAAGAGAAGCCTGCTGGACAGATCCTGGGCCTTCCTTTGCTGTGAAGAGTAAACTAGGGAATCCACAGAAACTACATAATAAAGAACTAAGCCTACATAATTAAAAACTAAGCGATTTGAAGAATGCACACAAGGGACTTTGTCATGAGAGGAGAGACAGCTGAAACAGATGTCACATAGAGGAAATGGTAAGATGGGAAAAAAGGAATTTAAGCAATTTTGCTGTGAGTTTTGAATGTATTCTCCTTTGGCATTTTCTCAAGAAATGTATTGATTTGATAGCTTTTGAATGCTTTTAGGATTGATGGACTCTTCTTCCTCTGAATGAAAATTTGTGCTGGTACTGGTCCTGTAGATGTGCTTTATATGGGTTCCACTGACATAAGTTTCTAAGTCTGCACAATTGTACACATAGTCAATCTGAATAATAATCTTTAAGGAAGACAGGACAAAACCATTTTTATATTCTCAAATTGTAATGTGGATAGGTGGGGGTGAAAGTGAATTTCTGAAGACAGCATAGCGGAGACTCGAGGCTGTGTCTGCTGATACTGTTTTCATTACTCCATGCTGCCTCACTGAGATAAAAAACACGTTGATATGCTCAAGAACTACCAAATCTTCTCTTTTTCTTCCTCCCCCTTTTGCTTGAAGAAGAGGGAATCAAAGGGAAAGACCTCTTCTGCACTGTGTAATAGTTCTCTGTGATGATGGGGATGTTCTGGGTTGTCCCAGATGGAAGCCCCAAGCTGCAGGTGGCTGTCTGCAATTGAAATGTGGCTTGTGTGACTGAAGAATTGAATTTTTATTTTTGTTTGGTTTTAATTAATATAAATTCAAATTTGGCTAATGGATATAATACTGCACAACACAGGTCTAGAACCTACATTTGAGAGAGATCAGAAAATGCCCTAGGTATCTCAAACTAAAATAATAATTGGGGGTGAGTTGTACTTTATTATTTATCTTTGGTTTCCTATTTGTCAGCATATCTTGAAGTCCAAACCTTTCATAAACAAACCACCTTTGTGGTCAATGCCATTTGTTGGCTTAAGATATTTTTCTTGACTTTTAATAGCTTTACCTAATCACTGAATATTATTTTTACAAATAATTAAGATGAAATAACTAACTTCCTCTGTAATATCACTTAGCTGATTTCTCTGTTATGTGTTCCTTTGCTATTCTTAATTTTTAAAATTGTTATGGTTATTCTCTATGTTCATAGTATATTAAGTAATGCACAGATGTACCCTTTCTAATACATAATATATATAAAGTCCAAAACATCAGCATCTGCTCTGAATTTCCAGAAACTGTGTTTGCTCTTCTTTCGTAGTAAATGGATGCCAAGAACCAGAAGTATATAAAAGAATGAAAGTTTCATGAAAAAATGGATTCTGCCAGCCTTTCCCTTTCCCACTAAAAGATTCATAGACAATAGAAACTTCTTACCACCTTTAACTCCTACTTGTGTTAAAAAGTTTTCCCATAACTCAGCAGCCTTTTTACTTCCAAAATTTTTCTCATATTCCTCCAATGCTTTAGTTCACTGAACAGTGTTTTATGTTTTTTTACAGAATTGTCAATTCTTTTGAAGATGGAAGATGAGCTCTGAAGGGAATAAAGAAAACATTACTATTTCAAAGAACTGTGTAAGGAGTTGGACATATATGAGGGTTTACATACTGTCAATCAACAGCTAAAGCCATGCGTACAATAAAAGCTAGTGCAATGAGCACCACCTTATCCTAAAAGGAATCGTCCATGCGGTCCTTATGTCTGTAGAATACCAGTTGCACCAGTTACACTGGCAAGTCATTTGGTTATTGCTGTCTGACTAAACCTACTCCACAAGAAGTAGGTAGGGATATCTCATATAAACTGAATGTAGCTACAGCAGAGAGACTGTCATCACATCCTTCAACCACCTTTTCAATTTTTTGCAATTATTAACTAAGTGTGTTAGGAAAAAAATTATCAACCTCACCAGGTACTTAAAAATGTAAAAGCAAAATATACGTGATGAAAAATGGAATGAGTTTACATCAGACAAATGTGAAGAAAAAATAGAGTGCTCTGTTAGTGGACTGATGTCGTTTAGTGTAGACACTGTGTACAGATGCTGTTAGTAAAGTGCGTGTATGAGACATCTCTGCTCCCTGGTACCTGAATCTGCAAATGGGGGACACTGTACCCTGCAAGAACAAGCAGCTTCTCAGCACATGATGTAAGTTTCATGGGTCAAGATGTTGATGAAGTTGTACACACAGTACCTGTATTTAAACCTTAGGAGCTCAGTATACATATTAACCACTTTCCTCCTGGAGAGAGGCCTTTTCTTTCTTTATTCTTGGGGAAGTTTTGAAATTGGATTGTGAGTACATGGCAGATGACAGATTCACATAAGGACCTTTCTGCATCTGCCTTATTTAGCCAGGGAAGGAAGGGGTTGATATGAACAAAAGTGGCTCAAATAGGCAGGAAAGCAACTGGTGCTGCAACTAAGTGAGCCACTTTTGCTGAGTGACATAAAAAATATTCTAATATTAAGGATTATTTTACAACTCTATGGAAGTATGCAGCATTGCATCCTGCATTTGTTTTGTCTTGATGACAAAATGCACTCTCATAGTCACAAGAGCCTGCCTTGTGTTAGTTATAAACAAAAATATATTTATATATATATTTATGTAACTACTATGTGCTTTAAAGAAAATTACTGTATGATTCAGCAGAGTCCTTTCGTTCTTTTGATTGCCAGGGATATGCTGACTGAATGGCTTCTCAGACAGGAATTGACAATGATATGGGCCTTTAGTACTGAAACGGTCAGAAATTAAAGAAAAAAAAAACAGAAAAAACCCTCTTCTGTTTAGAATCCCTTAACATTTTTGCTTCAAAAATGATTAAGGAACTTTGTATAGTTCCCTTTTGTTTCCTTCAGCCAGGAGCAACTGTGGCTTCATAGGACTTCACAGTTGGGAAATGGAGGCAAAGCTTCTTAAAACAAATCATGTGTTTTATTCTGAGGTGGGAGAATCAAAAACCTCACTCGCCATTCCCTCTTTCTTAATCCTTAGCGCAAAGTTTGGTGATTCTATCACAGTTCAGGGAAAGGGCACTCATAAACCCAGAAGATGGAGGCATGGTTTGAACCTCCTGTACAGATAAAAGACCCATCCTGTAAAGTAAGAAACTTGCTGCAACAAGTGGATCTAGACCCAAAAAACAAAATCCTTTTGCCCCACATCTGATGAAAAGACAGAAAATCTCTTATTTTGTGTTTGCTTTTGCTCCCGCATGAGTTACTTTTCTTAGCAATCTTGAAACATTCATCATTGCTCTTTTGAGTGAAAGGGCTCAGGCTTTGAAACACAGTTATCTTTGAGACATCAGAGATAATATCTGAGCCAAAGGTAGTAGATCCCTTATGAACTAAAGCTTTATTTTTTTTTCTTGATCGCTTTGCAACCCTGCACCTAAGCCAACAGCGTTGTAATCTTGCCATACTTCTGATCAGTCCACAGGAGATGTTCGGAGTGAACTTTAGATGTCATTCCACTAGGGAATCCTATATTCAGTGGTAAGTGGTCTCTTGTATAAATCTAGTGTTTCTTTTACCCTTCCTGGGCTAGGGTTGTCCAGAAATCTTGTCTCCTTTGGGCTACAGCAGCTTAGGGCTCCTTTGTGTGTGTGTGTTTGTTTGTCTGAAAGGTATAGGCAAAATTTTAGTCTTAACACCTGTAAGCCAGCACTGGTGCTGTTCCGTTCTAGAAATTTTAGCACTGCTCTGATACAATAAAACCTTCTTTCTCTCCAACTGGTTCAACTTCTGCATAGGCAGGATGGCCAGAACCTCTTCGAAACTTCATTGCAGGCCATCTGCTTGGGCGTCTCTAAAACAGAAAATGCAAAAATAATGAACATCAGGGTGATGGTAATATCATAATAAAAAAATAGTTGCCAGATATTTCAGATTGACTTCTGAATTCGATTCAGTAACACATTAAATCATCTCTTACTATGGCACAGTTGGAATTTTATGGGCTCAAAGCCCCATGCTTTTGCAGCTCTGTTATGGCACTATAGGCACCTCTCGGGTGGGTTATTGCCATGCCTGCCCGCATAGGACTGAGAGGCACAGTTTATGCCTCATGCATACTTATGTCTAAAAGATTTTTTTAGTGTCCAGATATAACTAGGCAAAAAGGGACTGTAGTAAGAACCATGTCTTCTTAACATATAGCTATCAGACGCTTCCTCCTCTCTCTAAGTTAATAATATCACTTCATTTTATTTACTAATTCACTCAAAAACATAAGGCCATGAAATTCTGCACAGTTTTTAAAAGTGGACTTCAATTTAGGTACCAGACTTCCTAGTAAATAAACTAAAAGAACAATCACTTAATATCTTAAGAAAGTATTATTAAACTGAGACTTTCGATCTGTAACTTTTTGTGCTTGAAAATTAACAAATGTCATGCCCCCAAACCACAGAGGGCGTGGGCGATCTGGAGCCTGTGCACATGTAGTCACTCGTCCTAAAATACAGGTTATTTGTGTTGGCAAAAGGAGAGCATTTCTCACCAGCACTTTGTCTATCAAACAAATCTGTGATTTACAAACAGAAGTGATGAAATGAATTAAATTACAGCAACAAGACACTAAAATGCATTTCACCGCCACAGTGACACTAGAAACTATTACTCCATTTATCAGAGTGACTGCAGTTTTGGAGTAAATAAGACAATAAATATTGAAGGAAGTTTATTTCTTTCTGAAGAATTTTTATGTGAAAAGTGTTAAATACCAACTTAGTTATACTGGCATTTGGCAGCTTTCTAGATTTGCCATTGACATTCCACCGTCAATGATTAATGGCTGTAGAAGAGTTTTCATACTAGGTAGGAATGTGTATTCACTCTATATTCTGGAAAAATACCAATCAAGGTAATTACATTCTGCCTATTAATAATATTATGTACTGTCTATATACCATTATGTGGTTAGAATACTTTATATTTATTAGCTGATTAAGTCCCATGAAGTAAGTGAAACTGAATTATCCTTATTTTCCAAAAGAAGAAATTAAAAGTAAGAGAGGGCTAAATAGCAAAATAGTATGCTTATGTTGGAGCTAAAAATGTTCATCAATGGAAATATGCTAAGCATATGTAGGGAGATGGACAATGTCACTCATGGTCACTCCTGTTTGTGGGAAAAGGCCAGTATGCCATGCTCACTGCCTGTAACCCTGCCTCTGGTTTCAGTTACTTCACAGCTGGGCTTCTGGAGGCACACTTGGTCTACTCCTTCTCTGAGTCAAGCAGCACCATAAACCTTTGCTCTGAATCTCCACCTTTCCAAGGCCCACTTGACCTGGGTCCACCTGGCCAGTATAGCACTATGACCTCACACTGATTTACAACCCAGTATGTAAAGACACGATGACTATTCAAAAGAAGCACAGATTATGAACAAGAAGGCAAGAGACAACAGGAGCTGGTGAAGATGTGGTGAAAGGGAACCCTTATACACTGTTGGTGGGAATGTAAATTAGTCTAACCACTATGGAACACAACATGGAGGTTCTTCAAAAATTTAAAAATAGATTTACTATATGACCCAGCAATTCCACTACAGGGTATATACACAACGGAAATGAAAAGAGGAGTTTGATGACACATTTAGATTTCCATATTTATCACAGCATTATCACAATAGCTAAGACAGTGAAACAGATAACAAACAGATCAAATAGATAAAAAAGATGGATTATTCTTTGGAGTAATGGAATATTATTCAGCCATGAGAAAGGAGAAATGGACCTTGAGCACATTATGCTATGTGAGATATGTCAGAGACTAACAATACTGTATGATTTCACTTACATATAAAATCTAAAAGAGTCAAACCAGTAAAAAAAACTAAAAAAAAACTTAACTAAAATGATGGTTACCAGGGAATGGAGGTAAGGGGATAAGATTAATAGTTAAAAAGGGCACAAACTTGTAATGAGTATTAAGTAATCCATAGAGATCAAATATATAGTTTATTGAATATAGAGAATAATATTGTACAAATGTGATAAATATTGCAATGGCAACTATGTTACAATACATAAATGTTGCAAAGTAACACACTGTATACCTTAAATTTATACACTGCTACATGTCAAATTTATCCAATAAACAAAAATTTTTTAAATGAGGAAGAACACTGATGATGAGAATGTTGATGATGCTTGTGAAAGATAAATTTTACTAAGCTCTTAACTGTATTTCATGCTTTGTACTTTGTGATTTATATACATGATCTCATTTAACACAGCACAGACAACTCAATCACTTACAAAGTGCACAGACATGTATAGCTAGCAACTGGCAAAGCCAAGATTTAAAATGAGATCTATCTACTTCCAGGCTTAATTTTCCTAACTATACAAACTAGTTCTTCACAGTCAGTGGTTTGTGTATAACTCATCTGAAATTTGTGTATATGGTTCTATTTTTATTTCAGTCTTAAAAATATAACATCACCAATAACTTCAGTATCCTGTTAGTAAGTCAGAATTACTAAATTGATAAATCTGTCTTAGGTGAAAAGATGGTAGAATTATTGATAATGTTGATCATGTATTCTGTGAGCTCATCAAAGAGGTCCTCCAGAAAGTATGAAAATGCTGGACAGCAAAGCTTCCTTTGTTAACACAGTATAAACTTATTTTCTCAATTAATTACATATCCTTAAAGAAAATTTTTCTTGGTTTATTGTACTCATTGTAGAAAAAAAAGAAATTCCCCAACAAGATTTAACATCCCTAGAGTTCCTATCACTCACACACAATTTGGTTCAACTAAATTGAAGTATATCACTTACATGCATTTCTAGGAACATTAAATCATTGCACATACTGTTTTACAACCCCTTTTTTTCCACTTCAGCACACACTGAAAAAAATTATGAACTATTCTTCTACAAAATTATTTTAAATGTAGAATGCTACATACAACTCAATCATGATTTATATAGTTAATTTGGTTTTGAGGTTTTCCAAAGTTTTTGACAATATAAATAATGCTACAGTGAATATCTTTCCTGCTATCCTGATGAGAGTATCTCTGACTAGTTCCTTTTATAAAGTTTCAGAAGTGGAATTATTAGGCCCAAGAGAATGCACAAATTATTTACTAAACACTTGAAATGCCTAGTATGGTGCTAAATGCTATATTGAAGAGCATTTGACCAAAGGAAGGTATAGAACATAGTTTCCATTTGGGAGGGGAAAGGGATTTTCAATGTAGGTTGGAAAGGTGAGAAAGAGACAGTGAGCTAAGATATAATGTAGATTTCAAATAAATATTTTAAAGATGAACAAAACAGAATAGGGTACAATCCAGCTACAAAATTATTCAAGACTACTATTTGTGAAAAATTGAAGCCCTATGTGTTTATAGCTTCTGATTAGATGAAAAGAAAGGGCATTTCTCATAATAATATATTAAAATTTATAATAAAATCTAAGAAATATCCTGTAAAGGGGATTAAAAAAATCTTGGTCTGATTCTACACTCTTTTAGACTCCTTGATATTTCAATCTTAGCCCTAAAGAGGCAAAAGAGTAGTAACTTTACCAAAATTCTGCTTTCTTCCTGGTATGCATCCACATATCACAAATCAATTATATATCTTAAATAAATGGTTTCTCTAGACCTTTATTCCTTTGTCTATAAAATAATATCTTAAGATCTGTCTTCTAAAATTATAGGATCCTTTTACCTGCTTGTCTGACATAACTGACTTGAACTTTGGGAGAAAAAAATGATTAAAAAAACTCTTCCACGTTGTAGTCCTTCTGACCATTCTTACTCCTGAGGTTCTCCACTAACTTATAGGATTCCAAGTTGAAGGGAAATTAATTCTAATTGAAATTGCTTTTCTATGTCAATCTGCAGTTGTTCAGAGATTTCCTTATAAATGCAAACAGTGGGGGCAGTTTTGTTAAGCAGGAAAATACATGAGTGGGGTGGAAAGAGAAAAAAGGCCAGAAAAGTCCACTAAAAAGACCCAGAATTAATCAATAAAAGCTCAAAAATCCAGGAGCAACTTGGCCTGGAATGTTTGAATATTCCCCAGATAAAGAAGGGTACCTCAGCACAGCCCATGTCTTTATTGTGTTAATCATGCAGACCCAGCTTATTTTTTAACTTTACCTATATGCTGTTTTTTTTCCTCCTCCAGCCCTAATCAAGTAGTTTGCAACCAAGGCAACTAATTTAGTTGCAGGCCTCCCTGTGAACAATATAGTAAAGACAGGAAGGATTCTATCTTAAAGATTGCATTTTAATACCCAGGAAGTTGAGAAGTAAGATTCTTAAGTCAGCTAACAGACAATAACTCAGCCCATCTTGGGGGCTGGGCAGGCGGTCTTGTTTGATATGCTCCTAGGCCAAGACTGCCTGGTATCCCAGGGAGAAATCAGAGCAGGAAGTTCCTTGTGTTAAGTTAACTCTAAATATTCAAAGAACACTTAACAGGTCTGTATCCTCAGGCCTTAGTCACATTCCTAAAAAATCTTTGAACAGGGGAACCCCCCAACCTTTTGGGGCACTCCTCTGACCAAGGTTGCCCATACTTTCTAAGTGTATAAACTTTTAATCTTAAACTCTCTCTCTCCAACCTTTCAGGGGGCCTCTCCTTGCTTAGGTGGCCTGTACTTTTTCTCTCTTTAAGTAACTTTAAATAAAACTTTTATTCTGCTTCACTACTGTGTTGCAGCGGGGCAAGGACCCAGGAAAATACACAACACTCCTTCAACAGTTTTATGGCTTTAACTGAATGACTGAATATTTAGTTCTCAGAACAATATTTAATGTTGGCACTGTAACTGAAATATACATATATATACATACACAGAATGTGTCATCCATCCAGGGGCCGGGGGGTGTCTAGAAAGCTGAGCATCAAGTCTGGCTCTGCCACAAAGTGTGATGGGCCACAACCTGTCATTTATACTTCTTTCTCAAGGCTTAGCCATGTCCAAATCTGTGTTCTTTTTACAATGGCTAATTCAGATTCTTAGAGAAACTGATAAGGGCCACAAGGTCACTTGCTAACAGAGCAGGATGTATGCTGAAAATTGAAAAATTCAAACCAGACTGTAATGTTAATTCATTACAGAGATTCAGGATGTAATGCTTTAAAACATTACTGAGTGTAATGCATGGGTGATCTCTAATTTCATTTCTGAGAATTATTTATGTGATTAATCACATTCAGAAGTAAATGCTTATATTGACATGGTGGCACTGGGATTGGGGGAGGAGCTGTGCAAACAGGTACTCTCCCTAATTACTCCTTCAGAACTATTAATTAACAGTCATTCAGGTCTGTCTCAATGGTCTGTGGCAAGATAATGAACTGAAATATCCACAAACAAACATGCAGGTTACCCTCAGTTAGCAGTGTACACAAACTTGCGGCTGGAGACCTCTTCAAGCTCAGAGAGCAAAGCAGGTGGTGCTTTCTGTGGGCTAGATGAGCCTTTGAAAGGAAGTTCCAGGCATGAATGTGAAAGAAAAGGGGCTACTTTTGAAATTCAAGAACCAGCTAAGAGACACCTGGGGTGCATGACGGCACTTGACAAGTAGTTGTCCTAAATTTCTGGGGTTTTGTGGTGCTTTCTTCAGTGAGCAGCGGGGAAGTGGAGCGAGCTAGGATCACAAGGCTTGGACAGCACCCAGTCCTGTCCCTTCTAAGCACAGGACTTAGGCAAAGTCACACATTTTCTCTGTTTCTTTGTTTCCCCACTTGGAAAATGAACTAGAATAGTGTTTTTCACATTTCTTTTCTTTTCTTTTTTAATTAGAAAAATTTAAGCCACAGACCCTTTGTTCCAATGAAATTTCACCTGGGAGCCCAAACAGGACCACACTTCTTCATTGAGATGGAGACATCCCTGCTTACATGCCCCCCAGAGCCCTGAGGGAGCCTAGCGATCCCATACCTTCTCAGGGCATGGTTTTGGAAATGAAGGGACAAAATTTGTGATTCTCAAACTTGACTGTGCATACAGATCTCAAAGGATCTGGTCAAAACGCAGATGCTGATTCAGCAGGCCCTGGGGGAGGCTTGGACCTCGGCCTCTCTAACAAGGTCCAGGGGATGTTGATGTCGCCGGTCCACACAGCACACTTGGAATAGCAAGGCTTCTGAGTCTCTGCAGCCTCTTCAACAGGCGCCAGCACTCTTTAAAGGTGGGCGGGAGAAAAACTAGTGAACCTTGCTTCCTTGTGTCTCCAGCAGACCTTCCTGGGAAGTTAATGTGTGTTCATACAACTGGCTCAACCTCCCCATATTTAGTTTTGATATAGTTTGAATGTCTAGGGGAGGGAATTTTTTCTTTTTCCTACTTACAAATTATACTCTATCTTCCTTATTTTACATTGAATATTATTTCTACACAAATTATATTAGGTTATAAATCTGGGTTGCCAGATTTAGCAAATAAAAAATACAGGATATCAGTTAAGTTTGCATTTCATATAAACAATGAGTAATGAGGTTTTTCTTTTAAACTGCACTTCATGGGACATTATTATGGTAAAAAAGTTACTCATTTTCTATTTGAAATTCAAATTTAACTCTGTGTCTTGTATTTTATTTGGCAACCATATGCCATACTGACCTTCCTGCCGGCCTGAATTCCATGGCTGGCCACTTTGACCTACTTAATCTCTGTTCCCTCATCTAACAATCAATCTGGGATAAGTTCTCTGTCCCCCTTACTAACTCTCAACTATATTTTTCTGTTCCAGACCCTAAGAAGTCCCAACCACCTCAGAAAAAAAATCACATATTCAGATTGGCTCAGCCCAAAAGGAACACTCATTCCATGAGGAAGCCTGCCATTCATCTTCTCATGTTAAACTCCTATGTTAACACTCCAACTCATCCCATCCTATGCTCTCCTCCCCAATCTTGTACTTCATCTCCCATTTTGCCTGAGATGATTAAGCCATTACAAGGATGCTAACTCCTTCCTCTCTTTTCGTTAATGCCTCGTATCTACTCATCTGTGTTGCAGATCTCATTGATTTTCCTACTCAGTCCTGTCTCTACTAAGAAGTCATGGCACCTCTCTCTCCTTCCCCAGCCCCTTAGAACACTCCTTCTCTTGTTTCTTTACCTGATGCCTATGCTCAACATCAAAGAAGTCCTCTATTTGGTGGTGTTTCTTTGAATCCTCAGTACTGTATCTCTCTCCAATGACTGAACCTGCTGCCTTCACATTACAAAACCATCTTTTACCCTCTTCAATCTGGTGTCTGCCTCATTCCTTGAAACTGCACTTGCTTAGGTTACAATGACCTAATTGTCAGGTGAGTACCTGTTTTTCAGATCCTGTGACTCCCAAGAGCATTTTACATGACTGCCGAGCCTTCATTCTTGAGCCTCACCTCTTTGTTGGATTTCTGTGATGGCATATTCTCATACATCTTATTTTACTTCTTTTTTTACCTCTTAAACTCCTTTCCTGGTTTATAAACAGTAAATGTTAACACATCCTAAGGGTTAGTCACGAATGCTCTCTAATCTGTTCCCCATAGGAATCTTCCTTACTCTCTTGGATTTCAATTTCTACTACTTTAAACTTCCATTATTTTCTCACCTGAATGATTTATGCCAATCCATTCCTTTCCTTTCTGGAGAGGTGTAGTTGTGATTTCAGCATCAGCTCAAACCAAACATGCTTAAAGCCTATCCCCTCATTTTCCTTCCTAAACTAACTCTGACTTCTGACATTTCCAATTCTGTCATTAGAAAATTTAATTTCCCAGTTGCTCATAGAATAGTGTTTTTCACTTTGGAGTTATCTTTGATTCTTTCTTTTTCATCCCACATATTCAATACAAAGAATCGGGACACCTTCCCCACCTTCACCACTAATTAGCTGTAGGAGTTTGGGAATTGATTAATTTCTTGGAATCTCAATTATCTGTAAAATAGGGATATAATAATGCCTACATTTAGGGGCCTCATTGGGAAGTATGAGAATCAAAGATAGTGATTGAAAGTATTTTCAGACACAAAGCTTTAGGCAAACAGAAATTACTAATTCTATCTTTTCCCTTCATGTGGTTCTCAAATTAGTCTGATTCTATTTGTTCTATCAGTCAGAAAAACTGAAAAACCATAACATTCATCTCTTCCAGGTGAATGCCATCTTCTCCCCTCCTTGCTTAGGCCCAGCACAGCAGTCCTTCAAGACCCTGCTCAAATATTACTTCCTTAATGAAATGCCCCTGATCAATATCCCTCTTCCCTAAGAATTTCATAGCATTTGTTTGTACCCTTTATTCAGCATTGATTACACTCCTGATGTTCCTTTTACAATTACTGAAATCAAATATGGCCATTTGACCTTTAAAGTTTTTATGTTCTGTATCTCCACATATATAATAAAATGGTAAATACACAGGGTGACCATATTATGACTTATTGTCCGAAGAAGACCACTTTTCAGAGTGAATGGGAGAAGTACTAACAATCATATTGGACAACAGACACAAACTGGGACAGTCCTGAGCAAACTTGGATGCATGTCTGTCCTAGTGATAACTCCTCTGGTATTAAGAGCATCTACCAGATTGCATTGCCCAGATAAAAGCTTTAGTTTTCACTGATTTTCCATGACACAAGCTGAAAATATTTCAGTCTTCTTTAGCATTATAAATCATAATCTATTGATGGTGCATTTGGCAATATCTCTTCATTTTTTTGAGCCACAGTGATTGGATTGTTTTCTACTGAAATACAGTAATTATTTGCTATTAGACAGGGAATTTACTCTGAGGAAAAGTAATTAGCAGCAAGTGTGAAAATAGGCCAGTTCCCTGTTGCATATTGGCTTGGTTAAAAGACGAAGTAAAGGTGCCCCGGTCATAAATGTTCTAATAAAAGTCTAGTGTGAGCTAGTGCTGCTCTGTACGACCATAAGACTGGCCATGCTCCTGAAGAGGTTGTTCTCGTAAAGTTACTTGTATCTGGAGCATCACTGCATTTCTAAGTGAAGTCAAAGAAAAGCTGGCAAGTTAAGCTCTAATTAGCAGTGACCTTAGGAATGGTGGATAGTGAGCTATTTTTTGCCCTAACGAGGCTGTGTGCTTTAACTCACATTAAACCGCAAGATTAGGAAACAAACCAATAGAATGACGCATGCATCAAATCAAAGAGTGGACACTACTCATCTGACAGTTTAGAGTAACTTATCAATCAAAGCAGGGCAAAAGCAGACTTTTTAAATATTTAATTGGTATTTCATGATGTGTGTTAAATTTTCATATGTTTAAATAAAATCAAAATCTCTGGAAAAAATTTTAAAGGCAGGTAGCAAATGTTTTACATATTTAAGGTACTATATTGCAAAAATGGATATATGTAATGGTGTATCTTTTTTAAATTTGAGAAACTTGGTCTAAATATTTTGGAATTTTGGGTGCATACTGTTTCAAGTCAAGTTAATTTGGAAACTGAAATAAAAACCCCTGAGAAGGGGAACAAAATAGCATTAGTATGGCAGGAAAATAAAAGATAAAGAATATCTGCCATAGAAGATCAATTACAGTGGTATTACAGATGCAATTATAATTATTATTTTCATATACTGTCATAACTGCTAGTATCAGGGTTTAATCATTTCTTACTTACGGCCTCCAGCGATGTTCATTACTGTCTTTTACAAAGATTACATAGTTTCCACAAAAGCTAGGCTCAGAGTCCAAGACATTTATGCTGTGATAAAGAAGTGTTGATGACCATTCTAACAATATTCTGTGAGCCTGGTTATAGTTCTGGCAGTAATTCTAATGTTTAAAACATTTTAAAAATGAAAAACAATTAAAAAGCAAGCTGGCTAAGATATATGAATCAGAACTTATAAAAATGGCTGTTTTTATTGCACAATCAATGGTATTCTATCCAGGGGGTTTGATACATGGTTTGGGAATGATTTAAAACACTTGCTCTTTTTCCTTCTTGTATTATTTGGATAACACCAATGTTTGCTTAAGAAGAGAGGGTAGTGAGGTGAAAGAAATGAACCCTCCCAATAAATACAAGATGGTAGTGAGACAGGGATGGTGGGTGTAGTCAGAGTAGGGTGAGGGCCTGGGGGGGGGGGGGGGGAAAGCAAGGCGGAATATTCACAGTCAGAGCAATGTAACAATAGGCTGAGAAGTCCCCATTGAAACTGTTAAGCATTATGCAAAGTCAAGGTCACACTAATTCTCTAGGGAAAGATACCTACCAATATAGACATCTTCAGTGAGATCAGTTAAAGGTCAAAAGGGCCGGGAGCAACTTGGCCTGGAATGTTTGAGTGTTCTGCAAGGGTATCAGCATAACCCGTGACCCTGCTGTCAGCCCTAGCAATCAGACTATGACCCAGCCACCTTGAGGACAGGGCAGGTGATGCAAGTCCACACCCCTAAGTCTTTTTTTGATGTTCTCAAAAAATCCTCAATTGCCTATAAAACCCCTAGATAACGCACCATCACGGGCTCTCCTGTCCCCTCCTGGCATCAGCAAGGAGCTCTATTCTCTTACTTTATTTTTAAATGAAAGCCTGTACCTTGCTCTCCTACCTTGACTGTTTGTGAAGCTCATTCTTCGGCTCTGCAAACAAGAACCCGGGCATCAGTAGGGATGGGAAATGAATAGTCCAATAAATCTTGGTATTTATATAATTTTTGGCTGCAACTAATGACTATTTTTAAAAAATAGAGTATTTAACATGATGCAGAGGAAGAGTGCTTGGGAGTCAGCAAATGTGGATTCAGTTCCTGGTTGGGTTACACAGAAGGGTTGAGGAACTGGTCAAGTCAGTAAGTTAGGAAGTTAAAAGCTAGAATTTATACAAGGCTGCCCTATTTGCTCAGCACTCTCTACTGTGCTCACTGGGTCCTGTTCCATTACTGGCAAATACTGGGGGGCTTAGGCAAATCACTTCCTGTGCTATTAGTGGACAAACTCTGTTTTGTCTACTTAGTGTGAGCCTGAAACTTCCAGTCAGCCTTCACATCTGATAAATATGTGCCAATAATTTTTATAAAGGATAATAGTTTTAATCAACCTTACACACATTTATAACATACTGTGAGAACTTGGCTAAAATATTGCAATAAGATTTGCATTAGAAATTTCTGAATGTGTCAAACCTTCTAATATCAATGTTGTAGTATGAGTTGTTTATAGTTTTAAGCATATACATGTGTTTTCAGGAAAATGGAGTTTATTTTCTCTTCAAGTGAAACTAAAAACACACACAGTCATAAACCACAGCATGTGAATTTTCCTCGGGTTTCCTGCTGCCTTGGACTTTCTATCATTTCACGATTCTGTTTACTGAGGTTCCACCTGGATTATTTTAGATGAGACTATTTATTCAGCAAATATTTACTAAGCATATTGTGCTTGTCCTTGGCGATAAAACAATGAATGAGGCAGATAGGCTACCCCAGAGCCCTTTGTTGTTATTAAAATTCACCAAGAAGTAAAATAAAATAATACTCACAATAAGGAACATCTTTTTTATTTTGTTTTAAAGTCAGTCCCTTGAAAGCACCGATCACTCAGTCATGCGTACTAACCAGAGTTAACAGAAAAGAATTTTAAATCTCATCTTCTTTGGTTACTCTTCTGTCCCACAGAAACACCACAAATCACTTCATTTTAAAAACAGATATATACTAAATTTTCCAATTACCCTAAATATATTCTAACTAGATTTTACAGCTGATAAATAAAACTTCAAATCCAAAAATATAATCGTTTCATTTTTTAAAATGTATTTTACTTTTCTTTTCTGTACTCTTGTCCTTTTTTTATAGACAGTATCCTTCTTGTATAATGTTCTGTCATTGTTTTTTTATTTTTCCCTAGCATTTTCATTTCTATTACATTTGGATTTGTTGCTGTTAGTATGTTTATAAACTCGGCTTTCCAGATGACCTTGGCAGGTCAGTTCTGAGAATTTCTAGCCCTTGAGAAATTCTGTCCTAGGCCCCAGTGCTCACCTCCCGCTGCGTCTGGCAGGCGCGTTCCCGCCTCTGCCTCTGTTCGCAGCTGCTGCATTTCCCAGCCAGTGCCTAGTGGCTAGTTTGTGGCTTTCCTGGCAGGCAAGGCCTGCTGGACACGTGTTGGTACCTTTTGCTTTCTCCCACACAGATACTGACCACTTTCTGGTCTGTGGATATGGGTGATTTGTTATTATCTGCTGAATTTGAGGGTTCGTATTTATATTTTGGACATTGTTGTCAGCTAGTTTTGCTTAAATGTTGCCCATATGCTTTTGATTTTGATATGCAGTTGCTCTGTCTGTTTTTACCTAGATATTTTGGAAGATAAAAAGTTCATGCTGCTACCACCATTACCAACTTCCTAGAAACTTCCATTAATACTACTCCCTTTGACTATTTAAAGGACTGTTTTTGAATTTACTTTTATTACTATAAAATCTTTCACCTAATGATTTGAATTATAATATTACTAAGAAAGCTTTAGCATTATACCTGCTTTTCATTTAAAAAAACAGGCACTTGTTTTGCAAGCTGAGATAAATGAATAATGTATGTATGTGAATATATATATATATATATAGTAGGCTCATAAAGGCAGCATGGCAAGGCAGATATTTAACTGTCTCTTTATCACTTGAAGGTCAATAAGAGATAAGGATATATTTTGTTCAGTGGAGATTCATGGAGGAGAGCTGACTAGGTAGCTACAGCTCTCCCAGCAGCTCCTGGGGGATTGATCAGGACTGGGGATTCACACTTTGTTCTATGACAGGAGAACAAATTTTGTTTGGGAGTGTGTTTGGAGTATGACTCAAAGTTATTGTTGATTGGCACATGGGAGTTTCAACTTAAGTCTGTGTTTTCTATAGTTAAGAGAAAGGATGGGAAGAGAAAAATCACATTGTCTATCAGCAGTAAATACTATGACTGCAGATTTAAATAAAACAGAAGTGGGAAAAACATCAACATAAATTGCAGATTTTTTTTTTAATGCAGCTATTGAAAAATTCCCTGAAACTGTTTTGGCAGAATGTGAGATAGAAGGACACAGAGTAGCAGAAGTGATTTTGAGTGACCAGAGTTTACAGGTTATGCAAAAGATCTCAGAATAGTTTTAGGAGAAAGGAAGAAAAAGACGGAGATAAAAGAAAAACAGAAGTGTTTATTTCCCACCTATTTAAATAAAGCATACATGTCTGTCAACTTCTTTTTGTAAAATTTAAGAAATTGTTTGCAAAGAGGACTGTGGGAGAAAGCAGAGAATAGCGCTTTGCATCTCTGGCTCTATGTTACTTTCTTCTGTCTCAAGTGACTCCTTATTGGGAAAGATTTGTTTAAGGCACTTTTGTTGTTACTTTCCTGATAAATTCATGTGTTTTTATGCAGGCTTTTTAATTGAAGACAAACCTATGCCTTGCTTGCCCTGCAGTAACATGAACATGAAATCTAAGGCATTACCCAATGCCACCAACTTCCTTAAAAGGTGAGAAGTTGATGGGTGTCCCTGCCAATTATTACCTCATAAATAATTATATTCTCTGAATAGAACTGTAGTTGTCCTTGTGGAAGTATGTGCTCTACTTTTTCACTTTGGGTTACTCAAAAAATAATATGTTTTTAAAAACTGTAAGCCTGCAGTCCTACCTTCTAGTTTACTTTGCTATTTTTTTATATCTTTCTCATACAGATGAACCTTATATTCATTCTAGCTCAACCACCTCCATGATGCTTAAAAACCCTCCATTAAGTCCTCCACAAGGGGCCTTCTCGAATATTTAAATAAATGTGAGGTGAAGAGCCTCTGAGGACCACTGTACCTCTGATTATCAGAAAGTCTTTATACTGAGTCTGAATTTGTATCTTCACAGCTTCTTCCCCACAATCTTCTGATCCGTTCTTCAGGCCTTGAGAACAAGGAGGACACCGAGTCCATTAATGTGGTGGGAGCTACTGTGCTCCCACTTGCACACGTTCAATGCTAGAGCCCCTTTCTTTCATCTCATCTTCATGAGTTACAGTCCTTAAAGTTCTTGTTTCAACGCTCCCCTCTGAACACACTTCAGGTTGACCATGTCCCTCCACAGACAAGGGATGCAGAATAAGCCCTACCACTTTGAGTTTAGATGCCATCCTGCTCTTCATGAAATGTATGATACACTTTTAAATTACAGCCATATACTGTAAGTGATAAATTTTGAGATTATTTTTCACTAAAATTCAGTGTTCTTTATCCATCCTCACAATACTTCAAATATTCTCCATATTAAACTTGCTTATACTCAAGATTCAAGTCCATTTACAAGCTACTGAATCACAGATATTTCAGGGTCAACAGCAAGGAGAATTTGGAGAACAAGAAAAAGATGATATATGACTTAAATTCATATATAGAACAAAAAAATGTGATATTTAATTAAGAGAAGATTAGCCCTCACTAGAAACCTAGTACTTTATGTTGCACTGAAATTTTGAATAATTGTCACAAATTTACTTTCTCTTTATAGAAGAAAATGTTTTCTCCTCCTAACAAAATAAGTATCATTTCTCCTTTAAGGTCTGTGCCAAGGATAACTCTTGACACAGAGTCAGTGTTCATAAATAATTTTTTTGAATAAATGATGGATTTTTCACTAAAATATAAATATTGTAATGATCTGAAAGTAGGAAAGGTAAAAATAGAACAATTCTGACTCTATATTCCCTTATTATGTGATGTAAGAAAAGTTGTTTTAATTTTGAACTGAAAATTATTTTTTAAACTAAGGAAGTTGTTTTAGTTATCTCCTCAAGAAGATAAAGCAAAATAATCTTAATCCATTTGCAAATCAAAACTACCTTTGGCTAATCACTTCTAATAGAATTATAAAGAGCATAACTACTACTATTTAAAATAAATTTCTTTATATTTGTATCCCTTAGAGTCTGAATTTTTTTAATATCTTAAACTCAGATTTGTAATTTTAATTTTCTTATAATCACAAACCATTCTGGTATTATTTATAAAACCAAAGCATGTCATAATAATCAACTTACTTTGTTCTGTTCTTTTGTATTTCTGCCAGAAAAAAAATCACATTATGTGGAACTGGTGGGAAAAAATAATCTTACAATTGAATAAATTCATTATTATTGTGAGGCAATAATTATTGCTACAACTCAAGTTTCTATTTTTTTTTTCTCCAGTTAGGAAGACTTAAGTATTTGTTTTAACAAAGAACAGTTACCAAAGTCACAAGGAAGAAAGGATTGGAACATTTATCAGGTACTTAAAATAACATTCAAGTTTACAGATGTCCACATGAATTGCAGCTCTGTAAGTTTTTATATATGTATTCATTTAATTCTTCCATCTGTTAAGAGCTTCCCTGTGGAGACTTTATACATATAAATATGTATACATATCTATAATTTATTTCATGGTTTTTGTGCCATTAAAAATAACAAGTTAGGGAATGTTAATTAAGGAGGAATTAGAGCAGAGAACTCATTGAAGTATAAAATACTGTATTTAGTGTTTTTAATAATTCTTCCTGATTAAGGGAAGAAAATGTTTTATTAAATTAGAAACACTATTTTAGTTTTAGGAGTTTAAATTAAAATTTGTGAGTTTTCCAGAAGAGTAAATTTAAGATTGACATCTATAAAAGAAATCTTATTTTGGTGAGATGTATATAAGGGAATCTCCAGGCATTTGAACTGATGTCTCAAAAACATGCAGTGATGGACATGAATAAAATTCCAGCATCTTAGAACAGAAAGTGGGAGAAGAAACCACAGACATATAAACAGTGTCTTTTTTTAAAAGCAAACCAGTTTCACCATTTTCCCTTATATTTTGCTGTTTCTGGAAAGTTGCCATCTAATGGAACAGCTTCTTGAAAGAGAGTGTCAAACCAACTCAGGTTTTGCCTAATCTTTGCTTCCTCACAGTTCATCAAAAGTGAATGCCATCTTTTGCCTCCTTTAAGAAATAAACATAAGAAGTATTTTGTTTCAACAAATCATTTTTTTCCTTGAGTTTTTTCTAAGATTCCAATAGACTAAGGAATAACTTATGGACAAAACTCAATTATAAAAAACATGTGACTGCAAGATAAAACAAAAACAAGATTTGTGGGTCTGTGAAACAGTTGTCTGTTTACTGCATCAGCTGGTCAACAGATTGTGTGTTCCTGACTCCCAAGTGCTATTCATCTAGCAGCTGCAAAGCAAGATGCCAAACTTTCAGTAAACACTTTTTTCTCTCCAGCAGCAGCCTTTGAATCCTCGCTGGGCTCCCCTCCTTTGGCTCCTTTCCAGGCGGCACTACTGACAGCCAGAAGTTGAGGGCCACAGCTGCCTCTTTCTTTAATCGCCTTCTCCACTGGCCCTTGTTATTCACAAATATTCCTTGGAATGAGGAATCCCTTGGGTGGCAAATTGCTGAAAAGACTGTTTTTACACTAACACTGTTGTAGCACAGACTACAGGCCAGGATGTGGTGTCCTGAGTTCAAGTCTTGACTCTGAAACTAGATTTTATATGATCAAAACAAATGGTCTCACCTTCTTAGGTTTCTTTTTTTACCTTGGACTTGATTCCAACAAAGGTATAGAAAAGATACTGCTCACTTATGCTCCAGGAACTGAAGGCTCTATTGGCTTAGATTTATCTGGATTTTATGGTATCCAAACCATGCAACTGGAGTGCATGTCAAGAATACACAAAATCACAGAAGTAAGAATCACCTTTTGGGAGGTTAACTTTGGCTGAAGGTTGGGCAGAATAATTTTTTTATACCAAACAAATGTGTCTATATTATAGAGCATAATGCAAAATTCACATGTTTTTAGGATACGCATAAAACCCCAAGGGCATGTATTGGAGATAGATGCTTGGGGAATTCACGTTTTATTCCAGAAAAGTTACAGAATACCTGGGTTGCATGCATGCTGAGGTTTCTATTTTGACATCCTATGATTTTGATGATAGAAAATACTGGGCACTTCCACTAAAGGCATATATTTTGGTTCCATGGAAATAATAAGAATTTTAAAGTATGATAATGAGTAATACCTGGTATTTAAACATTTATGTCCAGGTTTTATTGTGAAAACCATCACACAGCTACTAATTTAAATCAGTATGCACAATTTAAGAATGGTGAGACTGTGTTACCCTTCAGTAAATGTAACTGTTTTAGAGAGCAGGCTTTCTTTCTTTAATTTATCATTTTTACAAATATATATCTAAAGTTCTATGAAATGTCTTAAATGATAAAATCATCATTATCATTATTATCATCACCATCATCATCCCACTTATTACCAAATTGCAAGTTCAGGCACAAAGATTATCACAAAGCCTTAAATCCTTCGTTATTTGACTAATAATATCTTGCTCCAAAAAAGGTATCATTTTCTTCAAGCATTATATGAAAACTACCTCTTTTGAAAAACTAAACATTCAACTTGAAATCCATTCCTAGCTTAAAATATGTTTATCATCTGTCTCCAACACTCTAGGATGTAAGCTCCATGAGGGCAAGGATTGCCTCTTGTCCATTTTGCTTAACTCTGTGTTTTGGGTACCTGGCAGATGATAGGAGCTCAATGAATTTGAATAAGTGAATGAATAAATGGCCAACTTATCAGATAGCTTTGTCAGTTATCTCCCTCCTCAAGCTTCTAATCTCCCTCTCTCCCTTGTACTGAAAATCACTTGGTTTTCTACTTTCAAAAAATATGAAGTGAATAAAACTTTCTAATCCCCTCTTCTCACAAGGTTTTCTCTATAAACAAGCATTGTCCAATAGAAATACAGTGTGAGAACATACATGATTTGACAACTATTTAATAGCCACATTAAAAAGTAAAAATAAGTAAAAATTAAGCAGAGGTGCACAAGGGTTCCTTTTTCTCCACACTCTTACCAATACTTGTTATTTCTTATCTTTTGAATATTAGCCATTCTAAGAGGTGTGAAGTGATATCTCATATGGTTTTGATTTGTATTTTCTTCGTGATTAGTGATGTGGAGCATCTTTTCATGTGCCTGTTGGCCATGTCTATGTCTTCTTTGGAAAAATGTCTATTCAGGTCCTCTGCCCATTTTCTATTTTTTAAATCAGATTGTTTATTTGCTATTGAGTTCCATGAATTCTTTATATGTTTTGGGCATCAATCTCTTACTGGATATGTTATTTGCACACATTTTCTCCCCTTTAAGTAGGTTGGCTTGTCATTTTGTTGATGGTGTCCTTTGCTGTGTAGAAGCTGTTTGGTTTGATGTAGTCCTGCCTGTTTATTTTTCCTTTTGTTGCCTTTGCTTTAGGGGTCAGATCCAAAAACCATGTCAAGCCCAATGCGAAGGAGCTTACTACTTATGTTTTCTTCTAGAGTTTCATGGTTTTGGGTCTTACATCCAAGTCTTTAATCCATTTGGTTAATTTTTGTGTATGGTGAATGATACCAGTCTGGTTTCACTCTTTTGCATATGGTGGTTTTCCCAACACCATTTATTGAAGAGACTGTGCTTTCCTTATTGTACATATTCTTGCCTCCTTCACTGTAAATTAACTGACCATAGATGTGTGGGTTTATTTCTGGGTTCCACTATCTGTGTATCTGTTTTTATTTCAAAACATACTGTTTTGATTACTACAGTTTTATAATATAGTTTAAAATCAGGAAGCATGATCCCTCATGCTTTTGTTCTTCTTTCTCAGATTGCTTTGACTCATTGGAATCTTTTGTGGTTCCATATAAATTTTAGTATTGTTTGTTCTATTTCTGTGAAAAATTCCATTGGAATTGGTACTGCATAGGGATTTAATTGAATTTGTAGATTGCTTTGGGTAATATGGATATTTTAACAATATTAATTCTGCCAATCCGTGAGCACAGAATATCTTCCAATTTATTTGTATCTTCTTTAGTTTCTTCCATCAATGTCTTATAATTGTCAGCATACAGGTCTTTTACTACATTGGTTAAATTTATTTATATATTTTATTATTTTTCATGCGGTTGTAAATGGGATTGCTTTCTTAATTTTCCCTTTCTGATAGCTCATTGTTAGTGCATAGAAATGCAACAGATCTTTGCAGATTGATTTTGTACCATGAAACTTCAATGAATTTATTAGTTTTATCAGTTTTTTTGTGGAATCTTTAGGATTCTCTGTATTTATAATTATGTCTGCAAATAATGACAGTTTAACTTTTTCCAATTTGGATTCATTTATTTATTGCCTAATTACTCTGGGTAGGACTTCCAATACTAGGTTGAATAAAAATAGGCAATAGCAACAATAGCCACATAAATTGCTGTACATCTTTGGGCAATGATTTTGGCAATATTTGCTAAGCACCTTTATACTGTTCACTTCTTTCTGTTTCTATTTTTGGGACTTTGTTCTAAAGACATAATCTCTATCCTTAGATATACATCTTCTTATATTTCTATATACATGAAGAAAACCCCTTTGCACGCAGAGAGGAGGCAAGGACTAGTGGTTAAGGACGGTCTCTGGAAAGCCTAGGCTCAAATTCTGACTCCACTACTGGCTAAATGTATGATGTTGGGCAAGTTATTTCGATTCTGTGTCTCAGCTTCTTCACTCTGACACAGAGATAATCTTAGTACTTCATAGGATCTTTGTGAGGATTAAATGAGGTAGTAAGCATAAGTCACTTCCATTGCTGATTTTAATTGGTTTGCTATTTCCATTATTACATTCATAATGGGGCTAGTTATAATAGCAAAAAATGGGAAGAGTCCTAGTGCTCTATAATATGAGATTGGTTTATGAACTCTGATTTACCCATTCAAGGGCAAAGTTGTTAAATTTCATCACAGTATACACAGTGTCTAGCACAGGAACTAATCCTGTAAGTGCTTAACGCAATCTGGATTTCATTGTGAAATTCACAAGGTTCACATGCGGTCATGTCTTATAGGTAAGGGCATATCACAGTTTAATTAGTATGTGGTACATTTTATATTCAGTGAAATCTGTGGTGGGCTGAATAAGGACCGCCCAAAGATGGCCATGTCCTAATCATCAAAACTTGTCAATGACACTTTCTATGGCAAAACATACTTAGTAGATGTGACTAAATTAAGGACCTTGAGATGGGGAAATTGCTCTGGATTATCCATGTGGGCCCAATGCAATCAGAAGAGGCCCTACAAGAAGGAGGTAGGGGGGTCAGAGTTAATAGTAGAAGATGTGATAAAAGAAGCAGCGGTTGAAAGGATGAGAAGAGGCCAGGAGCCAAGAAATGGATGCAGCTTCTAGAAGCTAAAAATGGCAAGAAAATAATTCTGCCCTGAACCCTCCAGAAGGAACTAGCTCTGCTGACATCCTGACTTTAGTGCAGTGAAATTAATTGAACTTCTGATCCTCAGAGCTCTAAGATGGTAAGTGTGTGTTATTTTAAGCTACAAGGTTCATGGTAATTTGTTAGAGCAGCAATAGGAAACTAATATATAGTCAAATTGGGTGAGATAGGTTCTTTTTACTTCTAGGCAATGTTGAGCCCTCAGTGTTCTTTGAATACCACTTAACCCTATACCATTCAATACAAAGCTATTGAATGAATACTGAATGGGATAGTACACAGCCATCAAAATGATGTTCACAAAGAGTTCATAGTAAAATAGAAAAATAGTATCTGAAAAAGTCAATTTGCATTTCATTGAAATAACAGTTGTAACAAATTGGCAAATATCAAATTATGCATAAAAGAATTCCAGGAGAAAATAAAATAGTAAAAGGGATTGTTTCTATATATTGGGACTATAAATGATTTTATTATTTCTTCTTTACATTTCTGCAAATTTCTTACAGTGAATAGATACTGCTTTCATAGTGGAAAAACCTCCAATTTCACTTAAAAAGTAGACAGCAGTATAATATGAAACATAAAGAGCAATTTACAAGATATTGGTAAACTCAACCTCTTTATGCACCAGTCACTCTAACTTAATTAGTAATTCAACGCTTTCAAATGCATAGGTCTCACATGTCACTCATTACAGTCAACATGGATCTGTGTTTTGATTTTGCAAACATGGCTCAGCTTGAAGATGATTATCATCTTCAAGAATGATCTGTCAACCAGCCACTGTGAGCTGCATGAGGACAGCAGGGCATCAGAGGGGTAGTGATTTAAGTGGACACTGGCAATGAACTCACTGGGAAGGAAAAAGGCAAAGAGAAGAAAAACTGCGGAAGCTACAGAGTAACTCTGCTTCACTTCACTTGAGTGTGGAAACATGAGAGAGTTCTTCCTGGAACTCCCCTCCTTGCCCTTGGAGAAGTCATTCCACTACTCTGAGCCGTAGTCTCTTCTCGTGTGTTATGAGGGTACAGAACTAAATTATCTCTAAGATAATTGCCCCGAAAAAAATCACTTTCACTATCCTCAAGTCTTTGTATTCTTAAAGGGATTACTGTGAACTATGTCTAATGCAATTTGCCAGTAGTGCCATCACCATCAGACATTTCACAGTATCTTCTTTTCCACAATGTCAGAAATTAACTGCATGGTGTATTAAAAGGATTAAACATGCGAGGGGTTGCAGCAGCAGCCTGATGTCTGTTAGTCCCTGAAGCCTTACAGCTTGTCACTTTTCAACTCTTTGAGGAATGCATTCATGACCCCAGGAAAATTTTCTACTTTTTTTCCATGAAAATCAAGCTCATTAACAAAACTTAAAAACAGTTTTCCAACTAATACAGTGCTTGATAATTTCTCAGTTATTGTAATTTTAAACCAAGGGTACCATTTCTGAAATGTGTCACATGAAGTTTAGTGAAAGTTTAAAATATACTAGGATATTTTTTTCCATAAAATGTTGATAGAATACTTATTTGAAATAAATCTATTAAATCCAAGCCTTAAAGAACTTACAAGTCTGTAGGGCAGAATAATCATGTACATATTTAACTCTAATGCAAAACAGAAGGGTAAATGCCAGAGAAAAACACAGATGTATTACTAGAGATAGAATTTCAGAGGATAATTATGTGCAGCTGTCCAGGTAGACAGAGATGGTGCAGGGAAGCTTATGGGGTACATGGCATCGAAGGCTGTTTAGATCCTGAATTCAAGAATTGTGGTGGACAGAGAGGGCTTTCTTGGTGAAGAAAACAGAATGAGCAGTGTCTTGGTGGCATGGAAACTTTGCAGTGTGCATGGAGAAGAGCAAAGAGTGAGATCTGTCATTGCTCCAGGTTAAGGAGCCATGGGATACAAAACTGAAACAAAAGAGAAGACCCAGGTGGCCACAGCCTTGAGTGGCAGCCCAAAGAGACTGCACTTTATTGTCCAGGCAGTGGAGAGCTATATAGGACTTCTGAGCAATTGGTTAGTTGATTTGAAGTCACCTCTCCTTATTATAGAGAACAAAAATAATTTTGTACTTTAAAAGTCATTATAATTTCCCTCTCAACAAGTGAATAAAATTTTAAGCAATCTGTGCATTACCCAATGAAATGGAAAAATTTAAACTTTACAAGTTTGAAACTCTGAGGGGGAAGATTTCCTTCACTGCTCAGGTGGCTTGGTCACCCAACTTTATCCTGGGGCCTCCAAGTCTCCCAGTGCACACCTCTGGACATCAGAGCCTGATTCTGGCCCTTTAGACACACCCCTGGTCCTCCTCCCTGAGTGTTCTTAGGGACTGGCACTAAATCCACGTTCTGTACCTGAAAACACAGCACCAATTTAGCACAGTGCTCTCTGTGTGTGTGCACACATTTATATATAAATGTATAAATACACACACATTGCACAAAATGGTGATGGCACAGACTGTTACCTTATTGTTACAGCTGTTATTTTGTAGTGAAAGCTTTATTTTCCTAAATGCTTTAAGAGCTTTTTTAGGGCAGGCCCACCATGGTGTATCCTGAATCCAGCCAATACTCAATTAGCATTTGCTGATCAATTGATGTTAGCTAAGTCCTTCGGCCTCCAGTATATGTTGCATTTCTTTCTAGGATCAGGAGAATAGCTGGTTAACACACTTGATATAATAGGACTAAAAAGTATGGTTTCTATCTTCATTTAGATCTGTGAAAGGCAAGATAGCTTATTTCTTTCAAAGCTCCTAAAGTAATGTAACTGAACCTGTCATATGAAAGCAGTCTATCAGTGCGTGTGTGCCTGTGCTTGTGCGCATGCATGTGTGAAATTAGTGCCCAACTGCAAAATGGAGAAATCATATGCTAAATATTAAATACAGGTGGTTTGGTAAATGCATAGGGTTCATCAACTAACATGGTTTTTATGTGTTATACTTAATACTTACCTCAATAAAGAAGATACTGGCTGCTGATGTTGGATGGTGGTACATATAGACTGTCACGAGAATGGCTGCTACTATAATGAGGACCAGGATGAGAATTCCAACAATGAGCCCAGCATGAAGGGTTCCCCCTTTCTTCTCGGCTGCACTGTCATCTGTAGAAGCTGAAAGAAGAGCACAGCTGTGAGGATACGCATCTGCACACTCAAGGTTGCCCTTTCATTAGCAAGGGTATTTATATTTTTAATAAAGTACCACTGGATATTTTTTACCTTCTTACAACTTTTTATTTCCATAATACCAATTTTAGAAGTTAGGTATTCTTTATTTTGGGAAGTGAAAAGTCTTTATTGATGATTAAAAAGTTATAACTGCATTTTAATTTATAGTTCAATAAACACAATAGTCTTTGTTCTAAAGATACAGTGGAAAATCTAAAACTCTAACTATGTAATAAATTTAATGTTGATTTTTCTCATTAAACCACTGGCACTGTGACCTATGGAAAAAACTGATTACTCTCTGAAAGTTTTTCTCTCATTTTCTTCTGAAAAATCTTAACTGAAGAGTAGCTGACATCTTTTGGTGGGTACACAGGCATTTTTCAGGAAGTCTGTGCATGAGTTAAAAGGATAATTTTCAAAATCTGCTTTAAACTGAAATACCCTTTGAAAGTGTAACAGATGGATGTTAAATGACCCTCAGCTAGTTTTATCACTATGTAAAGGGAACACACAGCATATGAAAATATTCTACTATGCCACAAACCAATACCATTTTCTCCAACTTTGAGACACTTTCCACTATAATATCTACCTTCAGGGAGATAGGAAACAGAGGAATTAAATTTCGAATGTACTAATTATCTAACTCAAAGTCAATCAACCAAATAAAACTAATCTCTAAAATCTTCTCTTGTTCTAAAATTCTGTAATATTTGATGATTATTGAGGTATTCAGAGGAGATCTTCTGAAATTATGTGCAGCAGGTAACTGCATCCTAGTACATAATATGATTGGTATTTTTGAATCATTACAAAGTTCTTTAAGACTCACAGAAGTTCTAGAACACTGATTCCTAATCCTTTTATTACCAATTGAGTCTTTGTTATTTTTACCCTTTACCTCTGGTTTAAACATTTGTCTATTAAACCTTATTTAAGAAGCCCTGATTTATTTCTTTTACTTTAAGTTTTTGTTAATAAAAAACAACATGACTCCTTATCAGAATGTGTAGTCAATATAAAATAACAGAATTCCAGAAAAAGAAAAGAAACATGGCCTCCCAATTTTGCTACCCATCCTTTGAGTTTTTGTCGCTATTGGTTTTTTATTCTTTGCTTGAGATCTGCTGTTGGTTTCAGTACTCTCTCCAAATCTAATAAAACTCAGTATCCTAAAGCTTTCCCTTACATAACAAAAATTCACTAGTGAAAGAATATAAAATTTAAAAAGTAATTCATTATATAAAGTAATTCATTTATAGAGAGGATTCTGGGAAGATAGCAGAGAAGAGAGTATCAGAAAACTCTTTCCACATAGACAATAAATACACTAGCAGAATCTGTCTGACAACTCTTTTGGAACTCTGGACTCTCTTGAAGGTTCACAACATCCAGGGGGAAGGCTTATGCTGTAAATTGTGATTTCCAGTCAATTTCAGCTCTTAGTGTAGTAGTGCCCACCCATCCTTCACCCCTCAGCTATGGGTCAGGCAGCTGTACATCTGTTCCTGAAGCAG
This sequence comes from Manis javanica, assembly GCF_040802235.1. Taxonomy (NCBI): domain Eukaryota; kingdom Metazoa; phylum Chordata; class Mammalia; order Pholidota; family Manidae; genus Manis; species Manis javanica. The sequence goes on from NC_133157.1 coordinate 110,049,845, forward strand.
CCTGCAGGAGTTTGGGAGGCAAAAAGGACTCCGTCCTCCAAATATCATCAATCTGTGTTCTGATCACTGATTGATGCTTTTCATCAGAGATATGCAGACCAAGGAACAGCCATTGGTTTTGCACCTTTTCCCACTGTTGCAACTCCTTCCCCATCTGGCTGAAGTGAATTCCCAAATTTGCTGAGAAATGAGCATAAACATGCAAAAGGCTTATGGAATTCCAGTAAGATGAGCTCAAGGGACCCACACTGAGACACATTATAATCAAACTTTTGAAAAATAAAGTAAAAGAGAGAATGTAATCTCTGTGTTGACAACAAATTAAATAGCTATGGAATACAAACAAAAGAAATGAGAAAGGAATTTAAACACTGTACTACAAAAAAAATCAGCTAAATATAAAGAAAACTATTTTTTGTGCAATGCTGGAAACGAGGGGCAATAAAGATATAAGGCGTATAGAAAACAAATAGCAAAATGCCAGAAGTAACTCCCTCCTTATCAGTAATTAATTTAAATCTAAATGGATTAAATTCTGTAATCAAAAGATACAGATGGGCAGAAGGAATAAAAACACACGGTCTAACTATATGCTGTCCATTAGACACTCTTTTTAAATTCAAAGACACAAACAGATGGAAAGTGAAAGTATGGAAATGATATTTCATGAGAAGAGTAACTAAAAGAAGAGGTGGCTATATTAACATCAGACTAAATTGTGAATCAAAAAAGTTTATGAGACAAAGAAGGATATTATATGTTAATAGAAGATTCAATACAGCAAGAAGACATAAAAAGTATAAACATTTATGCAGTTAATGACAAACCATGAAAATATTTGAAGCAAAGATTCACAGAATTGAAGGGATAAAAAGTTCTACAATAATAGTCAGGAATTTCAATATTCCACTCTCAGTATTTCATGGAACAACCAGACAGAAGATTAAGAAAAGAAATAGAGGACTTACCAATAAATCAACCAGAGCTAACAGACACATACCCAAAAAACACATTCTTTCAAGTGTACATGGGACATTTTCTAGGATGGACCACACGTTTAGGCCAAAATTTATATCTCAATAAGTTTAAAAAGATAGATATTATATTAAAATGTCTTCTCCATCCACAATGGGATGGAGTCAAACAGAAGTAAAACTGGAAATTCACGAATTTGTGGAAATTAAATGACACACTATTAAAGTTTGAATCCAATCTATGGATCAAAGATGAAATCTCAGGGGAAATTAGAAATACTTAGAGATGAATGGAATGCAGCAAAAGCAAGGTTAAGGATGGGGATTTATAGCTGTAAATGCCTACAGTAAAAAGCAAGAAAGATCTAAAAAATCATGATCAGATTTTTACCTTGAAACCTCACTCACTCCCTTTATTTAGGCATAAATGCTTGCTTTCAGTTATTACTTATTTATATTTCCAATAATGGTTTATTTATTCTCATTTTTAAAACCTTCCTTTACAGTGCTGGTATAGAGGTTAACATACCACATCACATCTAATGAAATCTGTACAGAGGCTATTTTGTGATTAATAGATAAATAATTTATAACATTTTTGGATGATGATTTTACTAAGATAAAAAATCCTCATGGATTCTCAAAATATTACTAACGAGAAGACAAAACAAATATTTAGGAGTCCAATACTGTGCTATGACTTTATGATGTGTTATAATTAGAGCAAACCATTTAAAGAGAAATATAGCAAGTTCAGTTCCAAAATTTTACAGAGGCATCCTTGTGCCCTAAGCCAATGCTATTTCCAGCTGCTTTGGAGTAATCATCTGAAAGGAGTGGCCAAAATTGCACACATATTTCTGGAGAACATGTTTTTCTGTTTTCATTTATTTAGACCAGTTTTCTGCATCTCTATGCAATGTTTCCTCTACTAACAGGTATTAATGATAGCATATTTAAGCTTGTTGAATCCAGAGGTGAAGTGATTTTGCTATTGATATACTCTGATTTTAAATTCTTTCAATATTTGGTTTAATATCACTGCCTAATTAAATGGTACAAGGTTTGCCTACTTACGGGTACCTGCAAACAGGTTCAGGAGATTCTGTCTGTTAAAAATGATAAGCACCTCAAACATAAAACTTAAATTTAAAAAGTGTAAGCAAATGCTAGTAATTTCCATAATTGAAATTTGGTTCATTCACCTCAAGGGCAGATTGCTCAAATAAATTGATTTCAATCCTTCAGAAAAGACAATCACCAAAGATGTCAACATTGAAATAGTCACTCATTCCTGTGGCTTGACTGATTGTGTGTGGAGATTGGCATATAGAAGTGGGTCATAGAAAATTCCTAACCTGTTTCAGCTACAAACTTCTTAAGATCATCAGAGTCTATTACGAGCTGGGGGAATATTTGAAAATATCTGGAGGAATTAAGTTTGAAGGCTCAAACTCTTACTCTGTTCTTAGAAATAGTTCATGCTTATTCACTCATGTCCAAAAGTGAGCAAAAGGTAAACAACTATCCTTCTAACACACACAGGACAATTCTAATCTGTACCTTTATTAGCTTTACATTGTGTATTTAAATAAGAGTTAATGATAAAGGATAATAAGACACCATGAAACAGATCCTCGAGCCAAAAAAGATAGTGCACAGATATATATTTATTTTTTTGCAATTTTTAAATTAAGGTATCATTGATATACACTCTTATGAAGGTTTCACAAGAAAAACAATGTGGTTGTTACATTCACCCTTACTATCGAGTACCCCCAGATAACCCATTGCAGTCACTGTCCATCAGTGTAGTAGGATGCCACAGAGTTCCTATTTGTTTTCTCTGAGCTACACTGTCTTCCCTGTGACCCCACACACACCATGTGCACCAATCGTGATACCCCACAACCCCCTTCTCACTCCCTCCCCACCTGCCTTCCCCCACCTCTCCCCTTTGGTAACCACTATTCCCTTCTTGGAGTCTGTAAGTCTGCTGGTATTTTGTCCCTTCAGTTTTGCTTAATTATTATATTCCACAAAGGAGGGAAATTATTTGGTATTTGTCTTTCTTGGCCTGACTTATTTCACTGAGCATAATATCCACCAGCTCCATCCATGTTGTTGCAAATGGTAGGATTTGTTTCTTTCTTATGGCTGAATAGTATTCCATTGTGTATATGTACCTCCTCTTTATCCATTCATCTACTGATGGACACTTAGGTTGCTTCCATATCTTGGCTATTGTAAATAGTGCTGTGATACAAACATAGGGGTGCATATGACTTTTTGAATCTGAGAAGTTGCATTCTTTGGGTAAATTCCTAGGAGTGGAATTTCTAGGTCAAATGGTATTTCTATTTTTAGTTTTTTGAGGAACCTCCATATTGCTTTCCACAATGGTTGAATTATTTTACATTCCCACCAGCAGTGTAGGAGGGTTCCCCTTACTCTGCATTCTCACCAGCATTTGTTGTTCCTAATCTTTTTGATGTTGGTCATCCTAACTGGTGTAAGGTGATATCTCATTGTGGTTTTAATTTGCATTTCCCTGATAATAAGCAATGTGGAGCATCTTTTCATGTGCCTGTTAGCCATCTGAATTTCTTCTTTGGAGAAGTCTCTGTTCATATCTTCTACCCATTTTTTAATAGGGTTATTTGCTTTTTGGTTGTTGAAGCATGTGAGTTCTTTACATATTTTGGATGTTAACCCCTAGTTGGATATGTCATTTACAAATATATTCTCCCATACTGTAGGATGCCTTTTTGTTCTGTTGATGGTATCCTTTGCTGTACAGAAGCTTTTGAGTTTGATATAGTCTGACTTGTTCATTTTTTATTTTTTTCCCCTTGCCCGAGGAGATGAGTTCAGGAAAAAGTTGCTTATGTTTATATTCAAGAGATTTTTGCCTATGTTTTCTTCTAAGAGTTTTATGGTTTCATGACTTACATTCACATCTTTGATCCACTTAGAGTTTACTTTTAAGTGTATGGGGTTAGACAGTAATACAGTTTCATTCTCTTGCATGTAGCTGTCCAGTTTTGCCAACACCAGTTGTTGAAGAGGCTGTCAGTTCCCCATTGTATATCCATGGTTCCTTTACTGTATATTAATTGACCATGTATGGTTGGGTTTATATCAGGGCTCTCTAGTGTGTTCCATTGGTTTATTGGTCTGTTCTTGTGCCAGTACCAGATTGTCTTGATTACTGGGGCACTGTAGTAGAGCTTGAAGTTGGGGAGCATAATCCCCCCCCCACTTTATTCTTCCTTCTGAGGATTGCTTTGGCTATTCAGGGTCTTTTATGGTTCTATATGAATTTTAGAACTATTTGCTCTGGTTTGTTAAAGAATGCTGTTGGTATTTTGATAGGCACTGCATTGAATCTGTAAATTGCTTTAGGCAGGATGGCCATTTTGACAATATTAACTCTTCCTATCCATGAGCACAGGATGAATTTCCATTTATTAGTGTCCTCTTTAATTTCTCTCATGAGTGTCTTGTAGTTTTCAGAGTATAGGTCTTTCACCTCCTTGGTTAGGTTTATTCCTAGGTATTTCATTCTGGCTTACACAATTGTGAATGGAATTGTTTTCCTGATTTCTCTTTCTGCTAGCTCATCATTAGTGTATAGGAATGCAACAGATTCCTGTGTATTAATTTTGTATCCTGCAACCTTGCTAAATTCAGATATTTGATCTAGTAGTTTTGGAGTGGATTCTTTAGGGTTTTTTTAATGTACAGTATCATGTCATCTGCAAACAGGGACAGTTTAACTTCTTGTTTACCAATCCGGATGCCTTTTATTTCTTTGTGTTGTCTGATTGCCATGGCTAAGACCTCCAGAACTATGGTTGTATAAAAGTGGGGAGAGTGGGCATCATTTTCTTGTTCCTAATCTTTAAGGAAAAGCTTTCAGCTTCTCGCTGTTAAGTGTAATGTTGGCTGTGGGTTTGTCATATATGGCCTTTATTATGTTGAGGTACTTGCCCTTTATACCCATTTTGTTGAGAGTTTTTATCATGAATGGATGTTGAATTTTGTCAAATGCTTTTTTAGATCATGGTTTTTGTCCTTTTTGTTAATGTGGTGGATGATGTTGATGGATTTTCGAATGTTGTACTGTCCTTGCATCCCTGGAATAAATCCTATTTGATCATGATGGATGATCTTTTTGATTGATTTTTGAATTTGGTTTGCTAATATTTTGTTGAGTATTTTTGCATCTATGTTCATCAGGGACATTGGTCTGTAATTTTCTTTTTTTGTGGTGTCTTTGCCTGGTTTTGGAATTAGAGTGATGCTGGCCTCATAGAATGAATTTGGAAGTATTCCCTCCTCTTCTACTTTTTTGGAAACTTTAGGGAGGATGGGTATTAAGTCTTCACTAAATGTTTGAAAGAATTCAGCAGTGAAACCATCTGGTCCAGGGTTTTTGTTCTTAGGTAGGTTTTTGATTACCAATTCATTTTCATTGCTGGTAATTGGTCTATTCAGGTTTTCTGTTTCTTCCTGGGTCAGCTTAGGAAGGTTGTATTTTTCTGGAAAGTTGTCCATTTCTTCTAGGTTATCAACATACAGATATATTTTAAAAGCCTACCAAATAAATGCCTTTTTAGTACTCTGTTGAAGGCATGTTTTAAAACACATATGAAACAAGAAAATAAATAGTATCAAAGATAAATATACTCTCACTTGGTCCACTGAGTGACCTATGAGTTCCCAGCTTTTTAGGACTTTATAACATGTATATCAATATTTAGACCCAGAGAGAACAGTGAGAACTGTGAAATCTTTCAAAGCCATCTGCCATTTTGGGGTAAGTTTTAGTTACCTTGATTGTAAAGCCAACACATTTTTTAAAGTGTTAAGTACATATTAGAAAGTATTCATGACTTCATGTACATGTGTTTAATTTCTTGTATTCCAAAAAAAGTTTATGACTTATTGATAAGAGAATAAAGATAAAGAAAAAAGAAAGTAGAAAAATGAAGAGAGCAGGGAAGAAGTAAGGAAATTTGACATGTTTCTTTGAGGTGTAGCACTTGATTTTAAGCCTGTCTCCTTGCTCTTTCTGTGACTATTTATTTTTTCATGATTTACATGCATTAAAGATTGATACTCTGTATTTAGAAGTATAATTATTCAGTATGTTAAAGAGATTTTAATACATTGCTAAAATGATCTGTACCCACTATTAAATCTTGTAAGTCCAGGAATAAAGTAAAACTAAAATAGAAATATTCCTTGTCTGAAATTTTATTCACAGTAGATCTAACACTCCTTTTGGCTTTAAAATGAAACACTACAGCCCATAAGTTCCACAACATATTAATGTCCTTTGGGGGACCAAGAGTTTCATGGGTTGGACAAAGTCCTGCACACATTTGTGCAAAATTCATAAATCTTACACAGATGATGTCAAATGTTCTTTTTTAAATCTTCAGAATGGAGTTAAACTATGAGTGCTTGAAATTTTAGTGTGTTCCACTTTTGGATTAATTATCTAATTAATTATTAATTATCTTAATAATTCTATGTGGAATATTATCTAATCCATTTATAACCTAAATTGTGTAACACAGAAAATCAAGTGATAAAATTTTTACTAAACTGACTTTAGTTTGGATGTTTCCTGGGTAACTGATGTCATTTTGGAGCTCTTATATTTTTCCTGTTCCTTTAATTTGCTACACCCATGATCATGATCTTGACTTCATTCAGATTTTCTCTTGTTGTTTTATGTATTTTCTTATTTTTCATAATTCCCTTAGTTCTTGCATTTTCTTAATTGTGTATTTCTTTTTTATTTTGTGTATTTCTTAATTGTGTATTTCTTTTTTATTATGCTTACCAATCTGTCAATATGGTTCAGGTATTAGGGTACATTAAAATAATTGTACAAGCTACACATAATTCACAACATGCATCACTGTGACAAGACATTCATAATCCACATTATGAATGTATCTGTAGGAGGGATTTGGGTAAGTACTGTGAAAAGATATTAAAATGAGTGCATAAAACCCAGCTAACTGCATTATGTATGGTGAGAGAACAATATCTGGCAGGGACAGCTGGCCCAGCTTTTCTTTTGCAGCTTGTGCTATCACACTGAGCTGTAAAATTTCATTCAGGGAAACATATAAAACATTCTGGGCAGAAACAGCTTAGGGTATGTAATCCTTTTTTTTTAACAATAAAAATCTATTACCCTTTATCTTAGAAAAATGAAGCTAAATAAAATTTCCATGAAATCATATAAAAAATGCTTGATTCCATCAAAATGAGGTATTTGAGATAGTGATCAACACCCATTCACTGCCTGTCTCACTATCATTGGTGTTTTTGTCTATGCATGTGTGAGTATCTAAAAGTGGGCTTACAGTACCTATAGCTACTATAAGACCAAAAATATATCTTTGGAGTAATGCATTACTGTTTTTGGTTTCTGATGTGTATATACTACTTTTAAAAAATAACCTACCTATGACTCTAATATTTTCAATAAACCAAGATATT